>NC_044992.1:49360000-49660000 GCF_008728515.1 Papio anubis
GCGCCTGTAGTCCCAGCTACTCGGGAGGCTGAGGCAGGAGAATGGCGTGAACCCGGAAGGCGGAGCTTGCAGTGAGCTGAGATCCGGCCACTGCACTCCAGCCTGGGCAACAGAGCAAGACTCTGTCTCTAAAAAACAAAACACAAGCCAGGTGCAGTGGCTCAAGCCTGTAATCCCAGCACTTTGGGAGGCCAAGACGGGCGGATCACGAGGTCAGGAGATCGAGACCATCCTGGCTAACACGGTGAAACCCCGTCTCTACTAAAAAAATACAAAAAAATAGCCCGGCGAGGTGGTGGGCGCCTGTAGTCCCAGCTACTCGGGAGGCTGAGGCAGGAGAATGGCGGGAACCCGGGAGGCGGAGCTTGCAGTGAGCTGAGATCCAGCCACTGCACTCCAGCCTGGGCGACAGAGCGAGACTCCGTCTCAAAAAAAAAACAAAAAAAAAAAAAAAAGAAAAGAGCTTTGGAGTCCACCAGGTAGAGTCCCAGCTCTAGCCACTAATCGTTTGATAGCCTCTCCAAGCCCCACTTTCCTCATCTGTAAAATGGAGCTGATAATTCTTACCTGATGCAGTTACCGTGAGAATGTAATAGCGTAATGCATGTCGTTGGCACAAAATAAGTGCCTTGGAGGGCAGTTGCCTCCCTGTTTTCCCTCTTCCTACTGTCTTAATCCTCCTCTCTGCTGCCCTTCAACTGGAAGAGAGGCTGGAGGCAAGTTTGGGAGAAACTACCTCTGAAAAAGATAGTTTTGAGGTGGGCAGAGTCGGTTTGCAAATCTCCAAGGGTGCACAGGTGAACTTTGTTTTATTTATTTATTTATTTATTTTTTTTGAGACGGAGTCTCACTTTGTCGCCCAGGCTGGAGTGCAGTGGCCAGATCTCAGCTCACTGCAAGCTCCGCCTCCCGGGTTTACGCCATTCTCCTGCCTCAGCCTCCCGAGTAGCTGGAACTACAGGCGCCCGCCACCTCGCCCGGCTAGGTTTTTTTTGTATTTTTTAGTAGAGACGGGGTTTCACCATATTAGCCAGGATAGTCTCGATCTCCTGACCTCGTGATCCGCCCGTCTCGGGCTCCCAAAGTGCTGGGATTACAGGCTTGAGCCACCGCGCCCAGCCTGCACAGGTGAACTTTGATCTCTGATTTCTCCAGGATGGAACCGGTACAGCAGCAAGAGGGACCAAAGTGAGACTAGACACAGGACTTTCTCACTACCTATGCAGAAAATTGAGGCAGCTGAGTTCTGTGGCTGAGGCTGGCTGCTTCCCATGACAAAACAGCTGAAGCCAGTGAACGTGGGAGCCCCAATGGGCAAGGAGGGCAGGCTAAATTCTCCCCACCCTCTGAGCTAGGTATTATCTGGGATGTTAGATTGCTAAGAAGGGCTGCATTTTTCTGTGTTCTACTTTTGTTGTTGTTATTGTTGTTCTTGCTGTTTTTGAGATGGAGTCTTGCACTGTCGCCCAAGCTGGAGTGCAGTGGCGTGATCTCAGCTCACTGTAACCTCTGCCTCCTGGGTTCAAGCAATTCTCCTGCTTCAGCCTCCCTAGTAGCTGGGATCACAGGCGTGCATTTCAATGCCCAGCTAATTTTTGTATTTTTAGTAGAGATGGGGTTTTGCCATGTTGGCCAGGCTGGTCTTGAACTCCTGACCTCAAGTGATCCGCCCACCTCAGCCTCCCAAAGTGCTGGGATCACACGCATGAACCACCAAGCTCAGCCTGTGTCTCTGCTTTTGGATGTTTTATTAGTTTCCTAGGAATGCCATAACAAAGTACCACAAAGTGGGTGGCTCAAACAACAGAAACCTATTGTCTCACAGTTCTGGATGCTAGAAGTCCAAGCAAGGTCAGGTGAAGGCAGCGTTGGTTCCTTCTGAAGGCTGTGAGGGAGAATCTGTTGCATGCCTCTCCCCTATCTTCTGGAGGAAGTGGGGGCGGGTGCTGGCAATCTTTGGTGTTTCTTGGCTTATAGGAACCAATCTCTACCTTCGTGTTCACATAGGTTCTCCCTGTGTGCGTTTCTGTGTTCAAATTCCCTTTTTTATAGGGACGCCAGTCACAGTGGATTAGAGGTCCTACCCCACTCTAGTATGACCTCATCTTAGCTAATTGCATCTGGAAGGACCTTATTTCCAAATACAGCCACATTCTGAAGTGCCACGGATAAGGACTTCAATATATGGATTTTGGAAACACCAGTAACAGGTGTCTTTGACTGGAGTTGCAGTAAAATCTTGTCCTGCTCCTGCTTAAGAATGTCCTATGCCTCTGTTACCTACAAGATAAAGTGCAAAGCCTGATGATTTGTGAGAGCCTTTGGAGCTGGGCTGCACTGACTGTAACCGTGTTGCTTCCTGAGCCTCTCCACTCCCCACACCCTATACCCCATGATGCAACCATTCTGGATGACTCATTGTTGAAGTTCATATTCCCTGCCTTTTCAGCAGGATTGACTCCCACCCCTTCCTAGCTGGATTCTGCTCCTCTATGCAGCTTGCCTTCCTTTCCTTTCCTTTCCTTTCTGCTTTTCTTTTTCTTTTCTTTTCTTTTTTGGACAATGTCTTGTTCTGTCGCCCAGGCTGGAGCGCAGTGGCCCAATCATGGCTCAGACTCAAACTCCTGGGCTCAAGCGATTCTCTCGCCCACCATACCCCGCTAATTTAAAAAACTTTTTGGAGAGATGTCTCACTCACTATGTTGCCTAGGCTCGTCTCGAACTCCTTGCTTCAAGCGATCCTCCTGCTTTGGCATCCCAAAATGCTGGTATTACAGGCGTGAGCGCTGCAACCGACCGGTTGCAACCTTTCTCGCTCTCCTTCCCCTTCCGCATCTCTGGGTGAAGTCCCCGCTACAGAATGCCTAGCAGAGCATCGTGGGGGTCCCGCATGCCCCGATCCAAGCATGCACCTGTGCAGTTATCTCTGTGCCCCAGGGCCTTGCACTGGGAGCTCCCCAACCAAGAGTGTTTTCGATTCAGCCAGGCAAAAGCCAAGGCTGGTGCCTCAGAGCCGGGCTTCCAGGCCCTCCCGCCCTCCGCAAGATGCTCTGCCGCCCCATAAGGGCAGGACGCGACCGCACAGGAACAGAGACCAGTCACACGAATGGAGACTCGTCTTTATTGCCGTTTTTCTGGGGGCTGACGCTGGGTGGGCAGAGGGCAGAGGCCTGGGCCAGGACAGGGCCCGAAGAAAGACTCAGATCCCGGACTGTCCCCCGGGCGCGACGGATGTGGCGGCCGCAGCGGGACAGTGGCGCCCGAGGCAGGGGCGAGGCTCTGGCTCTGCGCCTGCGCGGCGGCCCATGGTCAGGATGCCCGCGGCGTGGTTGCCGCTGGCCTGCAGGAGGCGCTGCAGCCGACCCTGGAGGCCAGGGGGCCCGGATCGCCGCTTGCCCAGCGTGAGGATGCCGGCCGCGTGATTGCCCGCGCCATGCAGCAGCTCGTAGAGGCGGCAGGAGCACGTCTTTTGACGACAGCAGTCGGGCAGGGGCTGTGCAGCCGCCCCGGGCGACAGCAGCGCGGGCGGCAGCAGCAGCAGCAGCAGCAGTAGCGTCACGGCGGCCCAGCAGACCTAGGGGAACGGAGACAGGGCGCTAGGGGTTTTCCCACGGCGCCCGCCACAAGCTCCCACGCCCAGGACCTACCCTGCTGGCTCCGCGCCCCCTCCGGGCCTGCACTTCTCTCTGGCTATCACTTAGTTCTCCTAGATTTGCGCCCTTGCTGGTATCGGGCTACTTTACCTGCTTCTCCTTCAAGATCCAGCAGAGCATCTCCTCCAGGAGGCCTTTTGAGACCCCCTGGGCAGAGTGAATCCCCCTCTCCTCTGGAGACTTAGGCCACTGTGCCCCCACTAGGGCACTTACCACTCCACCTGAAAACAGGTGTGTCTGTCTGCAGAAGAAGTTGTAAACTTGGGGAAAACCGGGCCCTACTGAGTGCCCGCCACCTCCTCTCCACAGCAGGGAAACACGTGGAAATCAGGAGCTAGCAAGACTCCAGAATGCTGTCCCATCTGCCTGCCCCCTTTCTGGAGTAACTGAACTCCGTGGCTTTGAACCAGTTTCCTGCCCTTTCTGAGGGCACAGCTCCCTTACCTGTAAACTGGGTATACTAGAAATAATTCCTACTCTGCAGGGCTGCTGGGAGGATGAAAAGAGCTGACAAAAAAAAAGAGCAAACAGAGCACCTGACACACAGTAAGAGCTCAGCAAACACAGGCTCTTAGCAAGACAGCACCCAACCCAGTGTGAGCCAAGGCAGGTGCTCCTGCCTCAGAGCACACCCGGGAAAAGACCAAGAGTGGAGACACCCTCGGCCTTTCTTCCAGCCCTCTGAGCAAGCGCTAGTTTTGCTTCTCCGGGATGGTGAATCACCCCTCCGTCCCTGGGTCTTTACCTTTGTGGAAGGAAGGTTCATGGTATCTGGTGCTCAGGGTGGGGCAGCCGGGAAAGGAGATGTCTGCGGTGGTTCAAAAAGCCAGGAACCTTGAGGCTGTCGATTGTGACCCTCTCCCAGGGGTCTGGGGTTTATAGTGCTCTGAGGTGGCAGGGAATTGACAGGCACTTGCGTCCACACCCGGGCCAGACAAAGGCAAGTCTAAGATTAGCCTCCTGCAGGGGGGCCGTCTCCAGGCTGGGCCCAAGGAATGGCCGCTGCTGCATTCAGAGGCCAGGGTTGGATCACTGTGCCCCTAATCACCCCCTTGTCTGTCCGCCTGCTCCCTGGAGATGGGGCGGTCTCCGGGCACTAATGAGGCCACCTTGCACCCAGGCATCTGGGAGCACAAAAGAGGCGCTGGCCTGGGACAATATGGAGGGAGGCAGCTACTAATTAGGGGCAGGAGAGAGGCAGACACGCAAGACCCCACATTCTGTGTGTAGGGGGTGGAGCAGCCAGCAGCAGTCCTCTCTCTCCCCTGCTTCTTGTCACTGCCCCTGGGGACTATTAGGCTCCAGGACCTTCTTCCTTCATGGAAGGTTCCTTAGCTGCCCCCCTCCCCCTAGCTTTCTTCTCTCCTTCTGCCCCTTCCACTAGCCTCTGATATGGAAAACTTTGAAAACCCAGCCTAGGCAGTAGGAGGTAAGAAGCTAAAACCAAGCCAAATTTCTCTTTCTTCTCTCTTTCTCTCTCTCTCTCTCTCTCTCTCTCTGTGTGTGTGTGTGTGTGTGTGTGTGTGTGTGTGACTAAATTTTGGTCTTGTCGCTCAGGCTGGAGTGCAGTGGTATGATCATCTTGGCTCACTGCAACCTCTGCCTTGGGTTCAAGTGATTCTCCTGCCTCAGCCTCCCGAATAGCTAG
The DNA here is from genome assembly GCF_008728515.1 of Papio anubis. NCBI lineage: Eukaryota > Metazoa > Chordata > Mammalia > Primates > Cercopithecidae > Papio > Papio anubis. The sequence continues at coordinate 49,365,302 of NC_044992.1, forward strand.
AATTACAGGTGCATACCACCACAACCAGCTAATTTTTGTATTTTTTTTTTTTTTTTGAGACGGAGTCTCGCGCTGTGTCACCCAGGCTGGAGTGCAGTGGCGCGATCTCGGCTCACTGCAAGCTCCGCCTCCCAGGTTCAGGCCATTCTCCTGCCTCAGCCTCCGAGTAGCTGGGACTACAGGCGCCCGCCACCACGCCCGGCTAGTTTTTTGTATTTTTAGTAGAGACGGGGTTTCACCATGTTAGCCAGGATGGTCTCGATCTCCTGACCTCGTGATCCGCCCGCCTCGGCCTCCCAAAGTGCTGGGATTACAGGCTTGAGCCACCGCGCCCGGCCAATTTTTGTATTTTTAATAGAGATGGGGTTTCACCATGTTGGCCAGGGTCGTCTCAAGTGATCCACCCACTTCGGTCTCCCAAAGTGTTGGGATTATAGGTGTGAGCCACTGCGCCCATCCTCTTTTTTTTTTTTTCCTTCCTTCCTTCCTTCCTTCCTTCCTTCTTGCATTTCTTTCTTTCTCTCTCTCACTCTCTCCCTCTTTCTTTCTTTTTTTTTTTTGAGACAGAGTTTCGCTCTTGTTGCCCAGGCTGGAGTGCAATGGCGCAATCTCGACTCACTGCAACCTCCACCTCCAGGGTTCAAGTGATTCTCCTGCCTCAGCCTCCTGAGTAGCTAGGATTACGGGCATGCGCCACCATGCCCGGCTAATTTTGTATTTTTAGTAGAGACAGGGTTTCTCCATGTTGGTGGGGCTACTCTTGAACTCCCGACCTCAGGTGATCCGCCTGCCTCAGCCACCCAAAGTGCTGGGATTATAGGCATGAGCCACCATGCCTGGCCTTCTCTCTTTCTTTATTTTCTTTCTTGACAAGGTTTGACTCTGTTGCCCAGGCTGGAGTGCAGTGGGGCAACCATTGCTCACTGCAGCACCGAATGCCAGGGCTCAAGCAGTGCTCTCACCACAGCTACACAAGCAGCTGGGACCACAAATGCGTGCCACCATCCCTGGCTAATATTTAAATTTGTTTGTAGAGACTGGGTCTCTCAGGCTGGTCTCAAATCCCTGGCTCAAGCCATCCTCCCCCTTTGGCCTCCCAAAGTGCTGGGATGACAGCTGTGAGCTACTGTGCCTGACCAAACTCGGTTTCTACCAGAAGCTGATAGAAAGCTTCTACCTCCCCAGCTTTCTCCCTGGCTCAGGCTACCTGGAGGGGAGGGATGTAGTCCCACTCTACAGTCACCACGGAGTGAGCCACCATGCAGTGAAGAACACATGTCATCTCCAGGTCTAAGCTTCTCTTATTCACAACCTCTTTTTTTTTTGAAGACAGAATTTCACTCTTGTTGCCCAAGTTAGTGTGCAAAGGCTCACTGCAACCTCCACCTCCTGGGTTCAAGCGATTCTCCTGCCTCAGCCTCCCAAGTAGCTGGGATTACAGGTTCACGTCACCATGTCCAGCTATTTTTTTGTATTTTTAGTAGAAACAGGGTTTCACCATGTTGGCCAGGCTGGTCTCGAACTGCTGACCTCAGGTGATCTGACTGCCTCGGCCTCCCAAAGTGCTGGGATTACAGGTGTGAGCCATGGTGCCTGGCCTACAACCTCTTTATTGAGCTCCTGCTGTGTGCTACACCAGGCACTGGGCATGGGGGCAACTGTGCACAGGACCTGGCCCAGTTTCCAAGGAGCTCATCATTCCAGGTGGGAGGCAGTTCAGGCATAAGGATAGTTCGGTGAAGGAGAGGACTTCTGCCCACGTGAGCAAAGTTGAGCCAGTCACTCTGCCTGGGGTGGGCCTGGTAGGGGGTCCTCAAAGGCCTTGCATGAAAGCTAGTTTACATCAGGGGCAGCGGGATGGAGGGCATTACATAGAAGGGACCACTTGAGCAAAATCCTGGAGTTGACAGTGCTTAACAACCCTTAGATGGGGGGTGAGGTGTGGTCCTTAGTCCAGGCCTTCTTTCCAGCAAGGGGAGAGAGGCAGCTGGACATGTAGGTGAGGGCCAAGGTCAAAGGGTTTAATAGGCCAAGCTGATTGGTCTGAATCCTGTGGGTGATGGGGGCTACCATGGGAGGATTTTTTTTTTTTTTTTTTCCGAGATGGTCTCGCTGTGTTGCCCAGGCTGGTCTTGAACTCCTGAGCATGAGCCATCCTTCCACCTCAGCCTCTTGAGTAGCTGGGACTACAGGCCCATGCCACTGTGCCCAGCTTCATGGGAAGATTTTAATAGGATGGAGTGACAGGCTGAGGTGGGGGCCGGGTGGGTATGCAGCGAGGCCCTGGATGTAGGACATGGAATGGAGAAGTCATTCAAAGGCATCTGGAACTGGTGCTGCCTCTACTTAGGAGGAGCTGCAGGGTCTTGGTCTGCCCCTCCCACCAGCCTCCAAGATGGAAAACCTTAAAAACTCAGCCCGGGCAGTGGGAGGGAAGGAAGCCAAAACCTAGCCCAGTTTCTTTTTTTCTTTTATTTTAGCCTCTACAACCTTGTGGAGGCTGCGTTTCCTCATTGGTATGGAACAGTGAACCCAGATGGTCTCTGGGGTTGCTTCCTGGGACGACGCCTTACGATGTGAAAAATAGCTGTCCCTTCCCCACCGCAGAAGTGGTTTGTGGGTGCTGGCCTGGGATGTGCTAGGAGTCCCCAAAGGCTCCTGTGTGCACATGCAGCCTCGCCAGGCCCAGACCAGAATGTTGGGGGAAAGTCCTGGAGCTCAGTGAGGGAATGGCTGGGCCGGGGTCCACTCCCCAGTTTCCCCAAAGCAGACTCTGAGGCAAGAATCTGGGTGCAAGAGGTTTATTTGGGAGCCATCCCAGGAAGCCCAAGTGGGGAGTGGGGAAGAGAGGGAAGGGAGGAGCAGGAAGTACATGAATGAGTGGGTTACTGCTGTGGGCAACTGGGACGCCATCCTGCTGGGCATCCTCTGAGAGTTTATGTAGAATACACTTCAGAATTGTCCTGCTCAAGGACAGTGAAGCTGAGGTCCTGCTCCTTATTGACTCAGGGTTGCTCCTGGAGACATTAACCCCCCGACACTTCCAGCTTGCCCAGTGCACTGACTGAGCACACAGCAGTGGCTGCCAGAGAACCCCCTTGGGCTGTGATACAGGAAACCATTGGTGTGCATGGTAACTCTCTAGCAGTGTCCTCCATGCCTGGACACAGGGACACGGGCAGGCACTGCTGGTGTCTACTAACCCCAGAGGCCCATACCTTAGAACTAGTCAGCTGGGCCAAGGCCTCCCTAAGGTCCAGCGGCTCTCATGGGCAAATGTCAGGTGACAAGAGTCAGAAACCCCGGCCAAGGACTCCCCATCCAGAGAGGTCCCAGAGGGAGGAGCAAGGTGGCCTCTGGGGGAAGCTGGGTGGTGGGGCAGGCCTTGACTCAGGACACCACCCTCTCCTGCAGGCACTGGGCCAGGTGCCTGTGCCGAAGGACCCGGGGCATCGCAGGCGGGAACGGGGAGGAGGGGCAGGCAGCGAGGGCTGCCCGGAGTGCTCGGAAGGCCCCTTGCCCCACCAGGTGGACTCTGGCAGGGCCCACGCTGCCCCAGAACCGCAGGGACTTGTAACGGGGAGAGGCTTCCTGAAGGCAGTGGTCCAGCTGGGAACAGAACAGCGTGAGTGAGCTGGTGTGTGACCATGAGTGTGCACACGAGGCATGTGTGGCTGTGTCCAGGCTACATGTGTTTAGAAGTTTTGCGTGGACAGGTGTGTGTCTGTGGGACTCAGCGCTCCCCTCCCAGAGCCCCAGGGAGCTTCCCCTCTGCTGCCGCTCTCCTCCCCATCAGCCCTGATCTCCACGCACCCTGGGAGTGTGCAGAGTGAAGGGCTCTACAGTCAGACCCTGTCCTCGTCTCCTTTACCTTGTCTCGATTTTCCTCCGACAGATTCCTCAGCCCCCTCAGCGCCACAAACACCTCGTAGTGGGGAGCAGAGCCCGCAGAAGAATCTGTGAACAGACCCCATGTGCACACATACTTCCAGTGAATGGGCAACTGCCAAGTCTAGTGTCCTCTGCCCCATCTGTTCTTCCCCACTCTGAGGTTTTAGGGAAAAAAGAGTTTCCTGGTGGGGAGTGGGATAAATGGAGAGGAACCTAGAGTTTGATCCTAAATAGGAGACAGATCAGGAAAGAAAATGGGTAGAGACTGCAGCAGGATGGATGAGAGTTAGATGCAGAGAAGGACTTTTGTAGGAGTGGTAAAAGAGGCTGAGTGTTACCTCTTTCCTAGCAGTCCCCTGGCAGAGGAGGTAGAAGTTGAAGGGTAGCCCAAGGATGGTAGGCAGGAGCCAGTGGGGAAGCTCACCCAGAATGCTGCTCTCCACACAGCCGTGGTCCAGCAGCTTGGCCCCCGGCCACTGCCCCACTGCCCGGCCCAGGGCCTCAGAGAACAGGTCCTCGCCAATATCTTCCCCTCGCACACTCAGGGTCTGGCCCAGCCTGAAGAGGAGGAAGGGAGAGGCAGTGGAGCCCAGGACACAAGGATGGCCCTTTAGCTCCCCGGGGTCACCTACCTGTAGATGAACCTGACGACTGGGCACTGATTGTAGACACCAACCACTCGCACCACATCACCCAGGCGGCACCTGATGGGGTGCAAGTGGGAGTGAGGTCGGGCCCAAGGGCTTCTGAATTCACGCGCCAGGTCCCCAGCATGGTCCCATAGGGCCCCAGGTAGCAGGGACTGTGCAGCTGATCACCTGGTGAGGCTGGTGTGGTCCGTCAGCACCAGCTCATACTCCTTGCCCTGCTGGGCCTCGGTCAAAAGGAGGGTGGAGGCAGCTTCCTTCTGGGTGCCTTCCTTGACTGGGAGCAGCTCGATAAAGGGGGCCCCGGGGGGCAGTAGGTAGAGTCCATAGGGTTGCTCTGGCTGTAGGTTTAGGCCCAGTACCCCTGTGGAAGCAAAGCAGCCTCCTCAGTGTCTGCTGGTGCCATTGCTTTCTGCCAGGCAGTAGCCCCTCCTGGACCCCAGGCCTGATCCTCTGAGCACCCGATCATCCTGCTGCCCTTCACCGCATCCTTCCTGGCTCTGCTAGGCTCAGCAGGCTGCCTCTTAGGCCCTCACTGGAAAGAGGCAGAGTGCTGTGGTCCTGGAGGGGGCAGACCTGAGAGTGAATCCTGGTGTCACATGAATTTGTGCAAGACTCTTTTTTTCTCTCTTTTTTTTTTTGAGACAGAGTCTCGCTCTGTCACCCAGGCTGGAGTGCAGTGGTGCGATCTCGCCTCAGTGATTCAGTGAGTCCTAGGTTCAAGTGTTCTCCTGCCTGAGCCTCCTGAGTAGCTGGGATTACAGGCGCCGGCCACCACACCTGGCTAATTTTTGTATTTTTAGTAGAGACAGGGTTTCACCACATTGGCCAAGCTGGTCTCGAATTCCTAACTTCAGATGATCCACACGCCTCAGCCTCCCAAAGTACTGGGATTATATGTGTGAGCCACTGCCCCGGCCTTTTTTTTTTTTTTTTTTTTTGAGACAGGGTCTTGCTCTGTCATCCAGGCTGGAGTGCAATGGCGCGATCTCAGCTCACTACAACTTCTGCCTCCCAGGTTCAAGCAATTCTCCCGCCTCAGCCTCCCAGGTAGCTGGGATTATAGGCATGCACCACCACGCCCCGCTAGTTTTTGTATTTTTAGTAGAGATGGGGTTTCACAATGTTGGCCAGGCTGGTCTGGAACTCCTGACCTCAAGTGATCCATCCGCCTTGGCCTCGCAAAGTGCTGGATTACAGGTGTAAGCCACTGCGCCCAGCTACAAGATTCTTAACCTAGGTAAGCCTGAATTTCTTCACTTGTGAAAGGAGGCTGCTGTCCCTAGCATGCAGCTTGTTGGGGAGGATTAAATGAGATGATTATGTAGGGCCCAATGCATGGCTGTTAGCCATGTGACCTCTGACCCTTGCCCCCACCTCGCTGCCCTTGAGTCCCACTGACCTCCCGAGGCAGCATAAGCAGGAGAGAAGAAAGCTAGTCCTTGGCACCACAAGGCCCCGAGGGCAGCCACAGCCTCGGCCTGGCCTCCTGCATCCAGAGTCACCACCACCTGCAGCTTTGGCCAGAGCCGAAGGGCCAGTCCGCGGGGCCCCTGCTCTAGGGCCTCCCGCAGCTCAGCTGCCCGTTCAGGGAGAGGTGCTCCAGGGTTCCCGGCAGCTATCGCCCCAGCCAGCTCTTCACCGTCAGCCTCCAGACCCAAGAAAACATCCAGGAGTTCGACCGCCGTCCCAGCCTCCAGTGCCCTCAGCCCTGGGGACCTCAGTGCGTCCAGCAGCAGGGCCCTAGGGTCCTTGGTTCCACGGGTGCCCACCCGGTCCAGGGTATTCCCAGGCCAAGGCAGGGGTTGGGGCCAAGGGGATGTAAGGGTCAGGCGGGCAGTGCCTCCCTGAGCCAGCACTTCTGGGTAGGCCTTGTTTAGGGCTACCAGACCCAGCACGGTGGCCTGGAGGAGGAAAGAGAGTGTTGGTCTGGTGTCAGAACCAGACCCAGAGCCCCCATTTGAGGGTTCTTTGCCCACCATGATGGGAGGGTTTGGTTGCAAGTCAGAGGTCTCTGGTGGGACTGGGCTCTGGCCATCCTAGATTACCTGCAGAGAGGCCTCCCCCAGGTCCTGGTTAGAGGTCGGGGGCAGTGGCTGCTCTCCACTCTCTTCCTCCTGGGTCTGGCTGGCCTTGGTCAGAGGGAGATGATTCCGGAAGGTGCTTATGTCTATAGCCCCAATGACAACAGAAACGCCTCAGGAAGCCAGTTTTCCAAGAGTTTCAGGCAAGACTGGTGAGACCCTTGAGGGAGGCACTGAGAATAGGCCTGGGGTAGAGGGGCTGTAAGGACCCAGCATGGGAAATTGATCTTGGACAAGAGAGCCAGTGCTGGGTCTCTGTGTCAGGCCACTCGGGTGGCAGTGGAGGAGGTATGGGGGCCTTCAGGCTCTGGAATCTCATGGTCCTGTGGGATTTCTTTCTCTTTGGGTCACCTCCCCAGACCCTGGGAAACACACCTGTGAAGGAACAGTGGGGGCGCTGGGCTCCCTGTAGACACCACCTCAGGGCCTGCTGCTGGCTCTCGTGCACGTGGAGCGTGCTCTGCTCCAGCCTCCATCGCTGCCAGGTGGCTGCCCAGACCAGGGCCCCCCATGCCACTCGGTGCTGGAGGCCAGCAAGCCAGGACAGCCTGGCATCCTGGGACCGCTGCTGCATGAGCAAGGCCAATGTTGGCAGCAGCAGCAGCAGCAGCAGCAGGAGTGGCCACAGCAGCATCTCTAAGCAGCTCCTGGGAGAAGGAAGGAACCCAGATATGGGGGCATGCGGCAATTACCCATTCCTCCCCCCACACTCTACTGCATACAGGAAAACCAAGGAAAAACGAAGTTTTGGAAGAAGGCCGGGCCCTGTGGGACAGGTGATGCGGAGGAGAGACTATCAAAGCTTTGGAGTCCCACTGACCTGAGTTCAGATCCTGCCTCTGCCGCTTGTTAGCTGTAGGGCCCTGAGCAACTTAGCGGGCTGCACTGAGCTCCATTTCCTGATCTGCAAAATGGGAATAAGAATAAGAATGCCTCTTTCAGAAGGTAGGGATGGGCCGGGCAAGGTGGCTCACACCTGTAATCCCGGCACTTTGGGAGGCTGAGGCAGGAGAATCACTTGAGCCCAGGAGTTCGCAACCAGCCTGAGCAACATAGGGAGACTCCATCTCTACAAAAAACTGAAAAACTAGCCCAGCATGGTGGCACACCCATAGTTGCAGCTACCTGGGAGGCTGAGATGGGAGGATCCCTTGAGCCCAGGAGGTCAGGGCTGCAGTGAGCTGAGATCATGCCACTGCACTCCAGCTTGGGCAACAGAGTAAGACCTTGTCTAAAAAACAAACAAACGAAAAAAAAAAAAAAAAAAAAGAAAGAAAGAAAAAAAAGACAAAGAAAAACAAGAAGGCACCGGAAGGGAAGGCACAGGAAGGGTTTGACACAGGGTTGATCGGGCCACAGCAGCTGCGTAACGACATCTCTTGCCCACTCCCGAGCAGCTTTGCTTTCTCTCGGGATCCACCCTGTCCCAGCTCCTTGTCCCTCCTGAGCCCCGGGCTGTGGAGTCTATGCCCACATGCACCTGTCACAGCCCACTTCTGCCTACTCCCGGCACGTGACGGAGACCCCTGGGTGACTCTGGGTCTCAGCACACATCCGGCCAGGAAGAAGGAGCGATGGCTTTAAAGGGCTGGGTCCCAACTGGGAAATCCGGCCGCCAGGCCTGAAGGAGGAGCTGGAGGAGGGGGGTGCTCTTAAAGGGGCAGGTTGCCTACGGGACTGCGGGTCAGGTGCTAGCCCAAGTTGGCAGTTCGGGGAGTTAGGGCCAGACTAGCATGGTCCTGCAGGTGAAGGAACAGAAAGGTGTGTGTGGGAAAGAGCCACATTAAGTCACTTGAGCTGAGAGAGGGGCAAACTTTACCTTCAAGCAGGCTCAAGCTTGAGAACTCTTAAAACCCCAACGCGGCTGGGCACAGTGGCTCATGCCTGTAATCCCAGCACTTTGGGAGGCCGAGATGGGTGGATCATCTGAAGTCAGGAGTTTGACACCAGCCTGACCAACATGGTGAAACCCCATCTCTACTAAAAATACAAAATTAGCCAGAAGTGGTGGCACATGCCTGTAATCTCAGCTACTTGGGAGACTGAGGCAGGAGAATCGCTTGAACCGGGAGGCAGAGGTGCCACCATGCCTGGCTAATTTTTGTATTTTTAGTAGAGACGGGGTTTCACCATGTTGGCCAGGCTGGTCTCAAACTCTTGACCTCATGTGATCCACCCTCCTTGGCCTCCCAAAGTGCTGGGATTACAGGTGTGAGCCACCATGCCCAGCCAGTCACATACAGTTTATCTTAACTTTATGTGGTTATTGGGTGACCATCTGCGTTAGCTTACTGGCTTTATCCCAAGGAAAATTACAAACTTTCTTTTTTTTTTTTTTTTTTGCAGAGTTTTGCTCGTTGCCCAGGCTGGAGTGCAATGGCACGATCTCAGCTCACTGCAACCTCCACCTCCCAGATTCAAGCAATTCTCCTGCCTCAGCCTCCCGAGTAGCTGGGACTACAGGCGCCCGCCATCTCGCCCGGCTAATTTTCTTGTATTTTTAGTAGAGACGGGGTTTCACCGTGTTAGCCATGATGGTCTTGATCTCCTGACCTTGTGATCCGCCCGTCTCGGCCTCCCAAAGTGCTGGGATTACAGGCTTGAGCCACCGCGCCCGGCCTTCTTTTGTATTTTTAGTAGAGACGGGGTTTCACCATGTTGGCCAGGCTGGTCTCAAACTCCTGACTTCAAGTGATCCACCTGCCTCGGCCTCCCAAAGTGCTGGGATTACAGGCGTGAGCCACTGCACCCAGCCAGTCACATATAGTTTATCTTAACTTTACCTGGTTATTGGGTGACCATCTGTGTTAGCCTTATTGCCTTCTCCCCAAGGAAAATTACAAACTTTTTTTTTTTTTTTTTTTTTTGAGACGGAGTCTCGCTCTGTCGCCGAGGCTGGAGTGCAGTGGTGCAAACTCGGTCAGCTCACTGCAAGCTCCGCCTCCTGGGTTCACACCATTCTCCTGCCTCAGCCTCCTGAGTAGCTGGGACTACAGGTGCCCACCACCACGCCCGGCTAATTTTTTTGTATTTTTAGTAGAGACGGGGCTTCACCACGTTAGCCAGGATGGTCTCTCAATCTCCTGATCTCATGATCCACCCGCCTTGGCCTCCCAAAGTGCCGGGACTACAGGTGTGAGCCACCGCGCCCGGCCTGTTTTTTGTTTTTGAGACAGGGTCTTGCTCTGTTGCCTAGGCTGGAGTGCAGTGGTGTGATCATAGCTCACTGCAACCTCAAACTCCTGGGCTCAAGCCATCCTCCTGTCTCAGCCTCCCGAGGGGCTGGAACTACAGGCACGCACCACTACACTCAGCAAATTTTATTTTTTGTTGAGACAGGACCTCCCCATGTTGCCCAGGCTAGTGTGTTCTTGACCTAGGTTCTCAAAACACTAAAACCACTCCCTTCCTCCCCTCACTTGCCCCTGGATAACTTTGAGAAGAGAGCTACTACTTGCTGAATACCTCTCTTCTCTTCACAGCTGAGCTTCTTTCAACAGGTGTGTTCTCACTCTCTGGCTCACTCACCTCACTTTTACGTTTCTTCTTGCTGAGATCTTGCATTTGCTTTTATTATTAATTTAGAGACAGGGTCTCCCTCTGTTGTCCAGGCTGGAGTTCAGTGATCTGGTCACAGCTCATTGCAACCTTGAATTCCTGGGATCAAGTGATCCTCCCACCCTAGCCTCTGAGTGGCCAGGACTACAGGCATGTGCCACCACACCCAGCTAATTAAAAAAAATTTTTTTGTAGAGACAGGGGGTCTCACTATGTTGCCCAGACTGGTCAGGAACTCCCGGTCTCAGCAGTCCTCCTACCTTAGCCTTCCGAAGTGCTGGAATTACAGATGTGAGGCACTAGGCCTGGCCCAATAACAACTTTATTAGATATAATTCACATACCATACAAATCACCCAGTTAGTGTACAATTCAAGATCTAGTAGATCCAGAGATATGTGCAACCAACACCAGAGACAATTTTATAACATTTTCATTACCTCAAAAATAAACCCTGCGGAGTCTCTCTGAGCCTACTCTGCCTCGGGAGACTGCCCAATTTGTTAAATAAATAAAATAAAATAAAATACCCCAAACATGGGCTGGGCGTGGTGGCTCACACCTATAATCCCAGAACTTTGGGAGGCCGAAGCAGGTGAATCACCTGAGGTCAGGAGTTCAAGACCAGCCTGGCCAACATGGCAAAACTCTGTCTCTACTAAAAATACAAAAATTAGTTGGGCGTGGTGGCGGGCACCTATAATCCCAGCTACTTGGGAGGCTGAGGCAGGAGAATCGCTTGAAACTGGGAGGCGGAGATTGTAGTGAGCCGAGATGGCGCCACTGCACTCCAGCCTGGGAGACAGAGTGAGACTCTGTCTCAAGAAAAACAAACAAACAAAACCCCCCAAAAAACCCAAACCCTGTATCCTTTCACTATTACCTCCAAACTCCTTCCCAGCCTCTAGGCAACCTCAAATTTACTTTGTCTCCATAGATTTGCCTATCCTAGACATTTCCTATAAATGGCATCATATAATATGTGGTCTTTTGTACTTGACTTTCCTTTTTCCTCGCTCTGTCACCCAGGCTGGAGTGCAGTAGCATGACCACAGCTACAGTGATCCTCCCACCTCAGCCTCCTGAGTAGGTGGGACTACAGGGGTGCACCACCACGTCCAGCTACTTTTTGTATCTTTTTGTAGAGATGGGGTTTCACTGTGTTGTCCAGGCTGGTCTTGAACTGCTGCACTCCAGTGATCCCTCGCCTCAGCCTCCCAAAGTGCTGAAATCCCAGCCGTGAGCCACTGTGCCCGGCCTGGTTTCTTTCATCTAGCATGTTGTTGTCAAGGTTCATCCATGTAGTCCTGTGTGTCAGCACTTCACTCCTTTTTATGGCTGTACATTCCATTGTACAGATATACCATAATACATTTTGTTTATTCATCAGTTGATGGGCATTTGGGTTGTTTGTTTCTGCCCTTTGGCTATTACGCATGATGCTGTTATGAACATTTATCAGTGTTTCTGTAAATATATGTTCTCATTGTTCTTATGTAGATACATACAAGTGGAATGGCTGGGTCTTTTTTTTTGAGAAAAGAGTCTTGCTCTGTCGCCCAGGCTGGAGGGCAATGGCGCAATCTTGGCTCACTGCAATCTCTGCCTCCCGGGTTCAAGCGATTCTCCTGCCTCAGCCTCCTGAGTAGCTGGGATTACAGGTGCGTGCCACCACACCCGGCTAATTTTTTTGTATTTTTAGTAGAGACGGGGTTTCACCATGTTGGCTAGGCTGGTCTCGAACTCATGACCTCAGGTGATCCACCCACCTCGGCCTCCCGAAATGCTGGGATTACAGGCGTGAGCCACCGTGCCCGGCTCTATTTGTTCCTTAAGAGTCAGCTCCAGGCTGGGCATGGTGGCTCACGCCTGTAATCCCAGCATTTTGGGAGGCCAAAGCGGGTAGATCACCTGAGGTCGTGAGTTTGAGACCAGCCTGGTCAACAAGGTGAAACCCCATCTCTGCTGAAAACACAAAAATTAGCCAGGAGTGGTGGCACCTGTAATCCCAGCTACTCAATTAAAACAAAACAAAACAAAACAAAACAAAACAAAACAAAAAAACTTCGAGTTGCGCAGTGTCCTTCCTGCATGTTCTTTTGCATAATGACTTTGGGATGCCTTGATTGCAGCAGGAACTGATACCCTAGCATAATCAGTTGTGGTAGCTGCCTTTCTCCAACTGTGAGCCTCTGCCGGGAAGGAACAATTTCTCATCCCACACACAATGCTGAACTCAGGGTCAGATACTCTAAATGTGCTGAATCTCAAGGACAAGCTTTCGGCTGGGCGCGGTGGCTCACATCTGTAATCCCAGCACTTTGGGAGGCCGAGGTGGGTGGATCACAAGGTCAGGAGATCGAGACCATCCTGGTTAACACGGTGAAACCTTGTCTCTACTAAAAAATACAAAAAAATTAGCCAGGCGTGGTGGCGGGCACTTGTAGTTCCAGCTACTCAGGAGGCTGAGGCAGGAGAATGGTGTGAAGCCAGGAGGCAGAGCTTGCAGTGAGCCAAGATCACGCTACTGCACTCCAGCCTGTGTGGCAGCTGGAAAAAAGAGAAAAGAAAAAAGGACAAGCTTTCTGGAGTCAGGAGGCAAGAAGATGAGACCATCATTCTAATTTTCAAAACATCACATGAGCAGGAAGGTATGAAAGACCCCATCTGCCATCAGAGCTAATGACGTGCCCTCTGAGGCTGCCAACTCCCAACCACCCAACCAGTTCCCTTTTTCAGGGTCACGCTGATGATTTGAAACTTATCCCTGTGTTCAAGCTGCCCTCCCTTGGCACGTGACAGAAAAAAGTAAAAACAGGACTCAATACCATCCCTTCAGAGGAAGCCTTTATTGTAACATAAAATACACAACTTTGTGACTGCCCCAAATTGTACACAATACTTTTTTTGGGTGGCTAAATAACTAATCTGCCTTGACGCTAAAATATGTATCTGAAATAATTTCACAAAGTTTTAAAAAGAAAAATTATAAAAAGTATACTTTCATTTTAAGTTATATTCATTTTGGTCTCTCCCTACCCCCTAGAAAAACCCTGCACATCCCACACACGGAGCTGAAACCTTTGAGGACTTGTGTGTCTGGGAGTGCGTGAGAGGCTGATGGGGTCAAGACACACCACTACCTTTTCTTGTGATTTGCAGGAACAGGGAGGAGAGAGAAGATAGAACGCAGAGAGCGAGCACACCTTTCATCAAAAATCTCTACTCTCTAGGCACAGCCTCAGTAACACCGAGGACAGCTCACAACTGGAACTGGACAAGCAGGGGAACCCCACGCTCAGGGAAGCCACACTCATCAGCTCTCTTCCTCCCCAACCCAGTGCCAACTGCAAAGTGAGCTCGAAGCGGCCCGGGACGGCCTGGCTGCTCTGTCCTCAGCAGGCCCTGGGGTGGGTCCACTCCCAACCTGAAAGTGTATCAAGTCTGACCCCCCACCAGGGTTGCTGGAACAGACAGCGAGGTCTCAGAGGCAGGTGTCGGTGAAGCATCTCTGGGTGACGGGCAGGGAGGGGCTCTTTGAGCCTAGGTCCCTGAATAGGCAGGCTCTCCTTCTCACCCTTCCCCAATGCGCCCATCCTCACGGTTGGAATTTTCATCAAATCTTGAGGGGTAGGGAGGGACTGAGTGGGATGTGGGTAGCCTGCTCCTCAAAGGCAGAGAGACTCTACTGCCTGGCATAGAAAAATAAATCAGTGTATGAAACCAAGCCAAGGCAAACGGCAGCTTTAAAAAAGTCATCTTCCAATAAATAATTTACTATAGAGGAATATTTTTCTTTAACAGCAAAACACTGATAAATTCAGAAGTTATTTTTGTAAAAAAAATATCTGTTTATTTACTCTCATGTATAAAAATAAGGTTTTTGGGGCCATCCTCTCCTGGGGGTGCTCATGCCCTTCTTTTGGAGAGGGGGCCGAGGGGTGACCTTTTAGGCCTTACCCGTAAGCTATTTTAATACACCTGCTCACCCCCGCTTCCCCCACTGCCTGCTGTAGCCCATTCCTTCCTTCTGGTGTAAAGCTACAGAAGAAGTCGTGGAACAAAATTATACCGAGGCTTTTGTTTTGTTTTGTTTTTATACTTTCATCAAACTCCCCAGCAAACCTGCTGACTGCATTTCCTCACATTACCAACACCCGCCAGGACCCCACAGCAGGGTGACCCACTGAGCAAGCTGGCCTAGGTTCAGCCCACACTGCTGCCACCTACTCTTCAAGACATCAGGTGTGAACAGAGAATGGGAATGAGGTGACCTGGGTTCGAATGACCCAGGGCCCAATGCACAAGAGAGAATTTTGATGTCAAATTAGGGTGGGAAGGGGAAAACAAAAAAGATCCAACTTAGAAACAGAAACATGATTCAACATTTGCAAAAAGCATTATTAATAAGCCTGAAGAACACCTCCGACTGTGCATCCGCTGGCTCAGAGAAAGGCTGGGCAGCCGGAACAGCACCTTCCTGGGTAACCAGGCAACAGTCTCAGCGCCCAGGAGTCAGGGCTGTGCGCTCCACTCTGGCCAGAACACAAACGGCGGCACTGTAAGCGCTCAGTTACATGGCCCTCTTTTCTCTCCTCTATTTCTCCAAACATGTGTGCACACCCAGAGGAACTGAGTGGCAATTCCAGGGTTTGGGCAGGCAGGAGGGGAGAAAGGACAAAGAGAGAATGTTAAGATGAGCTAAGTGTTATGTGAAAAGCCACCGCCCATCCGAAAGCCTGTGATTTCCCTTGCCCCAACAATCTTTGTAGGTTGCCCCCTTTCCCATTCCTACCCAAGAACACAGGGGTAGGGGAGAGGGAAGGCTCTCTTTGTCAAAAAGCAGTTATCTACATTTCAGAAGAAAAGCAGAGACAATCACGGTTATATATCAATTGCTTGGCAGAGTGACGAAGACTCACTGGAGCACACGTGCTTTCTCCTCCCTTTGTCCGTCTCTTACTCAAACAACCACATGTCAAAGTCCAGCCACTCTTAAGACACATGGCCAACTTCCAGGCTTCACGAAACTCACTGCCTTTTTGCACAAAGTAAAAACCACCACAGCCTCTGTCTGTGGCCTCTTTGCTACAACTGAACTCTTGGACAGTGAGAGGGAGAAACACCATAATGTGCAAACACACACACACACGCACACACACAAACACACAAACACATACTCGCACTCCCTTTGCTGGTGCCACCATGCACAGAAACACTAAGGTCACAACTAGTATTAACACTTCACATTATGAGTATTGTTTCCAAAGAGAAGCGATTCATGGAATTAAAACATCCACAAGAGTGATTCCTCTGGTGAGGATGAAGAAGCTGAAGACGGAGAGGTCGCGGGGTCACGACTGTGCGTGTGGGATCCACTGACTGTCCATTGGCCGGCCCAGGAGCTCCTCCACACGCCGTGCCACGTCCATTGTGTCCTCCAGATCGAAGTCCCCATCGGTGTCAAGGACTGAATCAGGGCTTGGGAGGGAAAGAGGGATGAAGGGAGGGGGAAAGGCTGTGAGAGACCACCCCAAGCCCCACAGGCCACCAGGGGAGCAGTCTGAGCCAGCCTATGCCCTCAGCCTGGGGCTTCATGGGAAAAGAATGACCATTCGAACAGCTGGCTACACAGCAACTCAGACTGAAATGCCCTCCCCAGTTACCTCTCACAACGGCTGTCCAGACACAGCATAACTCCACTCAGTCCTTAGAGCAAGAAAAATCTCCATTTTGAGAGAGGGGAACAGATGACATTTGCCCAACCCAACTCTAAACCACCAATCACTTCTGGTCAAATCTCTCCCTCCCAAAGGCCAGAGCCCAGGCCAGGGCTGCCTGGTCTCAGATCTAGAGGAGCTCTGGATTCCTTTGCCCACCAGCCCTCCAGGGGTCCAGCCTGGGGCCAAGCCCCCAGTTCCTCCCCTGTGGCCCCCAACAAGAACGCCACCTACTTCTGTGGGTACATGTTATAGTGAGCCTGGGGGCACACAGCTGGGGAGGGGGCCTGGTCCATGTACGTGGCGCTGCCGCTCCCGGCATCTGCAGATGCGTTCACAAACCTGCAGAAGGAAGAGAACAGCTTCAGCCGCCAGGGAGGCCGGGGCAGCTGACGGGGAGGGGACCGAGGGGCATGTTTGTCTTTCTCGGGGTGTAGAAGGACAAAGTGCCCACTTGGCCCTGGAGCTCCAGCTACAGGAGTGGGCACTCAGGTACTGGCACAGCGTGACCAAGCCCAGGTCCCTCCCCAGGGCTGAGACAGGTTTCCTGGGGGAGCAGAAAGCTGGGCCCAGGATCAGGGTGGGAGGCAGGGTCTGGGGAAGGAGGAAAGAGGCAGAAGGAGGGCCAGAGCCACCTGGCCACTTACTCAGGGACCACTTGCTTGATCTGTGGCTTCACGTATCCATCAACGGCTTTAGCTGCCAAGGGGAGAATGTGGTGAATCAAAGTGCTCAAGTGAAATAAAAATGTGATCTTCCTTATGAATCACATCTTTTCTTAGGACAGAACACAACCACCTAACTTATCTAAGGATATGACACAAGCCCTTAATATTTCTTTTTTGTTTTGTTTTTTGAAATAGTCTCACTCTGTCATCCAGGCTGGAGTACAGCGGTGCAATCTCGGTTCACTGCAGCCTCTGCCTCCCAGGTTCAAATGATTCTCATGCCTCAGCCTCCTGAGTAGCTGGATTACAGATGCACCACCACACTTTGGCTAATATTTGTATTTTTAGTAGAGATGGGGTTCCACCATGCTGCCCAGGCTGTTTTCTAACTCCTGACCTCAAGTGATCTGCCCACCTTGGCCCCGCAAAGTGCTGGGATTACAGGCGTGAGCCACTGCACTTGGCCAAGCATTTAATATTTCAATCTGTTAGGAAGACCTGGTAAAGGAGAAGGTCAGCACTAAAACTGAAATTCAAGATGTCTTCCAAATTGGCTTGGATGTTTCAATAAATTCTTCAAACCACGGAAACTATGTACTTCAATACAAATCTAAGTCAAGCACTAATTGCGTACTAATTAAAAAAAAATACCTTGAAAAGCTTAAAGTCCAAGATGCAGCAGAGAGACAGGATTTGCTCTACCTGACCCAGGGGATAAAATCAGGACCAGGAGGGGCAGGTCCTAAGAGGACAAATGTTCAGCCATGTAGGGAAGGATGTTCTAAGTAGAACTGCCCAGAAAAGAAATGATTTATCTTAGGAAGGACTGATTTCCTTGTCACTGGAGGTTTTCTTTTTTTTCTTTTTTGACAGAGTCTCGCTCTGTTGCCCACGCTGGAGTGCAGTGGTGCGATCTCAGCTCACTGCAACCTCCACCTCCTGGGTTCAAGTGATTCTTGTGCTTCAGTCTCCCGAGTGGCTGGGATTACAGGTGCGTGACACCAAGCCCAGCTAATTTTTGTATTTTTGGTAGAGATGGGGTTTCTTCATGTTGGTCAGGTCTCAAACCCCTGACCTCAAGTGATCCACCGTTTTGGACTCCCAAAGTGCTGGGATTACAGGTGTGAGCCACGGTGCCTGACCATCATTGGAGGTTTTCAAGCAGAAGGTGCATATGCACTGGTCAGGGATCCTATGGAAAGGCCTAGGCACTGGAGAGCCACTGATCTGACCTGATGATGTCTGAGGTTCCTCTAACTCTGAGTGTCTAGTCTTTCAGGGAAGGGAAGGCTACTTTTCCCAGCACGTGCACGCTTCTTCACGCCTGGTGCTTCCGCATTTGGGGTACTTTGATGTCACTAGTCCCAGTGAGTGATGTTGGTGCCAAGAATGCGATGTGTCCTTTGCTTCCCACAGAATCCCCACTGGGATGTGGCAGATGAGCAGATAAACCTGCACATGATCTGGATGACCAGTTACCTTTTCAGAAGGCTGACTATGGAAATCCAGGTAAGCAGGTAGTAAGAATGTGATATCTGACATGGGAGAATGAAGTCTTGTTTCTGGGTATGTGAATACAGGAATCAGTACAATGTTAATTATACTAGGCAAGGACGATCCCACTATGATTACAGGACAAAGAGCTTGTCATTTAAGTAGCCCAAGAGGGTGAAATGCTGCAGGGTTCACCAATTGCTTGTTACCCTAATCTTCTTCTTCCAGGGCTTCCAGTGTCAGGAGTGACCTTTTCATAATACCTCATTTTTTTTTGTGCTTTACAGTGTATAGAGAATTTTATAGATTGGCTAAGAAGCTAAAAACCAAAGAAATGCTGCCAGAAATAGGACTTTTTTTTTCTGAAACAGGATCTTACTCTGTCATATATGCTACAGTACAATGGCACAATCATAGCTCATTGCAGCCTCTAATACCTGGGCTCAACCAATCCTCCAGCCTCTGCCTTCTGAGTAGCTGGGACTACAGGCATGTGCCACCAAGCGCAGCTCACTTTCATTTTTGTAGATATGGAGTCTCACTATGTTGCCCAGGCTGGTCTCAAACTCCTAGGCTCAAGCAATCCTCCTTCCTTGGCCTACTAAAGTGCTGGAATTACAGGCATGAGACACTGTGCCCAGGCCCAAATTATAAGCATCTTAAATAACGAACATGTAACTCACCATAATACAATGGGACTGTAGGCAATCATCAAAATGGTGTTGGAAGATTACATTTACTGAGCTGCAACTCTGCACAGGATATATATATTTTTTTGCGGCAGTCTTGCTCTGTTCCCAGGCTAGAGTGCAGTGGCGTGATCTCGGCTCACTGCAACCTCCGCCTCCCTGGTTCAAGCGATTCTCTTGCCTCAGCCTCCTGAGTAGTGGGATTACGGGTGTCTGCCACCACGCCCGGCTAATTTTTGTATTTTTTTTAGTAGAGACGAGGTTTCACCATGTTGGTCAGGCTGGTCTCGAACTCCTGACCTCAAGTGATCTGCCTGCCTCGGCCTCCCAAAGTGCTGGGATTACAGGCGTAAGCCACCATGCCCAGCTACCTAGGATATATTTCCAAGTGAAAAAAATAAAAAGTCACAAAAAATTATATATAGTATGGTCCAAACCCCAACCTTTTACCCTGAACTCCAAGGCTGGAGTGCTCTGACCTCAGCTCTTACCACTTATCTTCCCTGCTGAACAGGCTCCAGCCTCCCTGGCCCTCCTGAGGCTTTCCAGACATGCCCATTCTCAACCCAGGATTTTTGTACTTGTTCTCTTGGCATAGAATGTTTTTTCTCTAGATCTTTGTATGGCTAGCTTCCTCACTTCATTTATGACTATTCAAATATCACATCCTGGCTGGGTACAGACTCACGCCTATAATCCCAGAAACTTGGGGGACTAAGGAAGGAGCACTGCTTGAGCCCAGGAATTTGAGACCAGTCTGGGAAACATAGCAAGACCCCAGATCTATAAAAATAAAATAATTAACCAGGATTGGTGGTGCATGCCTGTAGTCCCAACTATGTGGGAGGCTCAGGTGGGGGGATCCCTTGAGCCTAGCAGTTGGAGACTGCAGTGAGCAATGTACTCCAGCCTGGGCAACAAAGTGAGACCCTGTCTCAAAAACAAAAACAAAAACAAAAAAAACATGTTCTCAGAGAAACCCCCTTTGACCACTCTAGTAAAATAACACCTCCATTCTCCTCCCTGCCACTTCTCTATCCCTCTACCTTGCTTTGTCTTCAGAGCACCCATCACTAAATGAATACATTTGTGTTTTGTTTGTTTGTTTTTGAGACAGAGTCTCACTCTGTTGCCCAAGCTGGAGTGCAGTGGCATAATCTCGGCTCACTGCAACCTCTCCCTCCCTGGTTCAAGTGATTCTCCTGCCTCAGCCTCCCAAGTAGCTGGAATTACAGGCACCCGCCACCACACCCAGCTACTTTTCGTATTTTTAGTAGAGATGGGGTTTCACCACATTGGCCAGGCTGGTTTCAAACTCCTGACCTTGGGTGATCTACCTGCCTCAGCCTCCCAAAAGGCTGGGATTACAGGCATGAGCCACTGTGCCTGGCCTGAATATATGTTTCCTTGTTTATGGTCTTCATTCTCCTGCTAGATTTAACCTCCAAACAGGAACTTCAAACATCAGGTGATGCAATGTATAATATATACCTGTTTAGAGAGTGCAAGAATAGTCACTAAATCATCCATAGAGGTTAATCTCTAGATGAGAGATGTTGTGTGGTATCTGTTTTTTTGTTTTTGTTTTTGAGATGGAGTTTCACTCTTGTTGCCTAGCCTGGAGTGCAACAGCACGATCTCAGCTCACTGTGACCTCCACCTCCTGGGTTCAGCCTCCCAAAGTGCTGGGATTATAGGAGTGAACCACCACGCCTGACTTTCTTTCTTTTTCTTTTTTTTTTTTTTTTGATCCTGAGTCTCACTCTATTGCCCAGGCTGGAGTGCAGTGGCACAGTCTCAGCTCACTGCGATCTCCACCTCCCAGGTTCAAGTGATTCTCATGCCTCAGCCTCCCGAGTAGCTGCGATTACAGGTACCCACCACCACACCTAATTTTTGTATTTTTTGTAGAGATGGGGTTTCACCATGTTGGCCAGGCTGGCCTGGAATTCCTGACCTCAAATGATCCACCTGCCTTGGTCTCCCAAAGTGCTGGGATTACAGGCATGACCCACCGTACCTGGCCTGTTTTCTTTTTCATGCCTTTATGCGTCTTCTGAAAATTTTATAATAAATATGTAACACTTCTAAACTCAGAAAGCAATAAAACTATCTCTGGCATGAAAAACAAAATTTTACCTCTCTAATTTTGTTTGATCTAAGCTTGTATTAAAAAGAATGTTTTCTTCAATTTGATATTTGGGATTAGTGGCAGATGTGTTTTCTGCACGACTGAAGAATCCAGCCCAGGGTTTACATCTGCCCTGGAAAATGCTCAAACTGCTCTCACTGAATGGTAATTGTGTGGGTTTTCATGCAAGAGAGATAACACACGCACACACGCATGCACGCACACAGGCACGCGCACACACACACACAAAATCAATTCAGAATGCGAACACTGTTACCAGTAGCAGACTCGCAGGGAACTGGTGTGTAGTATTTGGAGTATACTTCATCTTTCGGCCGATCAGGAAACACGTAGATAAGGTAATTCAAGTCTCCCAAGCGGTCGGCTAGGGACCGAATGGAGAAGTCTCTGGTGGTAAAAGGCATCAGATTCCAAAACATTCTTTCCTCTAGATCAATAAACAGAACAATCACATTCTAAACATTGATTTCTGAATAGGAAATCTTAAAACCCAAACATACTATAAATTCAAACTTGCCATTATAATGGCTCCAATAGAAATCTCCATTTAAAAATAACCATGGGTTACAGGTGAAGTATTTTTATTCATTTATTTATTTACTTATTTTGAGATGGAGTCTTGCTCTGTTACCAGGCTGGAGTGCAGTGGTGTGATCTTGGCTCACTGCAACCTCCGACTCCCTGGTTCAGGCAATTCTCCTGCCTTAGCCTCCCAAGTAGTTGGGATTACAGGCACGTGCCACCACACCCAGCTAATTTTGTATTTTTAGTAGAGATGGAGTTTCACTATGTTGGCCCGGCCTGAAATAGTTTTAAAAGCCATGGGTAGGGGCCAGGCATGGTGGCTCACACCTGTAATCTCACACTTTTGGAGGCCTAGACAGGTGGATTACCTGAGGTTAGGAGTTTGAGACCAGCCTGGCCAACATGATGAAACCCCGTCTCTACTAAAAATACAAAAATCAGCCAATTGTGGTGGCGCTCATCCGTAGTCCCAGGTACTATGCTGAGGCAGGAGGATGGCTTGAGGCTGGGAGGTGGAGATTGCAGTGAGCTGAGATCATGACACTGCACTCCAGCCTGGGTGACAGAGACTCCATCTCAAAAAATAAAAATAAAAGCCATGGGTAGATAAGCAGGTAATACACCAATCACTTTCCAAGAGATCCAATAATCTCAGACGTTTCAAGTTCAAACAGTATTCCGGTCCTCAGTAGAAGAAACAGTTCTTACTGACCCCCGATCCCTGATTCCCTATACAAAGATATATAAGAGCTAGGAAGCATGCCCACAACCAGAGAAAGCATAAGAGCTATTAAAAGTGATTTTTTTTTTTTTTTTTTTTTTTGAGATTTAGTCTCGCTCTGTCGCCCGGGCTAGAGTGCAGTGGCACCATTTCGGCTCACTGCAAGCTCTGCCTTCTGGGTTCATGCCATTCTCCTGCCTCAGCTTCCCAAGTAGCTGGGACTACAGGTGCCCACCACCACACCCGGCTAATTTTTTTGTATTTTTAGTAGAGATGGGGTTTCACCGTGTTAGCCAGGATGGTCTCAATCTTCTGACCTCATGATTCGCCTGCCCTGGCCTCCCAAAGTGCTGGGATTACAGGCGTGAGCCACCATGCCCAGCCTTTTTGTTTGTTTGTTTATGAGACAGGGTCTTACTCTGTTGCCCAGGCTGGAGTACAGTAATGTGATCATGACTCACTGTAACCTTGAACTCCTGGGGTCAAGTGATCATCTCGCCTCACCCTCCAGAGTAGTTGGGACTACAGGCGCACACCATGAGCACCACCATGCCCAGCTAATTAACTTATTTATTTATTTACTTAGAGACAGGGGCTTGCTATGTTGTCCAGGCTGGTCTTAAACTCATGGCCTCAAGAGATCCTCCCGACTGAGGCTCCCAAAGTGCTGGGATTACAGGCATGAGCCACCGCACCCAGCCAAAAGTTAATAAAAACTTTAATTCACAGAAAACGAACTAGCAAGCTACCCTTATTGTGAGGGTCAGAGGTGAGAACTAACATTCTTGATGCCCTGGTGCAGTGGCTCACGCCCGTAATCCCAATACTTTGGGAGGCCGAAGCAGAGGATTGTTTGAGCCCAGGAGTTCGAGACCAGCCTGGGCAACATACAAACAATTTAAAAATTAGATGGGTGTGGTGGTGCATGTGTGTGGTCCCAGCTAATCAGGAGGCTGAGGCAGGAGGATTGCTTGAGGCCAGGAGGTCGAGGCTGCAGTGAGCCATGTTTGTGCCGCTGCACTCCCGCCCAGGCAAAAGAGTGAGACCCTATTTCAAAAAAAGAAAAGAACTAACATCTTGGGTAGAATGATTGATGGCAATATCCGTATGTTAAAAGGAATATTTTTACTACTGTAAGAACTCCAAATCATCCAAGTAATTCTTCACTGAAATAAGCTTTATGCAGAGTAATACAATAAAGCAAACATTTTAAGAGGGCAGCAACTGAGATTCTGCACAGACTCTTGTATCATAGGTAGCCATGTCATGGTTTAACTTTCATGTATAACCATGTTGCCATATACTTTCATGCATAACCACATTAGTAACTGTGTTTCCCATATTAGTATTTTTCATAGGCTGCCTTATTAAAAGTATGTCATGGCTATACATTTGTGTTTCCCATAATTAGAACTGACCCCAACAAATAGTAAGTACCCACTAAATTATTTGTTAAAATAATTTTGTAACGAAAGCAGCAAACTTTGGACATAAGGGAGGGGCACTCACGAGAATCAAACTTCCAAGCAATGGTGATGCCGCCAATTTCTGAGTCACTGAATCTCAGCAGGAAGGTCCCATCTGGCTTGTTAATGAGTAGGTCATGGGCCTGTTGCTTGTTTACAAACCCCAAAATGGCCCTGGATCACCAAGGACAAAGGACAGAAGCAGAGTGTGACTTATGATGCCAGAAAGAAGACCTTCAGACTCTGTTGGTGCCTTAAGAAATAATGATTCTCACCCATCATTCCAATGAGGCTTGAGATGTTTTTTTAACACTTCCATCACACCGTCAAACCACTGCCAGAAAGTGTAATTC
This sequence comes from Papio anubis, assembly GCF_008728515.1. NCBI lineage: Eukaryota > Metazoa > Chordata > Mammalia > Primates > Cercopithecidae > Papio > Papio anubis. The sequence continues at coordinate 49,389,270 of NC_044992.1, forward strand.
CGTCCTGGTAAATTCTCCTGGTTGGAGATACAACAGTAAACACAAGAAAACAAGAGTAACACTTGGAATATTATACATATATTTAATTGGAAAAATTAAATGGGGAACAAACATCTACCCTTGTCAGAAGTGTACAAACATCCCCACCTACCTGAGTTTTACCTAATGGTCCCATGGAGAAGAAAAGAGGCAAGAAGGGGAAAATACCACACTGCAGTTACCAGCACCCAGTGGGGTCCTGCTACAGACACTTTTACCTGGGGCTGGGCTGACCCGTCCCTTGCTAGTTTTGATGTGTGGTCTGTGACCAGCAGCATCAGTGTCACCTGGGAGCTTCTGAGAAATGCACATTGTTAGGCTCCAAATTAAAGACATTTAAAATACCTTGGGGGTGGGGGCGGGCAGGAAAAGAAACAAAAGTTAAATTAAAATCAAAGTGACGCTGGGCGTGGTGGCTCATGCATGTAATCCCAGCACTTTGGGAGGCCGAGGTAGGCAGATCACTTGAGGTCAGGAGTTTTGAGACCAGCCTGGCCAACATAGTGAAACCCTGTCTCTACTAAAAACACAAAAATTAGCTGGACATGGTGGCGGGTGCCTGTAATCCTAGCTACTCAGGAGGCTGAGGCAGAATTGCTTGAATCTGGGAGACGGAGGTTGCAGTGAGCCGAGACCGCACCACTGCACTCCTTGTGACAGAGCGAGACACCATCTCAAAAATAAATAAATAAACAAAAATAAATAGGGTGGGTGCAGTGGCTCATGCCTGTAATCCCAGCACTTTGGGAGGCTGAGGCAGGCAGATCACCTGAGGTCAGGAGTTCGAGACCAGCCTGATCAACATGGAGAAACCCCGTCTCTACTAAAAATACAAAATTAGCTGTGTGTGGTGGCGCATGCCTGTAATCCCAGCTACTTGGGAGGCTGAGGCAGGAGAATCACTTGAACCCAGGAGGCAGAGGCTGTGGTGAGCCGAGATTGTGCCATTGTAGTCCAGCCTGGGCAACAAGAGTGAAACTCTGTCTCAAAAATAAATAAATAAATAAAAATAAAATCAAAGTAACATCTGAATTAGCAGATGCTAGAGGAGAAGTTTCTTTCATCAGCATCCCTTTGCGTGGGCTGAGGGTCCCATAGGAGCCTGATCTGGCATTATACATGGGGAACACAAAAGAGTGAAGGGGAGAGAGGCCCGGAGTTCGCATCCCCTCAAAAGCTTTGCTTCTCATGAGCTATGTTAACGTCTGTTTTGCTCTATTTCCTTTACAAAGGAAGAAAATGCGGCCGGGCGTGGTGGCTCAAGCCTGTAATCCCAGCACTTTGGGAGGCCAAGGCGGGTGGATCACGAGGTCAGGAGATCGAGACTATCCTGGCTAACATGGTGAAACCCCGTCTCTACTAAAAATACAAAAAACTAGCCGGGCGTGGTGGCGGGCGCCTGTAGTCTCAGTTACTTGGGAGGCTGAGGCGGGAGAATGGCGTGAACCCGGGAGGTGGAGCTTGCAGTGAGCCGAGATCACGCCACTGCACTCCAGCCTGGGAGACACAGCGAGACTCCGTCTCAAAAAAACAAAAAAAAAAACAAAAAAAAAAAAACAAAGGAAGAAAATGCGTTAACTGTAGACGTTTTCTACATGTGACCTGGGTAACTCTCAAGTTGTCCATCTAGTCAGAAGCTTCTAATACTTTTGGTACATTTTATTACAGACATGAAGAATAAGGGCCCAGGGCAGGGAGACTCCTGAGAATGTCTAGTTGGGAGGGACAGATCTAACAGCTGCTGGTGGCCGGGCCCCTACCCTGTTGAACTGGGACCAGGACACGGACAGGCCGCTGTAGTCCTCCAGGTGGCTGCTGCTGTTGTTGAACAGTTTCTGCGCCAGGAACACAAGGTTCTCCTTGGTCAGGCCCCGGTTGCTCTGCACTTCGGCCTTGAATTTCATGTTGAGCGCCTCACACAGCTGTGGCCACAGCACTTTGTCAGGCACGGCAAATGGCACCCTGCCCTGAGAGGGAGAGAGGCCAGAATCTGATGAGAAAACAGTTGCATGATTTATTCCCTCAAGCCACAAAAGAAAAACACTGATGGCTGGGAGTGGTTACAAACATTTGTCTTGCAGGGCCTGAGGATAAATTTGGACTCTGCCGGGGTACATAGTTCTGTGAAATTCAGAAGGTTCCGTTTCACCTTCTTTACACACAACTAGAAGGTAACCCATGCTATCCATGTTGTTTTGTAAATGAGCTGCTGAACTAACAGTCAAATCCTTTGTTCTAACAGCCACAAACCAAAACATAACCAAGGTCCGGCTTTTAGACTGTAAACACCTTGGGAATTTAGAAATCTGAAAGACTGGTTCTCTAGGTACAAACAGAGAGAGTATGTGCATATGTGTGTACACATGTCGGCATGTGTGTACACAAGTGGAATCCTTGCCCTCAACTCCTTCTGCCAAGAACTCTAGCTCAAAGTAAAACAACTTGGTATGGAAGAGTGGAAATTTTGAGTTGGATGGATTTATTGAGAAATAGGTTAGAACATTAACTTTTAATAAACTGCTTTTCAACCCGTTCGACCACAGTATTCCATTTTATTTTGTTATAAACCTTTTTTTCAATAGGTCATTTTCACATTATTTAAAATTCAAAAAGCATAGATGGCTATACAGTGAAGTCACTCCCTATCCCTGTCCCCCAGCAACCCAGTTCTTTTCTTTAAAGGCAGCTAACACAGTTTCTTGTGTATCCCACCAAAGATATTCTATGCATGCCAGCGATGACATATACTTTTTCCTTTTCTTCATAAATGGTAGCACAAAATCCACATGTTCTGCATTTTCCTCTTTTCACTTAATCCTCTATCTGGGAGACCTCATATCAGCACATAAAGAAATTTCACCAGACCCCCATAGATGGGCATCAGTGTTATAGCCTCATCTTTAGCTATTAACTAACAATGATGCAATGTTCTTATGTTATTTGACCCATAGGACACATAGGCAAATACATCTGAGGAATCAATTTCCACAAGTATTTTATTTTATTTTTTAGGTAAGATCTCGCTCTGTCATCCAGGCTGGAGTGCAGTGGCCCAATCTTGGCTCATTGCAACCTCTGCCTCCCCGGCTCAAGCAATTTTCCTACTTCAGCCTCCCCAACAGCTGGGACTACAGGCGTGTACCACCATGCCTGGCTAATTTTTGTGTTTTTTGTAGAGACAGGGTTTTGCCATGTTGACAAGGCTGGCCTCGAATTCCTGGGTTCAAGAGATCCACTTGCCTTGGCCTCCCAAACTGCTGGGATTGCAGGCATAAACCACTATGCCTGGCCACAAGTCTTTATTTTTTATTTTTTAGTTTTTTGAGATGGAGTCTCACTGTGTTGCCCAGGCTGGAGTGCAGTGGCACCATCTCGGGTCACTACAACCTCTACCTCCCGGGTTCAAGCGATTCTCCTGCCTCAGCCTCCCGAGTAGGTGAGATTACAGGCACGCATCACCATGCCCAGATAATTTTTGTATTTTTAGTAGAGATGAGAGTCTCACCATGTTGGCCAAGCTAGTCTCAAATTCCTGACCTCAAATGATCCACCCGCCTTGGCCTCCCAAAGTGCTGGGATTACAGGTGTGAGCCACCGTGCCCAGCTGCAAGTCTTTATTTTAACATAACATAAGGTCAGCTGGGTGCAGTGGCTCACGCCTGTAATCCCGGCACTTTGAGAGGCTGAGGTGGGTGGATCACTTGAGGTCAAGAATTCAAGACCAGCCTGGCCAACATGGTGAGACCTGGGCTCTATTGAAAACATAAAACTAACTGGGCGTGGTGGCATGCACCTGTAATCCCAGCTTCTCAGGAGGCTGAGGCAGGAGAGTCGCTTGAACCCAGAAGGCAGAAGCTGCAGTGAGCTGAGATAATGCCACTGTACTCCAGCCTGGGTGACAGAGCAAGACTCCGTCTCAAAAAATTAAAAAAAAAAAAATAGGGCCGGGCGCGGTGGCTCAAGCCTGTAATCCCAGCACTTTGGGAGGCCGAGACGGGTGGATCACGAGGTCAGGAGATCGAGACCATCCTGGCTAACACGGTGAAACACCGTCTCTACTAAAAATACAAAAAACTAGCCGGGCGAGGTGGCGGGCGCCTGTAGTCCCAGCTACTCGGGAGGCTGAGGCAGGAGAATGGCGTGAACCCGGGAGGCAGAGCTTGCAGTGAGCTGAGATCCAGCCACTGCACTCCAGCCTGGGCGACAGAGCGAGACTCCGTCTCAAAAAAAAAAAAAAAAAAAAAAAAAAAATAGCATAAGATGTAAGTAGTCATTAACATAATTGAGAATGTCAAAAATGTTTATTTATTTAGACAGGATACTTCAGTAATTACATGGTGCAGGAGATGCCAAAGGTACACAGGGAGTGAGATCTGTGGACAGGCAGGGAAGGAAATGAGAGATGTAACAATCTTATCCAGTAGGCTTATTAGGACAAGAGGCAGACAGATAGTTTCAAACAGGAGCTTCTAATTCAGAGTCTGTAAGTGAAGCATGGTAGAATATCTTTTAAAAATCTCACCTTTGCAGTGAAATACTTTTTCTCTAAAGAGGACTGTTGGAAACGTTAAGCCTCTCCACATGAGCCAGAAGGTTCTATTTCACCTTCTTTACACACAACTGGAAGGTACCCCATGCTATCCATGCTGTTTTGTAAACGAGCTGCTGAACTAACAGTCAAATCCTATATTCTAACGGCCACAAAACAAAACATAATCAAGGTTTGTTGGATATACTTAGAGAAGGACATACTCTTATGTCCCAAATGATAACCCTTTTATCATGCTTTTACGGGCTAATCTCTACTGGAAACATGTAACAAATGACTTTTGTCTACTAAAAAATTTTTTTTCTTTGAGACAGGGTGTTGCTTTGTCACCCAGGCTGGAGTACAGTGGCGCAATCTTGGCTCACTGCAGCCTAGACCTCCTGGGCTCAAGATCCTCCTGGCCTCAGCCCCCAAGTAGCTGGGACGCCAGGCTGGTGTACCATGCCCGGGTAATTTTTTGGTATTTTTTGTAGAGACCGGATTTTGCCATGTTGCCTAGGCTAGTCTGGAGCTCAAGGGATCTGCCCGCCTTGGCCTCCTGGAGTGCTAGGATTACAGGCGTGAGCCACTGCACCCAGCCTATGAGATCTTTAAAATGCTCATCGAGCAGCAGGCTAGTGGGATTCAGATAACACTTGGGGGCATAAATCCACCAAATTATATCTTCCTTGATACAAAGCATCTCATTCTTCATGAGACCTGGAATGAATCACAGAAACTAAAATTTGGAAAAGACATTTAATAGCATCTTCATTTATTGAAAGGAAGAGGATATGAAGCAACTTCTATGCTAAAGTAAGCCTCTCGAGAGATCTAACCTCTGGACTGAACCTGGGAGTCCCAAATCCCATTCATAGTTTCACCCAAGGATTCAAAATAATATTGACTGGGTACTGACTGTGTGGCAAGCATTTTCTATGTTATCTAATTTAATCTTCCTAACAGTGCTGTGGAGCAACAGTATCCCTGTGCTGCAGACACCTGCTGGAAGCTCAGGCTCAGAGAGGTAAAGTGAACTGCCCGTGTGTTCATGGAGTGAGGAAATGGTGGAGTCTCAGTTCAAACCCTGGCCCGACGTCAAGCCCATGTTCTTTCCACTTTCCACATTCTTTCTATTCTGCCTCCCACTAAAGAAAACAGCGTCTTTTTTCCTATCCTTTTTTTTTTTTTTTTTTGGTTGTTTAATTGAGATGGAGTCTTGCTCTGTCACCCAGGCTGGAGTACAGTGGTGTGATCTTGGTTCACTGAAATCTCTGCTGCTCGGGTTCAAGTGATTCTTGTGCCTCAGCCTCCCAAGTAGCTGGGATTACAGGTGTGTGCCATGATGCCCAGCTAATTTTTTGGTATTTTTTAATAGAAATAGGGTTTTGCCATGTCGGCCAGGCTGGTCTCGAACTCCTGATCTCAGGTGATCCACCCGCCTCGGCCTCCCAAAGTGCTGGGATTACAGGTGTGAGTCACTGTGCCCGGCCTTTTCCTGTGCTTTTTAAAGGGATAATACGTGAATGAGATTCATGACACTGGCATTGATTTGGGGACCCACATGCCCGAGGAATCCACTCACAGGCTCTGCAAAAGCATTGTCCCAGAGAACGGTGGCCGTTGCATTGTTGTCCTGGCTGCCATGAACGATCACCACCACTGGCAGGGACAGGGTCTAAAAAGACACAAGAGAAGGCTGAGCGCCCACGAGCCTCAAGTTCTTCTCCTTCCCTGCTTTTTTTTTTTCTTATTATTACAACGCTTTTATTTTCCAAGTTTCAGTTAATGTTCCCCTCACACACAGAATCTAAATGGCCCCAGGAATAATATGACTTTTCACACTGGCACAATCTTAGAAATTTTAAATATTTTACAAGCAATGTTGCTTAGGTATTTCTGAAGGATAAAGTTTCTCAAAGTTACATGGAGAACAGGAGAGAGAAAAGAGACTATTGGAGACATTTCTGGGAAAAAATACAAATAACAAATTTAAAACTTACCATAATTTTTACTCAAATTCATCCCGAGTAATGCTTCTCATAATCCATTTTGTAGTCTCTCTCTCCAGCTAGTTCAGTTCATTATTGTTTGTTCATGTTTTATTTTTTATTTTTATTTTTATTTTTTTGAGACGGAGTCTTGCTCTGTCACCCAGGTTGGAGTGCAATGGCGCAGTCTAGGCTCACTGCAACCTCTGCTTCCCAGGTTCAAGTGATTCTCCTGCCTCAGCCTCCACAGTAGCTAGGATTACAGGCACATACCACCACACCCAGCTATTTTTGTATTTTTTGTAGAGACGGGGTTTCACCATGTTGGCCAGGCTGGTCTCAAACCCCTGACCTCGTGATCCACCCGCCTCAGCCTCCCAAAGTGCAGGGATTACAGGTTTGAGCCACCATGCCTGGCCTATTTTTTATTTTATTTATTTATTTATTTATTTATTTATTTTTGTCGAGATGGGGTCTCACTATGTTGCCTAGGCTGGTCTGGAATTCCTGAACTCAAGCAAAACTCCTGCCTTGGCCTCCCAAAGTGTTAGGATTACAGATGTGAGCCACTGCACTGGGCCTTGTTTGTTCGTGTCTTTTTTTTTTTTTTTTTTAAAGACAGGGTCTCACTCTTTTGCCCAGGCTGGAGTGCAGTGGCACAATCTCGGTTCATTGCAACCTCAGCCTCCCAGGTTCAAGTGATTCTCCTGAGTAGCTGGGATTACAGGCATGTGCCACCAAGCCTGGCTAATTTTTGTACTGTTTAGTAGAGATGGGGTTTCACTGTGTTAGCCAGGCTGGTCTTGAACTCCTGACCTCAAGTGACCTGCCTGCCTCAGCCTTCCAAAGTGCTGGGATTACAGGCATGAGCCACTGTGCTCAGGCTTTGTTCATATCTTAAGAGAATCTAAGTGATACAGTTCTCAGGGTGAGGTCGGTCTGTTTTCAGTTTACCAGTAGTCAAAAAGAAGATGCTATGTGATTAAAAAAAATTATTTTGTAACATAAAGTACACCACATACACACACGCGCGCGCACGCGCGCACATGCACACGCAGAGCTTAGGGAAGGCTTTACCTTGACTTGAAAAACCAGCTCATTTCCACCAACACTGAACTGGGATTCAAACAGGATTGTAAATTTTTCTTCTGTCACTGACTCTGCCCCACGACGGTCTGATCTCTTAATTCGTTTCAGGGACTGCAAAGGAGAAATACAAGATGAAACATCAGATGAAAGTTGTTCTCCTCAAAGAACAGGGAAAAATTCATTCTTCCTCTTCTTCCACCCTCACCATATTCCTGAAGTGGGCACTAAGAGTGCCTGTGGCTTGGTGGTACTCCATGACACAGCAGTTGTTCAAGATCTCGCCACTGTAATCACTGCAAATCAGAGAGAGACCAGCTCCAAACCCATGCCAGGGTCTCAGGCCATGCGGAGTCAATAATATAATTTGGGGTAGCAGGAAATAGAGAAGTTTGCTAAAAATGTACGTCATTTAGAGGAAATGTTAGCTACATAACATATACATGTAAGGTTCTCGGACGTATCTCTACAAAATGAAACAAGATCAAACTATCTTTACAGAAAACAGTTCCTAGGAGAACTTTTCTTTTCTTTTTTCTTTTTCTTTTTTTTTTTTTTTTGAGACAGAGTTTTGCTCTTGTTTCCCAGGCTGGAGTACAATGGTGTGATCTCAGCTCACTGCAATCTCTGCCTCCCAGGTTCAAGGGATTCTCCTGCCTCAGTCTCTCGAGTAGCTGGGACTACAGGCGCCCACCACCATGCCCGACTAATTTTTTGTATTTTTAGTAGAGATGGGGTTTCACCATGTTGGTCAGGCTGGTCTTGAACTCCTGACCTCAGGTGATCAGTCTGCCTCAGCCTCCTAAAGTGCTGGGATTACAGGCGTGAGCCACTGCGCCAGACCCAAGAACTTCCTTATATTCCTTTGCTGATGCCCAGAAGAGGCCAGAAGGGCAAACAGGAATCTGACACAGGAGGCAGAATTCTTTTTTTTCCTGTTGCCAGGACACGAGACAAGTAGCAGGGAATGAGAAGAAGCTGCACAATTACTTGCGCGTGTTCTCGTTCTTGAGCAGAGACTTGGCCTGCTGCTCACTGATGATGGTGGCCTTCACCTGGGGCGGGTTCATGTGCACGTTCAGCTTCCCGCCCACCAGCAGGCGCACGGTGGCTGCAAACTTGGTCTGGGTCTTCAGGACCTGAGGAGGCTGCTTCTCAATGATGAATGTGCTGCAGGGGACACAGGGACAGACGTACGATGAGGGGTTGGCACAGGGGAAAGGGCTCTCAGTCCTCCTGTGGTGGGGGTGGGTCTGCCTCCCGCGGGGCTCAGGAGGTGAAAAGCACGGGCACAGCCTCTGTTCCTGGGGAAGCCATGAGAGTCCAGGGAAAGGATGGAGAGGGGAGTAAGATAACACAGCAGCTGGCATGGGCTGCGGCCCAAGGGCATCTCTTGCAGTGTCCACAGGAGAAACTGGGCAAGGGCGGCACCCAGCAGCCACAGCAACTGGAGACGGAGTGGGGAGGGATGAGAGGCACAAAGCGAATCTGCTGGTCTGGAAGGCACCTGCGGCCCCCCACACGCAGTCTGGAGCTGCCCCAAGCTCCTGGGCATGGCCAACAGGCAGCAGTCACCTGGTCACCAGGGCTGAGATGATGTCCGTGATGGTGGCGTTGACCTCAGCCAGCATCTCCTCCACTGGGCCAGGGATGGGCAGCTGCTGGCAGAGGTGCTCAGCCCTGCGGATCTGCTGCCGGTTCTGCCAGATGATCTCGGCCAACTTCTCACACCTGCACGGGAGCCCCAAGGCCAACAGGAGGACAATGGCTTCTCCGCACAGACGCCAGGCCCCAAGACACAGCTCCCCCTCCTGCAGGAAGGCTCTGTGCTTTCACCACACCTCCCACCCATGGGAAGAGCAGAGCTCTCTGCCTCCCAGAATTAGAAATGTACACAGGAGGGGCGACCCTGTCTAGGCCCAAACAGCCCGAGCATCACCCCACACCCCCGAGCTCTCTCCCACCCCCAGGACAGCAGCCCCCTTCCTGGGGGAGGTGCACAGGATGGGGGACCAAAGTCTGATTCAGGAACCAGGCCCCCTGGAGAAACAAGAGCTGTCCCAGGATGGAGGGGGCCTGCTGCAGGAGCCAGCACAGGAGGCAGAAGCAGCCAGGGTCCCCACCAGCCCCTCCTGCCCTGCCCTCTGGCCACCCCACACCATTACCAGGACTGTAGCACGTCCAGGCTGCCCTCGGGGGGCCCGCCGTTCCCGGCCAGCTGCTGCCGCCGCTTCCACTGGATCAGCTCGTCATCTAGGATGATGGTCTGCTGCTTCCGCAGCAGCTGCAGGGTCTTCTGGTGCTTCTCGGCCAGCTCCTAAGGGAAGGGAGGAGAGCAGCCCCTTCTGGGCTCCCAGAGAACACTGCGGGGCCTCACTGGGAAATGGCAGAGCAGGGCCCAGGCCATTTCCTCTCCCCAAGCTGCTCTGCCTTGCATGGCTCCCAGAAAAATATGCCTCCTGCCCTCCCAGGTTCTGCTCTCATCCGGGCCCCAGCCCTCCCTCAGGTCCCCAGAGACTGACTTCATGGCACCCACGCCCAGGAGAAGACCAGGACCCCACTCACCACGCGGTACTGCTGCAGCGTCTGTGCCTCGCGCTGCAGCCACGCCTCCAGGGACACCTGCTTCTGCTGGAGGGCTGTCTCCCGGCTCAGACGCTCCTGGGGGCTCAGCTGGGCCAGCGGGCCAAACTGAGCTAGAGGAAGGGATAGGAAACTATGACCGTCACCTCCCAGTGTCCAACAGGAGGCCCAGGGAAGCGCACTCACCCGTTCTGGAGCGAGACTCTCCCAGGCTCAGATACTGCATCAAGGGCAAGTCAGGGTTCCTGACAGACAGCGGGGGCAAGATGAATGGGCGCCTCAGGAGGTGCCTCTGGGCCCTGCTCGCCGGCCTCCTGACTCTGAGCGTCCCCTCTGGGGGTACCCAGGTGCTGGGGCAGCTGGGGAAGAGGCCCGCCTGTCTGCTGCCCACCTGCAGCACAGAGCTGCCAGCCCTCTTCTCACAGCCCGGCATTGGTCTAGGCTGTCTGGGGTGCAAGTGTGCCCATGCCCAGGGTGAACCTGGGCAAATCACTTTCCTTTCTGTGCCTTGGCTTCTCCACATGTAAAACAGGAGATTCTTGGCACCTGCCTCAGTGGGGCGCTTGAAGATTAAATACATGAGGACATGGAAGATGCCAGAAAGCTTCCTGGCATGGGTGAGCTCTGTGTGAGGTTCGTCCTTCTTGGTTAATGGGGAACAGGACAGAGAGAAGAGGTGACAAGATAAGCAGTTGCTCGGCCCCATCCCTCCCGCAGCAAGGCCTCCTCAGGGGCCCCCGGCCCCGGCAGCTCTGTCTCGTCCCTGAGCACAGCAGTCCGTCCTCAGGAGAGGATGAGATTCTCGAGGGGCCGGAAGGGGCCCAGCATGTTTGTCCAGGTTGGCTCACTGTTAGCCCAGCCGACCAACCAGGGGAGACAGACAGACAGACAGCAGAGGAGAGCATGTCCAGGGCCACTGGGGATGCAGAGCCACCAAGATTCTCTCAGGAAAGGGAGGCCGGAGGGAGGTGGCTTTTCTCCACACCATCTGTGAGGAGTCATTGATGGTGGGGCAGGGAGTAAGTCAGGCCTCACTACCTTTTAAAAATTACTATGAAATAGGTAAGACACAGGGAACATGGAACACAGGAGCACCTGTGTATCAATAACCCAGCCTAGGCCGGGCGCAGTGGCTCGCGCCTGTAATCCCAGCACTTTGGGAGGCCAAGGCGGGAGGATCACGAGGTCAGAAGATGGAGACCACCTTGGCTAACACGGTGAAACCCCGTCTCTACTAAAAATACAAAAAATTAGCCGGGTGTGCTGGCGGGCGCCAGTAGTCCCAGCTACTCGGGAGGCTGTGGCAGGAGAATGGCGTGAACCCAGGAGGCGGAGCTTGCAGTGAGCCGAGATTGCGCCTCTGCACTCCAGTCTGGGTGACAGAGCGAGACTCCGTCCCCCCTCCCAAAAAAAAAAAAAAAAAAAATAACCCAGCCTAAGAAACTAGACATGTCCACAGTTACAGCCACCACTAGCAGACCCACCCCACCCTCCCAACAACAGCCCCTCTCCACCACACTGGGACTATTAATCCCTTCCCATTTCCTTCTCAACAGCCCAGCATCCTTGCTTGAGCTGAGTCAGAAGATGCGCGCATCAGCATGTCTCAGTACTCCTGGCTGGCCCCTGAGGGTCATGTCACCCTGACCCCAGCCCTGCCCCATGGGATGCACAAGCTGGGACAGACAAAAGCAATTCTATGTAGCCAGGAACAGCCCAGAGCTAGAACTCAGAAATATGGCTCCAATATCACTGCAGGTATCAAGCAGGAAGAGGATCATCCAGGCACGGACGGATCCGAGGTGTCTGCATGGCTACCACGGGAATCCTGCCCAGCCACAGGGAGGGTGGTGGTGATCCCAACACCTGGGCCCAGCCTTCCTATGCAAGGGGCCCAATTAGGTCTCTCCTGGAAATTTGCAGAAGCTTTTGGGAAGGAGACCAGGGATACAGGAAGCAATTTCCCTACTCCTCTGGAGGTAGCTGAGCCTTCCCTGGCAAAAGCGGATCAACAGTCTTGTGTTTCTGCTGAGTGAACTTGACAAATGGGACTGAGAAGACACTGCATGATGGATCCAAACCTAATCCACCACCACACACAGGAAACAGAAAAGTCAGGCACGGGATCAGAAATACTGTCGACAGTCTAAGGACTTGGGTAGGAATAACAGCCCCAAATCTTCTGTTTCCATTCTCAGAAGGAGCTGCCCTTCTTCTGGGGCCAGTCTAGGATGGGTTCAGATAAAAGGAAGACATGCTAGAATCATCCTTTCAACCTTTACTCAATAACTCTTATGTTTCAGGCATTGTGCTGGCCTCAGGGTACACAGATAAAAGATATAGTCCCTTCTTCAAGATTTATGTTCCAGTGGAGAAGAGAAAGAGTAAATAAATAATATCACTATAGACATAAGATGGAACCTACATACATGGAATTAGAGGAGCATGTGCTATGTGTGTGTGTGTGCTGTGTGTCTGTGTGCGTGGTGTGTGTGTGTGTGCTATGTGTGGTGAGTGTGTGTGTATGCTGTGTGTCTGTGGAGTGTGAGTGTGCTCTGTGTGTGTGTGGTGTGTGTGTGCTGTGTGTCTGTGTATGGGGTGTGTGTGTGCTGTGTGTGTCTGTGTGTGTGGTATGTGGTGTGTGTGTGTGTTTGGAGGGGCTGGGTGGTTGAGCCAAAGCTTCTCTGAGACTGAGCTGGGCATGGAAGCATAGAGAGGAAACTATTAAAGCTCAAACTGCCAAATTGCTACAGGGTCAAGAGGGGGCGCTGGTGGGGCTCCACAGCCTCACCACAAACTGAAGCTCTTTGTGCTCTAAGTACTAAGCAGGATTTATACCAGGCTAAGGGAGCTTTGTCCATAAGGGCTACCTAAGGAGCGTTAAGTGTACTCTGCTCCAGGAAGACCTTTGTGAATAACTGCACAGAACATTAGAAATCAGTTACTACAAATACGGGTCCTTAGTACTTACACGTCCCTGCTTAGAAAGGTTTCTTTTCCTCCTTAGAGATAGGGTCTTACTATGTTGCTTAAGCTAGTCTGAAACTACTGGCCTCAAGTGATCCTCCTGCCTTGGCCTCCCAAAGCACCAGGATTGCAGGTGTGCAAAACCACTCCCAGCTTATAATTTTTTTTTTTTTTTTTTTTTGAGACAGAGTTCTGCTCTTTTTACCCAGGCTGGAGTGCAATGGTGATATCGTCACTCACTGCAACCTCCGCCTCCCAGGTTCAAGGGATTCTCGTGCCTCAGCCTCCCAAGTAGCTGGGATTACATGCATGCACCACCATGCCCAGCTAATTTTGTATTTTTAGTAGAGATGGGGTTTCACCATGTTGGCCAGGCTGGTCTCGAACTCCTGACCTCAGGTGATCCACCCGCCTCACCCTCCCAAAGTGCTGGGATTACAGACGTGAACCACTGTGCCCAGCCAGAAAATTTTTTAAACATGTAATTATATAATTTATATTTATCATTTCAGTAACGCTCAACTTATAATATGCCTACTATATACAAAAGTATTGCCTGCTAGTGTTTATTTAGACTGTGAGCTCCTTCTCAAAAGAGGAAATGTCTTCTGTGGCAGCTCAGAAGCTTCCTGGATGTGGGGACCTGAGTGAGACACGCACTCAAGGGCAGGCGCCCTGCCATCTCCCCTTCCTACATCTCATCCTCTCAGTACTGTCTTCAATGCAAATAAATCCCTGCTACTCAGAGAAAGGTTGCTGCCTCCGAATGGAAAATGGGCTTTCTCCCAACCCCACTGGAGCTGCTTTCCAGTCCCCATGCCCACCCTCAGGATGCACACTGTGCCTCCACTGCGCCTCACCTTGGATCCTCAGGCTCTCCTGGTACTGGATGATGAAGTACTCCTGAGTCTGCTGCAGCTTCTTCAGCTCATTCTCTGTGTCCTGCGTGACCAGTCGCAGCTCCTCAAATGTCTGGTTGATCTGGAGGTGTTTCTGGGACATGGCGTCAGCAAGGCTTCCAGCTGGAGAACTACCCTGGGAACAGATGGGGGGCAGTGCAAGGTGGTGGGAATGGGAGGAAGCCTGAGGCCTTAATCCCCAGGAAAAGCCTATGCCAGATCCTGCAACTGGGCTAAGACCCCAAAAGGTAAATTTTGAGTCGGGAGGAATAGCAAACGTCATCTGTGAGACACAGGGTGGAGTGGGAAAAGTGAGAAACAGGGGAGCGGACAGATCACGGTTCAGATCACAAAGCATGGGAGAAGCTTCCATTTCAGATCTGACCTCCACCAGAGTATCCTAAACGGGGTCCATTGAATTACCTTTGGAGAGACTAGAACATAACCTGTTCCAGTGTCACGTGGGTTTTCCTACTAATGAGGAGGTGGAGTGATTCCTCTTCCACTCATTGACCCAATGCAAGGACAGCATTAAGCATTAAGGAAGCCATGGGGAGCAGGGCCGTGTGAATACACATCATCTGTGTCCTCACTCAAGATATTCTCATGATGGAATCATTTGCTTCCACCATGGAAGAGGCCAGACCTCTCACAGGCATCCTGGAGACCCCAGGATGAAGTGATGGGGTGGGCATAAACAAGGTCTCTGTGGACCCAGCCCTGTAAGTGACCTGGTCAGACCACTCCTTCCACACCTGATTCAGGGCTAGGGAAAAGTCTTTCCTAAGTATTCTCACCTGAATATGAAGACGCCTTTACTAAAAAATTACTCAGTTGAGGTTAAATTACTTTGCACTTGTTCATATTGTTTTGTGGTTGCAATCTCATCAAGGTTATAAATCAGTTAAGATCAAAGACCATATCTTCTATTTCTTTTCTTTTTCTCTTTTTTTTGAGACACGGTCTCATTCCATCACCCATGAGTGCAGGGGTGTGATCATGGCTCACTGCAGCCTTTATCCCCTGGGCTCAAGGGATCTTCCCATTCAGCTTTCCGAACAGTCAGGACTACAGGCATGTACCACCGTGCCCAGCTAATTTTTTTTTTTTTTTTTGTATTTTTGGTAGAGACAAGGTTTCACTATGTTACCCAGGGTGCTCTTGAACTCCTGGGCTCACGCAATCTGCCTGCCTCAGCCTGCCAAAGTGCTGGGCTGCAGTCAGTCACATCTCCTATTTCTTTTGTGCCCCTTAGGACGATGCTCTCTTTAAAGAGACACCAGTAGTGCACCCTGAGTCACCTTGACAAAGGTGGGTCTAGAGGGAGGTGGGTAAGAAGAGACTTCCCGACTGCCCTCCCCACACATATGGGACACTCACATTGTTGGCTTCTCGGACCAATCTCTGCTCATTGTACAATATATGGCGGATGCAGCGGACCAGCTCCATGGGGCAGCGGTCATACGTGTTCTGAAAGAATCCAACAGCAGACATCAATTTGTGCCATTCCATACTATGGGCCCTAACCATGCCTCAGGATGGGGAGCCTCCTGAGGGACCTCGTGAATCACAGGAGACACTGTTCCTCCAACACCAACAGGAATAAGAAGGCACATCATGGAAACCCAATTACAGTGAAAAGGTAAGACTGTTTTACTTCTTTTTTCCTTTTTTTTTTTGAGACTGAGTCTCACTCTGTTGCCCAGGCTGGAGTGCAGTGGCACAGTCTTGGCCCACTGCAACGTCTACCTCCCGGGTTCAAGCGATTCTCCTGCCTTAGCCTTCCGAGTAGCTGGGATTACAGGCGCCCGACACCATGCCTGGCTAAGTTTTGTCTTTTTAGTAGAGATGGGGTTTCACCATGTTGGCCAGGCTGGTCTCAAACTCCTGACCTCAGGTATCCACCGGCCTTGGCCTCCCAAAGTGCTGTTTTATTTTTTGCATCTTAATTTGCCTAAAGTATCTGGGGAACATTCTTAAAAATGGAATAAATAAGTTTTAAAAGCCTCGCCAGAGGAGACACTGGACACCACCCTCAACTGGGCAATCAAAACTACTACCACCAATGAGGGGACGAGGGACACTGCCCGTCTGGATGTGATACCCGAGAAGGACACAGCGTCACCTACAGTTGTCCCTTGGTATCTTTGGGGGCTGGTTCCAGGACCCTCTTGGATACCAAGATCTGCAGATGCTCAAGTTCCTTATATAAAATGGCATCATTTTGCATAGAACCCATGCAATCCTCCCATACACTTTAAACCACCTATAGATTGCTTATACTATCTAACACAAAGGAAATGCTATATAAATAGCTGTTCTGTCATATCTTTGTATTTTTTAAATCGTTGTATTGTTACTTTTTTTCTTTTCCTATTTCTGAGCTGCGGTTGGTGGAATCGGAGGATGCAGAACCCACGGACGTGGGACAGTCAACTATATTTAAAAGTCGGCTCGGAGATGTGCAACGTTAATGTAATCATGAGGAAACATCAGACAAACCCCAAATGAGGAACATTTTATCTTTAAAAAGCAGGGGGTACATGAATTATTATTATTATTTTTTGAGATGGAATTTCGCTCTTGTCACCCAGGCTGGAGTGCAATGGCACGGTCTCGGCTCACTGCAACCTCCGCCTCCCAGGTTTAAGCGATTCTTCTGCCTCAGCCTCCTGAGTAGCTGAGATTACAGGTGTCCACCACCGCACCCAGTTAATTTCTGTATTTTTAGTAGAGACGGGGTTTCACCATGTTGGTCAGGCTGGTCTTGAACTCCTGACCTCAGATGATTCGCCTGCCTCGGCCACCCAAAGTGCTGGGATTACAGGTGTGAGCCACTGCACCCAGCCTACATTAATTATTTTAAAATGTCAATGCAATGAAAGACAAAGTAAGGTTGCAAAACGGTTCCAGATTAAAGGAGATTAAAGAGGCATGATGACTAGATGCAGTATGTGGTCTTGGACTGGATTCTTGGCTGCAGCGGGAAAATACCCTAAAGGACATGTTTGCCAGAAGAGTACCTAAAAGTATTATATCAATGCTAAATTTAGTGGAGTTGATCAGTCTATTATAACCACACAAGACAAGGTTCATTCTTAGAAAATGCACAGAGGGGCCGGGCAAAGTGGCTCATGCCTGTAATCCCAGCACTTTGGGAGGCCAAGGCAGGCGGATCACCTGAGGTCGGGAGATCAAAACCAGCCTGACCAACATGGAGAAACCCCATCTCTACTAAAAATACAAAAATTAGATGGGTGTGGTGGCGTGCACCTGTAGTCCCAGCTACTCAGGAGGCTGAGGCAGGAGAATCACTTCAACCCGGGAGGCGGAGGTTGCGGTGAGTCGAGACTACGCCACTGCACTCCAGCCTGGGCAACAAGAATGAAACTCCACCTCAAAAAAAAAAAAAAAGACAATGCACAGAGGGACCGGGCATGGTGGCACATGCCTATAATCCCAACACGTAGGGAGGTTGAGGTGCGGATCACCTGAGGTCAGGAGTTCAAGACCATCGTGGCCAACATGGCAAAACCCCGTCTCTACTAAAAATACAAAAAAAAAAAAAAAAAAAATTGCCAGGCATGGTGGCGGGCGCCTGTAATCCCAGCTACTTGGTAGGCTAAGGCAGGAGAATTGCTTGAACCCAGGAGGCGGAGGTTGCAGTGAGCTGAGATTGCTCCACTGCACTCCAGCCTGGGTGACAGAGCAAGACTCCGTCTCAAAAATAAATACATAAATAAATAAAAATTAAAAAAAGAAAATGCACAGAGGTACTTACTGGTGCAGGGACACAAGGTATGCAACTTACTCTCCAGTGACTGAAAAACGTGTGTGTAGAGACAGCGAGGAGTATATGACAACATAAAAGTCAACAGTAGGTGAATATGGGCATATGTGGGGAATCTTTGTATGATTCTTGTAACTTTCTGGAAGTTTGAAATTATTCTCAAATAAAAAGTAAAAAAAAAAAAAAAAGACCAAAACCAAACGACAAGAACCTTATGCATGTACATATAACTCAACAATGCTGGACTGAAGGAGAGAAAGAAAGTCTCTACAGGAAGAAGACCCCTGAGGGAAGATAATTAAGTGTGACCCCAGAGCCCACGCCCACCTGGAGCTGCGTGGCGTAGTGCCCCAGCTTGATCTTCAGTAAAAACCCATCTTCCCCGACCTGGTGCTCCGCCTTCTTCTGCAGCTCCTGCACCAGGCCCTCCAGGAGCTGGGTGGCCTTAATGTTCTCCTGTGGATTATCAAGATCTATTGAGTCCCTAGGGGAAAAAAATTACATAATCTGTATACATACATGCACATGAGCCTGTATAAATGCAGCCTCAACACATCCCACTTTTTCTTCAACTAAAGTGATTTTTTTAGTGCTCACTGCAAATTTTAAGAAACAGCCCAACAGAAATGGACTCAATGCCTATATTAATCTATTTGTAATTTACTAAATAGTTGGATTATACTGTAGCTTTCATTCTTTTTTTAAAAAAATTTTTTTTAACAATGTGCTGCCCTTCCTCCTTTCTCTCAATGATGTGCTTGGTGCTTATGCTATTTGCTCCGAGAAATGCAAGGAAAAGGAAAGGGTTCTGTGTGCTCTGAAGGAAATAAGGACTTGGATAATTTCCTATTTATAGTTACCCCTCACGGGTGGAAAGGAGGCACAAGGCCAAGACTCTTCTACATGTCCTTTCCAGCCTCGAGGAGTTTGGTATCTGCAGGTTTCTTAGGTAGAGATAGGTGAAAGAAGCTATTGCTACTTCTAAGAAGCCCTGGAAATGAGACATTCAGGCAGACGGTGCCTACAAGCATTTATACGAGTCAGACATATCACTAGTTGCAGACCCAGGACCTGAAGGCAATGCCAACTTCTCCGGTAAACAAAGGAAACCACGCTACAGACGCTGCATTGATTTCGAGCTATTAAACTGATGACAGGGATTCAGATGGTCTCCCTCCCTCCTTTCTTTCCTTTTTTCTTTCTTTCTTTCTTTCTACAACTTGGGCAACAATTGACACTGGGAAGTACCAAATTACTTAGTCACTGAAGAAACCAAACAGCTGTCAGACTGAAATAACATTCAATAACTGCTGACTGGGTCTGCAGCCAAACAAGATAGTGGTAGCTAAAAGGCTCTGCCATCCCTAAGTCCCTGAAGATAGCAACTAATTTCAAAAAGAGGCACCAACAGGTGTATCAAAACAGTGATACCGGCCCAGTGTGGTGGCTCACGCCTGTAATCCTAGCACTTTGGGAGGCTGAGATGGGCTGATTACCTGAGCTTAGGAGTTGGAGACCAGCCTGAGCAACACGGTGAAACCCCGTCTCTACTAAAATACAAAAGAAATTAGCCGGGCATAGCAGCGTGTGCCTGTAGTCCCAGCTACTTGGGAGGCTGAGGCAGGAGAACTGCTTGAACCCGGGAGGTGGAGGTTGCAGTGAGCCAAGATCGTGCCACTGCACTCCAGCCTGGGCAACAGAGCAAGACTCTGTCTCTACAAAAACAAAACAAAACAAAACAAAACAAAACAAAACAAAACAAAGCAGTGATACCATACCCCATCAAATAGTACACCCTAATCTGCACCTTGAGAAGGCAGTTAAAGCAAGTCAGATTTTAAATATGTGTGCCCTATGTATTAAATAGAATATGTATTAAATGAAAGGCTGGAAGGAATGAGGGCAGCCTGTACCTCTGTTTCAACTGGCAACAATGCCCCTGGTCTGGAAACCCACTCTTTTTTTTGAGATGAAGTCTCACTCTGTCGCCTAGGCTGGGATGCAGTAGCACGATCTCAGTTCACTGCAACCTCCGCCTCCTGGGTTCAAGTGATTCTCCTGTCTCAGCCTCCCAAGTAGCTGGAATTACAGGCGTGCACCACCATGCCCGGCTAATTTTTATATTTTTAACAAAGATGGGACTTTACCATGTTGACTAGGTCTCAAACTCCTGATCTCAAGTGATCCACCCGCCTCAGCCTCCCAAAGTGCTGGGATTATAGGCATGAGCCACCACACCCGGCCAGGAACCCACTCGAGAGGATCCAGTCTTTAAGCAAAACTCATAGAAGTCACGTATTTGTTCTTTACTTGAAACCTTAATTCTCTGTTAAAAAAAGACTTGCTTAGATGGCTTAAACATAAAGAATTGAAGATTTGGCTGGGCCCGGGGGCTCACACTTGTAATCCCAGCACTTTGGGAGGCCGAAGTGGGCAGATCACAAGGTCAGGAGTTAAGAGACCAGCCTGGTCAATATGGTGAAACCCCGTCTCTATTAAAAATACAAAAATTAGTCCGGTGTGGTGGCAGGCACCTGTAATCCCAGCTACTTAGAAAGCTGAGGCAGGAGAAAGGCTTGAACCCGGGAGGCGGAGGTTGCAGTGAGCCGAAATCAAGCCACTGCAGCCTGGTGACAGAGGGAGACTCCGTCTCAAAAAAAAAAAAAAAAGAAAAAAAGAATTGAAGATTCTTCATTAAAATCTTTATATTCTTAAGAAAACCAAAGCTAAAAAAATTTCAAGTTCTCCTTAATATCAACACAAGTCTTTTAATTCATTCAGTGAGAACACCAAACGGGAACTCTGCTAAGTGAAATCTGAAATTAACAGAAACTTCCTACTCATGTTTTTCTAAATCCTCCAAATCAGGAAAACAGGAGAGAAAATGAAAAGGGAGGGGAAAGCACTAAACAAGGTACAGCTGACATTCTCATATTTAACTCATTTTTTCCCCTCACTTAATTACATGAAGCTGAGATTTTTTTAATTGCCTAGAAAATTGCCTTTCTTTGGTGATCTTTAGTTTCTGAACGGAAATTTGCTACTAACACTCATTGTGATTATTCTAAGGCAACATTACTGATAGGTAGGTATACGGCCCTCTGCAAATAGCAGCATCAAAGCTGGCTTCTCTGAGGGACTGTAAAAGAGGACCCCTGGCTAAGATGGTGAGGCTTGAAGTATCAAATGAATATGCCAGATCGACTGACAGACTTTAACTAAGCAGCAAGCTCCCAGACCCTGAGCAGTGTACATCCTGCTGCCTGGTGTGTAATAATGATACTAATTAAAAACCTGCGCTGTTAGTCGACTGCACTGTACTAATTCTAAAAGAAATTTAAAACAACTCTCCCCTCCCCCAAGTATGTAATCAGTAATCTGGAAAATAAAGAAAAATTGGCCGGGCGCGGTGGCTCAAGCCTGTAATCCCAGCACTTTGGGAGGCCGAGGCAGGTGGATCACGAGGTCAGGAGATCGAGACCATCCTGGCTAACATGGTGAAACCCCGTCTCTACTAAAAATACAAAAAACTAGCCGGGCGTGGTGGCGGGCGCCTGTAGTCCCAGCTACTCGGAGGCTGAGGCAGGAGAATGGCGTGAACCTGGGAGGCGGAGCTTGCAGTGAGCCGAGATCGCGCCACTGCACTCCAGCCTGGGTGACACAGCGCGAGACTCCGTCTCAAAAAAAAAAAAAGAAAAATTAAAAAGCTTGTCAAATCTACCACCAGAATGTAATTAGTGTTAACATTTGGGTATATTTTCGTTTAGTGTTTTTTGTTTTTTGGTTTTTTTTAAAAAGGCAATCTCACTCTGTTGCCCAGGCTGGAGTACAGTGGTGTGATCTCGGCTCACTGCAACCTCTGCCTCCCGGGTTCAAGCGATTCTCGTGCTTTAGCCTCCGTGTGGAGTAGCTGGGATTACAGACACCCGTCACCACGCCCAGCTAATTTTCTGTATTTTCAGTAGAGACGGAATTTTGCCGTGTTGGCCAGGCTTGTCTCAGAACTCCTGGCCTCAAGTGATCTGCCTGCCTCGGCCTCCCAAAGTGCTGGGATTACAGGCATGAGCCACAACACCCACCTAATTTTCTTTTAGTCTTTATGTGTATATATAAAATACATATAAATTAAAAACACCAATGTCTCCACTGTTAAATTATTTTTAGTTTTTTGTTAGATGTAAATTTATTAAGAAATGTAAAATAATTTACATTTAATAAAATAAACTATAAGAAATAAATTATAATTAAATTATATGCATATTCACACCTATCTGCCCCATTAAACACAAATTATTATTATTTTTTTGACATAGGATCTCGCTATGTTGCCTAGGCTGGCCTCAAACTGCTGGGGTCAAGCAATCCTCCCATCTCAGCGTCCTGGGTAGCTGGGATTACAGATGTGCACCACCACGTCCAGTGAAACACTGAATTATTTGGAGATGAGGGCTTTAATTTTGTTTGTTTGTTTGTTTTGAGACAGGGTCTTGCTCTGTTGCTTAGGCTGGAGTGCACTGGTGTGATCATAAGTTACGGCAACCTCTGCCTCGCAGGCTCAAGCGACCCTCCCACCTCAGCCTCCCAAGTAGCTGGTACTACAGGTGCACACCACCACACCTAGCTAATTTTTGTATTTTGTACAAAGACAGGGTTTTGATATGTTGCTCAGGCCTTCCTTGAACTCCTGGGCTCAAGCAATACACCTGCCTTGGCCTCCCAAAGTGTTGGGATTACAACACAAGGCTGGGCTTTAATTTTTTTCATACAAATTCTATTACTTAGGACACTGCTAGGCATCCTATGGGCACTCGAAACATATTTGTTGGCTGCTCTTTATTAGCAGTAATATTCTTTTTTTTTTTTTTTTTTTTTGAGACGGAGTCTCGCTCTGTCGCCCAGGCTGGAGTGCTTTGGCGCGATCTCGGCTCACTGCAAGCTCTGCCTCCCGGGTTCCCGCCATTCTCCTGCCTCAGCCTCCCAAGTAGCTGGGACTACAGGCGCCGCCACCTCGCCCGGCTAGTTTTTCTTCTATTTTTTAATAGGGACGGGGTTTCACCGTGTTAGCCAGGATGGTCTCGATCTCCTGACCTCGTGATCCGCCTGTCTCGGCCTCCCAAAGTGCTAGGATTACAGGCTTGAGCCACCGCGCCCGGCCCTATTAGCAGTAATATTCTAATGCTTTTAGACAGTATTTACTATTAAAGGGAACAAATCCTATTTTAAAAATCCCAACAGTTATTCCATCCCCTCAATCTAAGATGGGGTTAAATACTTTTCATGTATAAAAAGAAAATTTTTAAAAAATACCTTTTTATGGATCACATTTAAAAATGTTTAAAAATACAACTTTGAAAGTTGCCATCATGACATCTTTCTAACCAAACTCCAATATTCTTGTGTTTCACAAAATATGATGTAAACATCCTTGTTCACCTACCAGGCTTGGCTTTCAATCCACTGGGATAAATAATGCCGCACCTCAATGGGAAAATGCTGGCCGTACAACGCTTGCATCTGATGAAGGGCTTCTCCTTGGAGCTGCTGAGCTTGTATCCACACAGCCATGGTTTACAATCTGTTGAACAAACAATCAGTGCTTTCGGTGTTTTTTCTTTATTTTCCCCTTACATCCACCAGAGTAAATATTCACATAGTTACCAAGGTAAATGTTTTTATTTTATTATTTATTTTTATTTTTAATTTTTTGAGACAGTCTTGCTCTGCCGCCCAGGCTGGAGTGCAGTGGCACAATCTTGGCTCACTACAACCTCCGCCTCCCCAGTTCAAGCGATTCTCCTGTCTCAGCCTCCTGAGTAGCTGGGATTATAGGCGTGCATTACCATGCTCGGTTAGTTTTTGTATTTTTAGTAGAGATGGGGCTTCACTGTGTTGGTCGGGCTGGTCTTGAACTCCTGACCTTAAGTGATCCTCCCACCTCAGCCTCCTAAAGTGCTGGGATTACAAGCATGAGCCACCATGCTCGGCCAAAGTAAATGTTTTTAGCCCTTTTGATAGACTGAAGACAGTATTCTTGATTTTAACTTTAAAACGTTTTCAAAATGTAGACACTCGGCCTGGTCATGGAAAGATACACAGTTGGGTCTATGAAGCTCGGACTATGAAACGCACTAAGGTCTTATAAGCAAAAGTACAAAAGGAGTATTAGGGAAAGAATTGCTAACTTTGACATCGTAGACATATTCTTTACTTTTGTTCAAAATTGTCAGCCATGGTAAGCAGCATTTCAACAGTAATAAATAATTAACAGAGAGTTTTTTTTTTGAGACAGAGTCTTGCTCTGTCGCCCAGGCTGGAGGGCAGTGGCACGATCTTGGCTCACTGCAACCTCCGCCTCCCAGGTTCAAGCAATTCTACTGCCTCAGCCTCCCAAGTAGCTGAGATTACAGGTACCCACCACCACACCCAGCTAATTTTTGTATTTTTAGTAGAGATGGGGTTTCACCAGGCTGGCCAGGACAGTCTCGAACTCCTGACCTCAAGTGATCCACCTCAGCCTCCCAAAGGGCTGGGATTACAGGTGTGAGCCACTGCGCCCAGCTGAGAGATTTTTTTTTAAAATCACGTGTTTTAGATTTGTTATTTTGACTTCAGAAATATAACAAACATATGTCGTTTTGAAAAAGCCCAGTAAAAGAAAAGTAAAAGCATCTAAAGCGTGGATTGAACTCTATGCATTATCACTGGTTACCTAAGCAGCAATGCTTTGCACACACAGAGCACAGATTTATCTGGAAAAAATGCCCCAAGGTTCACCACCTGAGTTACTGCTAAGGAATTTATGAAGCAATGTTCTGTTAAATTATAGCATTTACAAATCTTTCAGACACAAAAACAATACATTCCACCTAAGAGTTAGAAATATGAACCATTATGCTCCAATAGCAGGTAGTCTCTTTATTTTTTTTTTCTGAGACGGAGTCTCGCACTGTCGCCCAGGCTGGAGTGCAGTGGCATGATCTCGGCTCACTGCAAGCTCCGCCTCCCGGGTTCACGCCATTCTCCTGTCTCAGCCTCCTGAGTAGCTGGGACTACAGGTGCCCGCCACCTCGCCCGGCTAATTTTTTCTATTTTTAGTGGAGATGGGGTTTCAGTGTGTTAGCCAGGATGGTCTCGATCTCCTGACCTTGTGATCCGCCCACCTCGGCCTCCCAAAGTGCTGGGATTACAGGCTGAGTCACTGCCCCAGCCAGTAGTTTCTTTTTTTAACATGCTCTTGATTTAAAAAAAAAAAAAAAAAAAAGGCTTTATAAAACTACCATGATGCCCCCTCAGACTCACCTGACAATTTTTAACTCATTTGGCAGACACTCTTCAGGTTTGACCAGATTAGAGCAGAAACATTTGGGTAGACTGGGAAGGGACTTCAAGTAACTATAAGGACTGAAAATGAATCTTGCTCTAACACTATTTTCCATAATGTAGAGTTTGGTATAAGGCAGGGTTATCTTGAATTCCATCCCACATGATTTGGCTACTGATTTGCACAACTCTCCTAAGAACTAGGTTACAGTTAGGGGCTGGTGACTTGGACTTGGATTTTGTTTACTACCAGAGACTGCACAAGTGTGTTAGGAAGCAAAAATCTCTTCTGTTAGTTGTAGTTGTCTGATCACATAACACTGAGCTATTTATGGGACAAGTCAGTTAGCCAACGATGAGGTGTAGGGGAGTGCCAGTCATCTATTTCAGACTTCTGCAATGCTATAGAACACTTGAGAAGTGTATAATTTTATTTAGGGCTTTTAGGCATTAAGGCTGGGATCACTGTAAGACCCAATTTGACCCAAGACATCAAATTTCAGTGGCTGTGAGTTCACCAAAACACTTAGGAAAAACAGGTCTTTCCAGAAGCAATTCCACTTTATAATTAAACACTGGAAGTCACTTAACTGCACAATGTATTTTTTAATCAAATAAATCATATCACAAGATTTTGGAAAACTAGAACAGATACCAAATCATGATTTTTGGATGAACGATAAGGAACGGATGGCCAGGCATGGTGGCTCACGCTTGTAATTCCAGCACTTCGGGAGGCTGAGGTGGGCAGATCACCTGAGGTCAAGAGTTCGGGTCCTGCCTGGCCAACATGGCAAAACCCCGTCTCTACTAAAAATACAAAACAATTAGCCAGGTGTGGTGGCATGTGTCTGTAGTCCTAGCTACTCAGGAGGCTGAGGCAGAAGAATCGCTTGAACCTGGGAGGCAGAGGTGGCAGCGAGCCAAGATTACGTCACTGCACTCCAGCCTGGGCGACAGAGCCAGATTTTGGCTCAAGAAAAAAAATTATATAAGGGATGGATGAATGAAGGTGCTTAGGCACTTAAGTATATGGAAGAGTGATAAAAGAATGAAGAGAAGAATTCAGGTGTTAATCTTCCTAAGTAGTAAAGAATAAGAAGTAGGACCTCACCATAGCTCTCAATGAATATATGAGTGATACCAACAGATACATTCTCTTGCATCTGCATTCATTAGGTGAAATGACTCAAGAGACAAAAGAAGGAAAGCTATGAAAACTTTTATCTCCCCAGAGACTCCTTCCCAGCCCACTCAAATAAAATGGCATTCTGGTCACTCTCTATCCTCTTAATCTGCTTTATTTTTCTTCTTATCATTTAGCAATTCCTGATATTGATCATATATTTGCTTACTCACTTCCCACCAGGGTGAAATCACCATGAACACAATGACTTTGTTTTGTTCACCATGCTTTCTCCTGGGTCTAGAACGGTACCTGGCACATAAGCATCATAATTATTTTGTTGCATAAATAAAAGTATACATACAATTTGACCGACTCCATCGGCTCTTTTCAAAGTTATAATAGAACAATATACCAGTATGAAATACCAAGGCATGAAAACAGAACAGATTTCCATTTAAATAATCAATTATTTAATTTATTATTATTATTACTATTATTTTTTCAGTCGGAGTCTCGCTTTGTTGCCCAGGCTGGAGTGCAGCAATCTCAGCTCACTGCAGCGTTTGCCTCCTGGGTTTAAGCGATTCTCCTGCCTCAGCCTCCTGAGTAGCTGGGACTACAGGCACACACTGCCACGCCCAGCTAAGTTTTGTATTTTTAGTAGAGATGGGGTTTCACCATGTTGGCCAGGATGGTCTTGACCTCCTGACCTCATGATCTGCCCTCTTCGGCCTCCCAAAGTGCTGGGATTACAGGCATGAGCCACCACGCTCAGCCTGGAGCACATCTTATTCACGACTGTGTCCCCAGTGTCTAGTATGGTGGCTTGCCCATGAAAAGTGTTCAAAAAATACTTGTGGAGTGAATACATAAACAAATATTTAACATGCCCTGCTGGTCAAGCATATTTAGGAGCCTATTACTGTTTTAGGAAAGAAATACTGTGGTGATATACCATACATGTAGGGGTATTAAAAAATGTCACTCTATTTTGCCTTAAATTTTAGATTATTTCTTAGTTTTCATCAAAGAGTAGAACGCTGAGCTCTTAGAATTTGTCAGAATATTTTTACGATTCTAGTTGTGAACATGCCATAATAATTATTTTCTAAAATAGCATGCCATTTGAAGGATAATAGCTGGTAAATACCAAGTGGCAATCACCTTATTTTGATAAATACAATATAGTTTCACTACACATAAGTGCTTTGATAGAGTTGGAGAGTAGATTCTGCTCACTGCTACTCAAAAGTATAAAATAAAAGTACACTAACTAGTACAGAGTCATTTTTATTTTACTGTTAAACTGAAAATTATCTATATGTGAAATATGAGATGACTTACTGAGACTATCATAAAATTCTAAATACCCAGTTTAGGAAAAACCCAACTGTTTTCCCAGTTATGTGAATAACACCTAGAAGCTATGTAGTGGTTTTTTGTTTGTTTGTTTTTTGAGACGGAGTCTCACTCTGTCGCCTAGGCTGGAGTGCAGTAGCATGATCTCAGCTCACTGTAGCCCCCGCCTTCCGAGTTCAAGTGATTCTCCTGCCTCAGCCTCCTGACTAGCTGGGACTACAGGCGCCCGCCACCACGCCTGGCTAATTTTTTTTTTTGAGACGGAGTCTCGCTCTGTCACCCAGGCTGGAGTACAGTGGTGTGATCTCGGCTCACTGCAAGCTCCACCTCCCGGGTTCACGCCATTCTCCTGCCTCAGCCTCCCGAGTAGCTGGGACTACAGGTGCCCGCCACCACGCCGGCTAATTTTTTGTATTTTTAGTAGAGATGGGGTTTCACCGTGGTCTCGATCTCCTGATTTCATGATCTGCCCACCTTTGCCTCCCAAAGTGCTGGGATTACAGGCGTGAGCCACCGTGCCCAGCTGCCTGGCTAATTTTTTTTTTAGTACAGATGGGGTTTCACCATGTTGGCCAGGCTGGTCTTGAACTACTGACCTCAGGTGACCTGCCTGACCTCCCAAAGTGCTGGGATTACAGGCATGAGCCACCATGCCTGGCCGCTAAGTAGTATTTTTCTTCATACATGTCAGAACACTTCACCCCCTTATCAGGCTATGTCCACATGCCTGACATGAGTGGCATTCATCTAGCCGACATTCATTCTTCTAACTGGCATTCATCCAGCCATCGAACGCTACTCTGCATCCACAAGGACTGTACCTCTGTCCTCAGGACCCGCCCTCTTCTGCTTATTTACGGGTAGCTCCAATTTCAGTGCGTGATGTTCAGACAAGGGAAGTGGTTTGTTCTTTGGTAAACCATCACAGGGGATTCTCTAAAGACTGGGAAATGGATTCACAATCTTATTTTTAGGCCGAAGATAAGAACTATTTGAGCTCGAATGAGTTGCACTCTGTGTTCACAAGCATTTCAGAACAACCTAAAACAGCCTTGGATGCAGAACACTGTACTTTCTGAAGGCATAAGGCACCTACCTCAACCTTATATATCTGGATATACCCATGGGCTTGGAGAGCCAAATAAATCATTCGGGCCCTCAGGCACTTGTTAATAAAAGTTTCAAAGTCTAATAGCTCATAATGTTACAGGCTTACTGAAAAACCATAAAAATGAATGTCTACCACATAAATAAATGATATAAGTGAGTGGGATTTGGAATAATTTTGTCTCAGTCATAAATATCTTTTCTCAGATGCTTTTCCTTTCTAAAAGTAAAATATAAACTATAACAAAGAAAAACATCACTCTCTCTGAGGACTTCCAGAACACTGTGACCCAAGGTCTTGCCCTAGCTAAACTGCAGTGGAGAGTAGTGTATGACATTAGAAGGCCCACCGTGTATCTGCCAACTCAGCAAGTGAATTCTAGCGTGGGGTGGGAGTAGAGGATTAATATGAATAATATTATGAACAATATGAATATAATAATATGAATAATATGAATCTAGCAGATTTGGTCTGCTGGATTCGTGTGTATAATTTAAAGCATTTTATAATTCCGATTCTCCATCCTACCTCCCCATCCCAGGGCCAAAGTCTCTAAACTGGGGTTAAACTTTTAGAGATAATGCTGAACTCACCTAAACATGGTTCTGTCAAAGACAGCCCGTTAAGTCTCTCTGTGCCTCAGTTTTCTTGTTTGTACAATGGGAATAATAATACTTATGCCCCTTAGGAGGCTGCTGTAAGAATGAATTAGTTTTATGTACATACCTAAAACGGTGTCTGGCTAAGAGCAGGTGCTCTGTAAGTACTCACTACTGTTCTTACTGTTGCCTTAAACTTACAAAACCAGCTTCTCTCTCCCATCTCTAATTTTAACTCAATTTAACAAACTTTCCAAAAATCAATCCTCCACAAATAGCTCTTGCTATCCTTCTCTTTAACCAGTATCTCCAGTATAAACGTTTCCATCCATCCATCCATCCATCCATCCATCCATCCATCCATCCGAGACAGGGTCTTACTCCATCACTCAGGCTGGAGTGCAGTGGTGTGATCATGGTTCACCACAGCCTCAAACTTCTGGGCTTGAGGGATACTCCTACCCCAGCCACCCAAGTAGCTGGGACTGTGGGCACATGCCATCACACCTGGCTAATTAAAGAAAAAAATTTTTTTTTTTTTTTTTTTTTTTGTAGAGACAAGGTCTTACTATGGTGCCCAGGCCAGTCTCAAACTCCTCACTCAAGTGATCCTCCCAAGTCAGCCTCCCCCAAAGTGCTGGGATTACAGGCATGGGCCATTGTGCCTGGCCCTTTTTTTTTTTTTTTTTTTTTTTGAGGCAGAGTCTCGCTCTGTTGCCCAGACTGGAATGCAGTGGTGCCATCTCGGCTCACTGCAACCTCTGCCTCCCAGGTTCAAGCAATTATCTGCCTCAGCCTCCTGAGTAGCTGGGATTAGAGGTGCCCACCACCATGCCTGCCTAATTTTGTATTTTTAGTAGAGACGGGGTTTCACCATGTTGGCCAGGCTGGTCTTGAACTCCTGACCTTGTGATCCACCCGCCTCAGCCTCCCTAAGTGCTGGGATTACAGGCATGAGCCACCGCACCCGGCCGTACTGGGCCCTTTTAAAAGATGGTATTCTTATTTCTTAATCAATTTCACTGGCACAAGGACTTCTACAGACAGGAACTTTTGGGAGGTGGTGGAAAGGTACTGTGAAGTCTGTTCTCTTATCTTTGAATGAAAGAATGGAGAACTGTGAAGGGTGAGGGTAGTACAGTAACAGCAAGGCTTTGATTTTGCCTTATGCATACTAAACTCTATTTTTTTTTTTTTTTGAGACGGAGTCTCGCTCTGTCGCCCAGGTTGGAGTGCAGTGGCTTGGTCTCGGCTCACTGCAAGCTCTGCCTCCCAGGTTCACGCCATTCTCCTGCCTCAGCCTCCAGAGTAGCTGGGAATACAGGCACCCGCCACCACGCCCGGCTAATTTTTTGTATTTTTAGTAGAGACGGGGTTTCACCATGTTAGCCAGGATGGTCTTGATCTCCTGACCTCATGATCCACCTGCCTTGGCCTCCCAAAGTGCTGGGATTACAGGCGTGAGCCATGGTGCCCAGCCTAAACTCTTTAAAAAAAAGAAGAAGAAGAAGAGGCCGGGTGCAGTGGCTCATGCCTGTAATCCCAGCACTTTGGGAGGCCGAGGTGGGTAGATCACGAGGTCAAGAGATGGAGACCATCCTAGCCAAAATGGTGAAAACCTATCTCTACTAAAAATACAAAAATTAGCTGGGCGTGGTGCCATGCTCCTATAGTCCCAGCTACTCAGGAGGCTGAGGCAGAAGAATCGCTTGAACCCAGGAGGCAGAGGTTGCAGTGAGCTGAGATCATGCCACTGCACTCCAGGCTGGTGACAGAGCAAGACTCTGTCTCAAAAAAAAAAAAAAAAGCCTGTAATCCCAGCACTTTGGGAGGCCGAGACGGGCGGATCACGAGGTCAGGCGATCGAGACCATCCTGGCTAACACGATGAAACCCCGTCTCTACTAAAAGATACAAAAAACTAGCCGGGCGTGGTGGCGGGCGCCTGTAGTCCCAGCTACTCCGGAGGCTGAGGCAGGAGAATGGCGTGAACCCGGGAGGCGGAGCTTGCAGTGAGCCGAGATCGGGCCACTGCAATCCAGCCTGGGCGACAGAGCTAGACTCCGTCTCAAAAAAAAAAAAAAAAAAAAAAAAAAGAGAAGAAAACTATCCATTCCTTCCAATATGTTCTTGAACAGAGAAGGCTAAGCCAGCAGGGAGCCATGCCTTTACCTATTCCTTCCAAGGACATATCTGACTTTTACTAATTAAAGTACAAAAAACAACTAATGAAATTTGAAGTTTTCATTTATTATACTGCTTTATGAATTATTAGCAACAAACATTCCAATTCATCTAATAAATAAAAATAAACTTCAGAAATAGGATGAGAAATAAATAACAGTTATCAGTGTTATTATTATCCCCCATCCAGATTTAAGAGCTAGCTAAGCACTTCCTATATTACTTATAACAAGTGCTTTTATGAATCTACTCTTAATCCTAAATCCCTCAGACGTAGGCACTATTGTTATCCCCACGTTATAGATGAGGAAATTGAGGGTCATCAAGATTAAGTAGAATTGTATCGTGGTGAAACAGTTTTAGAAAACTATCTGGCAATTCTACAAAAGGGTAAACATACAGTTACCACATTTCCAGTAGTTCCACTCCTAGGTATATGCCTAAGAGAACTGAAAACATGTGTCCCCAAAAAGTGGGTATACAGGCCAGGCGCAGTGGCTCATGCCTGTAATCTCAGCCCTTTGGGAGACTGAGGCGAGTGGATCCTGAGGTCAGGAGTTCGAGACCAGCCTGGCCAACATGGCAAAACACCATCTCTACTAAAAACTTTTTTAAAAATGAGCCGGGCACAGTGGCGGGTGCCTGTAATCCTAGTTATTTGGGAGGCTGAGGCAGGGGAATTACTTGAATCCGGGAGGCGGAGCTTGTAGTGAGCCAAGATCTGTGCCACTGCACTCTAGCCTGGAGGACAGAGCGAGCAGAGCAAGACTCTGTCTCAAAAACAAAACAAAACAAAAAAACAAAAAACAGATACACAAATGTTCACAGCTGCATTATTCATAATCATCCTCATAATCACCCCAAAGTGGAAACAATTCAAATGTCCACCAAAGGATAAACAGATAGGAATGGATAAATACAATGAATAAGGTAGAATATTATATAGACGTTAAAAAGGAATGAAGTACTGACGCATACTACAGTGTGGATGACCTTGAAATCACTATGTAAAGTGAAAGGCATGCAAGGGAACATACTGTAAATTCCATTTTTATGAAATATCCGGAATAGGCAAATCCATAGAGACAGAAAATAAATTGGTGGTTGCCAAGGGCTGAGGGGAGGGAGAAATGGGGAATGATTGCTAAAGTGTATGGGCTTTTTGAGGGGATGATGAAAATGTTCTGGAATTAGACAGTGGTGATAATTGTATAACTCTGAGAATATACTTCAAAGGGTGAATTTTGTAGTACATGATTATATCTCAGTAAAGCTATTTTTAAAAAAGAGGTGAACCACTTGCTCCAGGTCGGTCCCATACTACTAAGGGGTACTATCTGGGCTGGACCTACCTGAGAACCTGCACTTACTTGTACCACTGCACCAGGCTGCATGCATGTTGAGGACTTAAGGTGGCCTGCCATTTTCTATGTACTTTTCTTATTTTTTTTTTTTTGAGACAGAGATAGAGACGATAATATTCTGGGAAGACAATCAGTCATTAATCTTTGTCACAGCCAAATCATTGCATATTATAATGGGAAGAACAGAGAACGGAGGAGAGGAAAAGGGTAAAGGAGGGAAGAAAGGAGAAGGTAGAAAAAGGACCTACTTACTAAATATAAAAATCAAGTTTCAATCAGCAGGTTACCATATATTTAAAACTCTCATCTAAATATAGGATATAAAGTCTTGGCCAAAAATGCACAATCTCAAAAATAAAGAGAGTAGACTCAGACAAGGATCATCACAGCTGCTAAAACCATTAGGTGACAGTTGTTGGGGAAGAACATTTAGTCTCAAAGTACTACTCACATATTACTTATTATTCACAAAGGGGAAAAGAGGCATTTCCGTGGATAAATCTGGAGGACAATACTTTAACCGAGTGATCAAACATCCCCAATCATGGGATAAACTGACATGATGTGCCTCCAGATATGATTTGCTGAAAAGAATACACAAACTAAATCATGAAGAAACAATCAGACAAATCCAAATTGTGAGACTCTCATCAACGATCCCACGCCCACCCAAAACAGGTGGAACTGTTCTAGGTTAAAGGAGACTGCAGAGACACAACCACCAAGAGCGTAATTCAAAAACAAAAACACGACTGGACGAGGTGGCTCATACCTGTAATCCCAGCACTTTGGGAAGCCAAGGCCGGCCGATCACTCGAGGTCAAGCGTTCAAGACCAGCCTGGCCAACATGGTGAAACCCTGTCTCTACTAAAAATACAAAAATCAGTTGGGCGTGGTGGCGCACGCCTGTAGTTGCAGCTACTCGGAAGGCTGAGGCACAAGAATCTCCTGAACCCGGGAGGCGGAAGTTGTAGTGAGCTGAGATTGCGCCACTTGCACTCCAGGCTGGGCAACTGAGTGAGACTCTGTTTCAAAACAAACAAAAACATCCACAGCTCTAAAGTCCATTATATCATTATATATTAGATGTTGTTATATCACTGCTGAATTTCTTGTGACAATGCCATTGAGGTTGTGTAGGAGAATGCCCTTGCTCAGAGTAGATACAATGTCAAGTATTTGAGGGTAAATGGTCATGACGTCTACAACTTAACTTTGGAAGGAGAAACGGAAGAGTGACAGTGGTGGGGAGTGTGGGAAAGTAAATCTAACAACTGTGAACACTGGCTCAACCTAGGTGAAGTATATGTGAGTACTCATTGTTCTATTCTTTCCACTTTTCAGTCATTTACAATTTTTTCAAAATCAAAATTAAGGGCAAAAATTCCAAAAAAGAAAAACAAAGCAATGAGAGCAGAGGTTTGACTCTCACTGTGAAACTGTCCCTGGTGGTAAATAAAAATCTGGACTTCTGAGGCATTGTGCTGCAGCTTGTAGGCTACCAGCATGCAAGCTGGGCTCTCTCATGCCATGGTGGCCCACAGTGTATGTGTGTTATCATTATCTCCATGTCCAAATCCAGCCAGCAACTTCAGCCATCCCTTTGGGAAGAAGCTACATCTGTATCACTTTCCAGATGACTAAAAGCACTTGCTGTAGCCCAAAAATAATGACCATCTCCATTATGGAAAAATAAGAAATGATTTGAAGCTGGCATGTAGTCCTATGTTAGCTTCAGAATTTTTTTTTTTTTGAAACATAGTCTCACTCTGTCGCTCAGGCTGGAGTGCTATAGTGTAATTGCTGCTCACTGCAGTCTCAACCTCCTGGGTTCAGGTGATCCTCCTCCCTTAGCCTCCTGAGTAGCTGGGACCACAGGTGTGTGCCTCCATGCCTGGCTAATTTTTTTTTAAGAGATGGGGTCTTGCTATGTTGCCCAGGCTGGTCATGAACTCCTGGGCTCAAGCGATCCTCTTACCTCGGCCTCCCAAAGTGCTAGGATGACAAGTGTGAGCCACCGCACCCAGCCAGCCTCAGAATTTCTAGTGAAGGTTTATATTTGTACTGTAATTCAAGATCAACTCATCCTAGAATGTGTCTCTTGGACAATTCAAATCTTTTAGTTCAGGAAAAAAACCCCTCAGCTACTACAATACCGTTTCTATACTACTTAAATGAAATATAATCCCTTTCCTCTTGTTTGAAAGTTAAAAACAAACAAAACAGGCAATTTATTAATAAATCTACATGTTACCAATATTTTCCCCATTAAAGTTCACGGCCTCCCTCTTACCATTGAGAATTACAATATTAATTTCTACCTAGCAAAATTTTCTTTGACGAGTGCCTTGATTTAGGCCCATTCCCAGGGATATATACCATTGGGAGAAACCAGAAATAACCAAAATGTCCAGAATAGGGGGATGATTAGACTATAACATATTAATCTAACAGGATATGGTGCAACCAGTTAAATTAAATGTAAAAACTATGTTGAAATATAAAACCATGTAGATGCATTTTTAAATTTTGATTTGATTTGATTTATTTTTTTGAGACACAGTCTTGCTCTTTCAACTGGGTTAAAGTGCAGTGGCACGATCTTGGCTCACTGCAACCCCCACCACTCGCATTCAAGCAATTCTCTTGTCTCAGCCTCCTGAGCGGCTGGGACCATAGGCACCTGCCACCAATGCCCAGCTTATTTATTTATTTATTTATTTATTCTGAGACGGAGTCTCGCTCTGTCGCTCAGGCTGGAGTGCAGTGGCGCCATCTCCGCTCACTGCAAGCTCCGCCTCCTGGGTTCACGCCATTCTCCTGCCTCAGTCTCCTGAGTAGCTGGGACTACAGGCACCCGCCACTTCGCCCGGCTAGTTTTTTGTATTTTTTAGTAGAGACGGGGTTTCACCAGGTTGGCCACGATGGTCTTGATCTCCTGACCTCGTGATCCACCCGTCTTGGCCTCCCAAAGTGCTGGGACTACAGGCTTGAGCCACCGCGCCCGGCCTATTTTTATTTTTTTTTTGAGACGGAGTTTTGCTCTTGGTGCCCAGGCTGGAGTGCAGTGGCGCGATCTTGGCTCACTGCAACCTCCGCCCCCCAGGTTCAAGCCATTCTCCTGCCTCAGCCTCCCGAGTAGCTGGGATTACAGGTGCCCGCCACCATGCCCGGCTTTTTTTTTTTTTTTTTTTTTTGAGATGGAGTCTCACTCTATCGCCCAGCCTGGAGTGCAGTGGCCTGATCTTGGCTCACTGCAAACTCCGCCTCCCAGGTTCAGGCCATTCCCCTGCTTCAGCCTCCTGAGTAGCTGGGACTACAGGCGTGTGCCACCACCCCTGGCTAATTTTTTGTATTTTTAGCAGAGACGGGGTTTTACCGTGTTAGCCAGGATGGTCTTGATCTCCTGACCTTCTAATCCGCCCGCCTCAGCCTCCCAAAGTGCTGGCATTACAGGCGTGAGCCACCGCACCCAGCCATATTTTTTGTATTTTTAATAGAGACAGGTTTTCACAATGGCAAGGCTGGTTTCAAACTCCTGACCTCAGGTGATCTGCCCACCTCGGCCTCCCAAAGTGCTGGGATTACAGGCGAGAGCCACTGTGCCCAGCCCTAATTTTTTTATTTTTAACAGAGATGGGGATTCGCCATGTTGGCCATGATAATATCCAGGTTATAACACTGTCTTACCTGGGCAGCCTTGATTTTTTTTTTTTTTTTTTTGAGACGGAGTCTCCCTCTGTCGCCCAGGCTGGAGTGCAGTGGCCGGATCTCAGCTCACTGCAAGCTCCGCCTCCCGGGTTCACGCCATTCTCCTGCCTCAGCCTCCGGAGTAGCTGGGACTACAGGCGCCCGCCACCTCGCCCGGCTAGTTTTTTGTATTTTTTAGTAGAGACGGGGTTTCACCGGGTTAGCCAGGATGGTCTCGATCTCCTGACCTTGTGATCCGCCCGTCTCGGCCTCCCAAAGTGCTGGGATTACAGGCTTGAGCCACCGCGCCCGGCCCTTGAGCCACTGCGGCCGGCCACCTTGATTTAAGTAGAACATGAAAACGGTAAAAATTCAGAATTATAAAAAAAAATTTTAAAGAAATGCAATTATTTCACTTTCAAATATATAGTGCCTTAAATGTGTTTTCAAGTAGTGATTTAAGACTGTTAATAATAGATTAATTTGTAATTCTGACATATATTTATATATATTAGTGGCTCTCTTTCATCTTTGGTATGATTAAGCAAACTTGTACCAACTGTAAACATGACGAAATACACAGAAATCCACTCACAACAGTACCAGAATTTCTTTAAAATAAAAAACTTTCTAGCTGGGCATGGTGACTCACTTCTGCAGTCCAAGCTACTCAGGAGGCTGGGACAGGAGCGCTCCCAGGAGGTCAAGGCTGCAGTGAGCTATGATCACGCCGCTGTGCTCAAGCCTGAGCCACAAAGCGAGACCCCATTTCTAAACACAAACAAACACATCTCTTACCTCTAATCACATACCTGAACACAATTGGTTTATGTGAAGGCCCTTGACAGTTCAAGAGTAACAATTCAAGGCCTCTAGAAAGCTATCGTTACAAGAGCAGATCACAGGAAACCTCAGCTGTTGGTTCCTAACTTTGCTCCTACTCAAAGGCCAACAGAACTGGGGGGATATCTTCCTGTTTTGTTGATATCAATTTATTTTGTGACAACCTATACCTAAAACCAACACAGGGTTTGCATTCCCCCTGGATTCTTCATTACCCCAGGAAAGTGGGACAGATCAGACCAGTTTCCAAGAATAGAAGCACTGCAGGGCAATCTTGCTAAGGCGGCCCTGAGATGTTTCTCTCTGTACTAATCTCTACGTCTTCTATGTACATCAACACAAACCTTCACCCAACCATCTCTGCCATCAACAGCAAATCTAGGGAAGAGACCAATAATACCTTAGAAAAGCATACCTATCCACCAAACCAAAACTAAACGCAGAAGGACATGGCAGTTCGCCCCATTTTCCAGGTAGCTGTGTTCTCTTAATTTGCCATGAACTAAAATCTGTTTCATTTTTACTTAGACATAACTTGAATATGTCACTTAAAATAAAATAAAAACTGAACTGAGTATGTTTTAATTAAAACAATACAAAACTGAAATCTCTTTTAAGAGAGAAATGCCTCATCAGCCGGTTAGTTTCCTTGTTTGCTTACTGGGTGATATGAAACCTAATTATAGCTTTCTGAAAATAATCCCAAGTTGTGGGGTGTCCAACTACCCGTGTTTAAGTAAAACAAGTCCTGCATAAAAAGTGGATCCAATGAGTAGCAGGTTTGTTAAGAAACTAAACATTGGCCAGGTGTAGTGGCTCACACCTGTAATCCCAGCACTTTGGGAGGCCGAGACAGAGGATCACCTGAGCTCAGGAGTTCAAGACCAGCTTGGGCAACATATCAAGGCTCTGTCTTTACAAAGAAAGCAAAACAAAAAGTAGTAGCATATGGTGGCACACACCTGTAGTCTTAGTTACTTGGGAGGATGAGGGGAGAATCACTTGAGCCCAGGAGTTAGCAGCTGCAGTGAGCTATGACTGTACTACTGCATGCCAGATGGATGACAGAGCCAGACTCTGTCTCTAAAAAAAAAGTATGAAAGAAGCAGCTAATTCTGGGCCAGGCATAGTGGCTCATGCCTGTAAACCCAGCACTCTGGGAGGCCGAGATGGGAAGATTGATTAGGCCAGGAGTTTGAGACAAGCCTAGGCAACATAGTGAGACTCCATCTCTAAAAAAATTTAAAAATTAGCCCCGTGTGGTGGTACATGCCTGTAGTTCTAGCTACTCAGGAGACAGGCAGGAGAATTGCTTAAGCCCAGGAGTTTGAGGCTGCTGTGAGCCGTGATTGTGCCGCACTCCAGCCTGGGTGACACTGTGAGATCTTGTCGTAAAAAAAAAAAAAAAAAAAAAGAACCTTATTTTAATTCTGAGAAGATCTTAAATAAGAGCTTATGTCTTGGCAAATCGAAATGTTTGTCCTCCTAGGGAAAAAAAAAACAAACAAACAACAGCAGATATCCAGGTACAAAAAGCAATTAATTACCAGGACATTTAACATTAAGATGAACTGAAATTGTGCACAAAATAATTGTCCATATTTACTATAGCACTCATAGTGGGAATAAATAAAATGCAATTACTTTTGCTAAAGTAAACTACTTTTTCTGGTAACAGACTGTCTCTCACTATACCTCTAATAGTGCATCTACACACAACTTAGCATGGTGTAGGAACTTGAGTGCATGCTCTTACAGCACACAACAGATGCACTGAAAGGCTCCCACCTCAACTAACAGCTAATGCTGCAAGGCATCAGCCAGGATAACGGCAGAGCCCTTCTGTGTATGTGTTCTTTCATAGGCAGCACTGTTACCGGAAGAAGCAAAGAGCAGCGATTTCCTTCCAAAAGGTCAGCTGCCTCAGACAGACCAAACAGAAAGCAGCGAATTCTTGCCAACTTCCCCTCCTGCTTCTGCAGCTAGTACGCAATAGCATTTAGTTTCCAGTAAAGCTCCAGATAAAAACAAAGCAAATGTGAGACCCAGAATCTATGCAATGTCAGTGTCTCGCTTGACTGAATGAAGGGCAGTAAGATCATACGGAGCTATACCTTTTCAACAGTGGTGGAAGTGTTAGGAAGGTGAGATTAAACATGAGGAAAAGGTCAGGACTGGAACCATCTAGATTTTATACCAATGTCCAGAAGTCTCCATCTAAAAATAAGACGGTAGGCTGGGTGTGGTGGCTCAGGCCTGTAATCCCAGCACTTTGGGAGGCCAAGGCTGGTGGATCACTTGAGGTCAGGAGTTTGAGACCATCCTGGCCAGCATGGTGAAATCCCGTCTCTACCAAAAATACACGAAATTAGTTGGAT
Source organism: Papio anubis (assembly GCF_008728515.1). NCBI lineage: Eukaryota > Metazoa > Chordata > Mammalia > Primates > Cercopithecidae > Papio > Papio anubis. Next base: position 49,429,127 of record NC_044992.1, read on the forward strand.
GTGGTGGCATGCGACTGTAATCCCAGCTACTCGGGAGGCTGAGGCAGAAGAATTGCTTGAACCTGGGAGATGGAGGTAGCAGTGAGCCAAGAATGCGCCACTGCACTCCAGCCTGGGCAACAGAGCGAGATTCCATTTCAAAAAAGAAAAAGAAAAAGAAGATAATATTTTAGAGATAATAAATGCAGCAACAGATAAGGTCCCTAGTCGACTGATAAAAAACGAATAAATTTTGAACTTTCTTATTCTCACAATAAAGTCAAGTCAGTCATTGTACAACATGCTAGGGCACAGGCAGGGTTCAATGCTGACAACCAGTAGGCATATATACAATGAATATATAAGTTTCTTAGATTAGACATGGAGAAAAGACTGCAAAACACATAACAAAAAGGGGAAGAGAATAGAAAATATAATTTTTTTTTTTTTTTTTGAGACAAGGTCTCACCCTGTCACCCAGGCTGGAGTGCAGTGGCGTGATCTCAGCTCGCTGCAACCTCCGCCTCCCAGGCTCTAGCAATCCTCTTGTAGTCTCCTGAGTAGCTGGGACCACAGGTGTGTGCCACTATGCCTGGCTAATTTTTTGTGTTTTTGGTAGAAAGGGGGCTTCATTATGTTGCCCAGGCTGGTCTCGAACTCCTGAACTCAAGCGCTCCACCCACCTAGGCCTTCTGAAGTGCTGGGATGAGAGGCATGAGCCACTGCGCCAAACCCAGACTTCTTTAAATTAAGAGAGTTTTAAACTACATGAAAGCCTATGCATTCAATCTTCCTAGAGGAGCAAAATTAGGCCCTTCTGAGTATAAAAGTGTAGGAGAAGGAAGGGAAAATGATGATTTTAAACGTTTTCTCAACCAGATCAGTTCCGGGCTTAACTATCTACATAAAACTTGCGAGAAAATGTTACGGGCTCCTACCGAATGTCGTGGGCTCTGTGTGGTTTCTAACTCGTTAGTTTCAGGTTGTGGTGGCAACAGAGATACCAGGGTTTTTGTGAGACAAGCAAGATCTTCTAAAAAGTTTGGGCTTTGATGATGGAGAGTATTTTAACCCCACTCTGAGAATACCTAGTTTGAAATGAAGATAGTATGGAGTTCAAGGAAAAACGTATTAGTTTGTTATGTTAAATTAAGCTACCCACACACCCACACTAGAAACTGTTTTGTGTTGGAAACAAAATAAATGACTTCATTTCCAAGCCCTTCCTATATTTAATCACCAAACCTTAAATAACAGCAAAGCATGGGAAATAAGAAAAATAAAGTACTAGTAGCAGTAGTAATAGAATTATAGTAACAGTAGTAGTAATAAATATTCAAGGAGTTTTGTCCACCTTCGGAGCTCAGGCTGTGAACCACAGTGCTTTAATTATTGAAAATCATCACCAGGCTGGGCGCGGTGGCTCATGCCTGAATCCTAGCACTTTGGGAGGCTGAGGCAGGCAGATCGCGAGGTCAGGAGATCGAGACCATCCTGGCTAGCACGGTGAAACCCCATCTCTACTAAAAATACAAAAAAATTAGCCAGGTGTAGTGGCAGGCACCTGTAGTCCCAGCTACTTGGGAGGCTGAGGCAGGAGAATCACTTGAACCCAGGAGGCGGAGGTTGCAGTGAGTGGAGACTGCGCCACTGCACTCCAGCCTGGGTGACAGAGTGAAGTTCTGTTTCAAAAAAAAAAAAAAAAAATCATCACCTAGTCAAATGAGTTTTTCCTGACAGAGATACTTGCAGTTTAAGATTCGTTTATAGCATGTGCCACAAAATAAATTATCACAAAATGCAATTCACAAATGGATACAAAAAGATTATTTGACAATCCAAAAACAAGGCTTTAAATGAGACTCCCCTCAGGGTAAGCAACAAGAACACAAACCTCCAAACACAACCAAAGGACGCCATATTTGGGGGGTGGGGGTTCACCTTCATTCTTTTAAATCAATCAGAAATTAGCCAAAAGCTTTAGATTGTAAAAGTGAGTGGGAGGAGAATAACGAGAACTGTCCTGGGCGTGGGTAACTTTCCCATAAGGCCAAAACCTAGATCCTGACCACTTGTGGTCAGAATTAGCAATGCAACATTTCCTATAAGAAGCTGAATTGTTAACTTTGTTAAACTTGTTCGCAAATTCCTTAATGGGTTTCCACTAGTTACATTATTATCCATCACCAATATTTATCATAGAACATCTGAAACTCAGGCTTTCTAACGGCAGAAAACATTTTGCATACAGGGGGCAATATCATTAATAGAAATGAGAAAGCAACTTGTAAAACATTCCAGTGTGTAAGACAGGATAACAAAGGATACTGAAGTTAGCTGCCATCTGGATACCTGTTCACATGATACCAATAACTAAACAGCAACTTCCCTGATGCTACTGTGCACTGGGTTGGAGACAAGGTATATATGATAAATTCCTACTATAATTAATACATGTTAAAATGAAAATATACAAATAGATTGTGCACAGTGGCTCACACCTGTAATCCCAGCACTTTGGGAGGCCAAGGCGGGCGAATCATAAGGTCAGGAGTTAGAGACACGCCTGGCCAACATGATGAAACCCCATCTCTACTAAAAATACAAAAAATTAGCTGGGCATGGTAGTGCATGCCTGTAATCCCAGTTACTGGGGTAGCTGAGGCAGGAGAATGGCTTGAACCCAGGAGGTGGAGGTTACAGTGAGCCGAGATTGTGCCACTGCACTCCAGCCTGGGCTCTGTCTCAAAAATAAAGAAGAAAAGAAAATATACAAATAACTATGTTACTATTGATGTACATTAAATATGAGTTGAATGCTAGGAGATCATCTGGGTTCTCCAAGCTATGCCATCAAGACAAAGAAACTCTGATACAGAAGGCAACATCTGAATTTAACAGTGCTGTGCGATATGTCAAGGGGAAATTTGGGACAAGGACGCCTGGCAGTTCCATAAGCCTAGGAAAGGTGCCTCAAACAATCTTTAACACCTTTAGCTAGAAATAGAATCAATACAATATTTGTATCCAATGTCTTTGATCATTTTGATCATCCTATTTTTAAAAGATGGGATGTTTTCCTCCTTTAGAATTAGAATTTACCCTACACTCTGGGCATAAGAACCAAACAACTAAGTTATCTGCTGGCCAACTAATAGACTGTAAGCCATCCAGGAGCGAGGACCATGTCTCTCTGATTCATTTTGATCTCCCTAATATAGTACTTCACACACATGGTTGGTATTCAGTAATTGTGTATGGAATACAATTTTTATAGACCTCCATGTTACAAAAAGGACCTAAATTGGGGGAAATGGATGGTAGGTCAGTTATTTCCTTCAGGATATTTTTAACACTGTGGAGGTCATTAACTTGAATCCTTATTACAGGAATAATGGGAGTGAATCACACTTTATAGAAACTATGACGGAGATTTTGACTCATCATTGGTGCTAATCAAGGTAAACATAAAGATTTTGACTCATCATTGGTGCTAATCAAGGTAAACATAATAGCAAGCTGTGCCACCCTCGTAAACATCGTGACAAGTTTGTAAAATAGAGCTAACACTTTATTGCAGCAATTTCAAAGAGAAGAATTACATGAAATATGATGATGCTAAGATGAGCTGAAATTCCAAAGAAAGCATCTTCTCTAAGCAAACTAACCTTTCTTTTAATTATATCTCAAGAAAGAAGCTGAGTATAAATGAAAAGCACATTTGTCAACAATTCACTCCTTCAGTTACCATGTATGCCACTAACTACAATCCAGAAAGATTTATGATTGTGCCAAAACAAGATGATGAGGTTCTATACCCAGAATGTAGATTAATGTTAGAAGGATGACTCAGGACTTATGGCATCAGTCTGATAGACACTGAACCTCTTTCTTTCTTCTTTTTTTTCCATCTCTGTGAGTTCTTCAATTATAGGATAAGAATGCCAACTTAGGAAGATAATTCAGTAAACACAGCCACCTTTGACTACAGACTAATTTTTATCCAAGATGTATTTTCATGTAGCAAAGTAAATTTAGCAAATGAAAATATAGTCCTGACTTGCTATGGATGTCCCCTATCTCTGCCAAAAATGACAAGCTGCTTGCTCAAAAGCTGTCACTAATTAGCAGCTGCTGCTGTAAAGAAAACCAAAGTAAGTGCCAATAAAAGCATATTGAACTGAAAGAGGGCCCTATGACAAGAAATGGGAAATGCAAGAATCTATTTGTGACTAGTAAACTTACATAAATACTAGCAATCTAAATTTGGGAGAAGTAGAGGCAGGGCAATAATGGCAATACATACCTATTCATATTTAAACAGGAAGGACTGAAAGAGTCTCCTAACATCCTGAAAGCCAGAAATATCAAGGTATGGGTGTTGCTGAATTCCACCACAACCATTTCCACCTTTCCAGTAAGAGCCGGTCTTGGTTTTGGATGATGATGATTATTTTTGGAGACAGGGTCTTGTTCTGTGGCCCAGACTGGAGAGCAGTGGCATGAACACGACTCACTGCAGCCTCTGACTGCTGGCCTCAAGTGATCCTCCCACCTTTGCCTCCCAAAGTGCTGGGATCACAGGTGTGAGTCACCGCGCCTGGCCTGGTTTTAGATAATTTCTCGTTGTCAATACTTCTGTCTCTGGCACTTTAACACCTGCATTTGTAGACATTGTAAAAATAAATTTTAAAAATAACTTTCCTATTCTATGGGCTTTGGCCTAAACTCTGATGGTTCTGAACTACCTGTTGACCCTTCATGTTACAGGTTGAAACTATGAAGTCAAGCAGAAGTGATCTGCCCAATGTAAATGAGCACAGATACAGTGACAGAAAATCACTTTACTAACTCTATTTCAAGAGGCTCTAAAGGAGTCCACAACATCCCAGCACTTTGGGAGGTTGAGGCAGGAGGATCACTTGAGGCCAGGAGTTCAAGACCAGCTTGGGCAACACAGCAAGACTTCATCTCTACAAAACAAAAATTAAAAAGTAGCCAGTCGTGGTGGTATGTACCTGTAGTCCTAGCTACTCAGAAGGCTAAGGTGGGAGGATGGCTTGAGCCCAGGAGTGTGAGGCTACAGTGAGCTATGATTGCACCACTGCACTCTATCTCTTAAAAAAAATAATAATAATAAAGTAGTCTACAGCCCAAGATCCTGCTTTAAAGCTAAATTCCATAGATTACTTTTCAAATAATTCTTCAAAGCTCTCCTCTTTCTCTTTGTTCCTACTAATCAGAACTCCCAGTATATTTCTCTTTTTCCTCAACGAGTTAGTTTCTGTCCTTAAAAAAAAAAAAATTAAGAATATTTCCCCTTCATTTTGGTTCTCTTACTCTCTTTTTCTCTCTCCCTCCAGGTGAACTGCTAGAGAGCTATGATTGTTTCACCTATATTTGGACCCCTCAGGTCAGGCTGTGTCTTTAGCAACTACTCAGAAAAATGAGAATGAAAAAGAAAGAAAAAAGGAAGAAAGAGAGAGAGGGAGGGAGGGACAAACTGGAAGGGAAGGGAAGGAAAAGTAGGAAGAAAGGAAGATGTAATGAGAATAGAAAATTTTTAAAAATGAAAAACAAAAAAGAAGAAGGCCGGTGTGGTGGTTCACACCTGTAATCCCAACACTTTGGGAGGCTGAGGCAGGCGGATCACGAGGTCAGGAGATTGAGACCATCCTGCCCAACATGGTGAAACCCCGTCTCTACAAAAAATACAAAAATTAGCTGGGCGTGGTGACATGCGCCTGTAGTCCCAGCTACTCCGGAGGCTGAGGCAGGAGAATTGCTTGAACCCAGGAGGAAGAGGTTGCAGTGAGCCAAGATCGCGCCACTACACTCCAGCCTGGTGACGGAGCAAGACTCCGTCTTAAAAAAAAAAGTTTCATAACTGTCACTTCTTAATGACACGCAATCAGAACCTTCCCTGCAGCTGAGGCCCCCTGTGGAGAGTATGTCTCATTGTCTGTATAAACAATTACAATAACGTACCTGTAATTTTCCAGTTCATAATCAGGCTGTAAGAATGAGAACAATTCGTTTTATGAAACATGGAGAAAGACTAATCTTTGCTATTACTGTCAGTGCAGGTTTATCAGCAAGACTTGAAGTAGATAAGCCACAGACATAGAGATGAGGAATCACATTTTCAAAGCTTTAATAACCCCCTAGTGGTATGCAACAAGCTGCTGAATTAACTTGTCTTTGCATACTTGTTGCACATGCATCACTGGCCAGGTCTAGGTACAAAGCAAAAACTAAACAATCAAAGGAAAGGAAAACTGTGAAGTCTCCAAGCAAAAGGATCATATTGAAAAAAAGGAATGAACACAAAGGGGCAGACAGTGTATGATTCCACTGATATGAGATGCCTGGAGTAGTCAAACCATCATAGAGACAGAAAGAATGAATGGTGGTTGTCAGAGCCTGCAGGGAGGGGCAAATGGAGAGTTTTATTCTCATTACTGTTTAATAAATACAGGATTTTAGTTTAGGATGAAAAAATTCTGGAGATGGACCAGGTGCTGACGGTCACACAACAATGTGAATGTGCTTAATGCCACTGAACTGTACTTTAAAATAGGGAAATGGCCAGGCGCAGTGGCTCACTCCTGTAATCCCAGCACTTTGGGAGGCCGAGGCGGGCGGTTCACCTAAGGTCAGGAGTTCCAGACCACCCTGGTCAACATGGTGAAACCCCACCTCTATTAAAAATACCAAAATTAGGCCGGGCGCGGTGGCTCAAGCCTGTAATCCCAGCACTTTGGGAGGCCGAGACGGGCGGATCACGAGGTCAGGAGATCGAGACCATCCTGGCTAACATGGTGAAACCCCGTCTCTATTAAGAAATACAAAAAACTAGCCAGGCGAGGTGGCGGGCGCCTGTAGTCCCAGCTACTCGGGAGGCTGAGGCCGGAGAATGGCGTGAACCCGGGAGGCGGAGCTTGCAGTGAGCTGAGATCCGGCCACTGCACTCCAGCCTGGGTGACAGAGCGAGACTCCCTCACAAAAAAAAAAAAAAAAAAAAATACCAAAATTAGCCAGGCATGGTGGCGCGCACCTGTAATCCCAGCTACTTAGGAGGCTGAGGCAGGAGAATCACTTGAATCCAGGAAGTTGGGGTTGCAATGAGCTAATGCCACTGCACTCCAGCCTGGGTAACACAGCGAGACTCCATCTCAAAAAAAAAGGTTAAAAATGGTAAATGGGCCGGGCGCGGTGGCTCAAGCCTGTAATCCCAGCACTTTGGGAGGCCGAGACGGGCGGATCACGAGGTCAGGAGATCGAGACCATCCTGGCTGACACGGTGAAACCCCGTCTCTACTAAAAAATGCAAAGAACTGGCCGGGCGAGGTGGCGGGCGCCTGTAGTCCCAGCTACTCGGGAGGCTGAGGCAGGAGAATGGCGTGAACCCGGGAGGTGGAGCTTGCAGTGAGCTGAGATCCGGCCACTGCACTCCAGCCTGGGCGACAGAGCAAGACTCCGTCTCAAAAAAAAAAAAAAAAAAAAAATGGTAAATGTTATGATATATATATATCTCCACAATCTTTAAAATGGGGTTAAAAAAAAGTTCTTGCCTAATAAACTCACATTTTTTTCCATCTTTAATTCTGAAATCCAAAGGAAACAAAGAGATATTTGCTGTCCCCTCTCTCTTCTCCCCCATCCCCCCAACTTTTTTTGAGATAGGGTCTCACTCTGCAGCCCAGGCTGGTCTCTAACTCATTGGCTCAAGTGATCCTCCTGCCTCAGCCTCCCAAAGTACTGGGATCATAGGCATGAGCCACTGCACCCAGCCCCCTCTCTTTTCTTTCTTCCACAGTAAAAGGCACACGTTCAGTCCTTCTGAAGGTTGAAGCTCTCTGGACACACCTGCTATATTGAGATTAAAGGGGAATACAGTAGTCTTTCCTTATCTGAGATTTTGTTTTCTATGGTTTCTGTTAACCACAGTACAGCATAGTAAGATACAGTATTTTAAGATAGACTACATTCGGCTAGGCGCGGTGGCTCAAGCCTGTAATCCCAGCACTTTGGGAGGCTGAGGTGGGCGGATCACGAGGTTAGGAGATCGAGACCATCCTGGCTAACCCGGTGAAACCCCGTCTCTACTAAACAAAATACAAAAAATTAGCCGGGCGTGGTGGTGGGCGCCTGTAGTCCCAGCTACTCGGGAGGCTGAGGCAGGAGAATGGCATGAACCCGGGAGGCGGAGCTTGTAGTGAGCCCAGATTGCGCCACTGCACTCCAGCCTGGGAGACAGAGCGAGACTCTGTCTCAAAAAAAAAAAAAAAAGATAGACTACATTCACATACCTGTTGTCACAGTATATTGTAATACTTGTTCTATTTTATTAGCATTCTTAATCTCTTACTGTGCCTAATTTATAAATTAAACTTTATCATAATTATATATGTATAGGAAAAAACTCTCTCTCTCTCTATATATATATATAGGGTTCAGTATTATCTGAGGTTTCAGGCATCCCATGGGGATAAGGCAGGACTACCATACTTATTTAACAGATACTTATTGAGTAACTATTACATGTCAGGCTCTGTTCTAGGTACTAAGAATGCGGCAGTGAACAAAAGACATGCTTTATGGAACTTAGATTCTGGTATGTAATATTAAATACTTTAAATAAATAATTGCACCCCTGCTATACTTTCTAGTTTTTGTTTTTAATCTTCTTCTCTTTATTTCTATCGGGGGAAAACAGATACCACCTGACAACTGAATCTTACAGGTCAATAACAAAGTCTGTGCATTTAAACCAGTATCTGGAAAAAAGTTGTAAAAGCATCTCCACAACGTCAGACTAACAGGGGGATTACTGGCTTTTGTGAAGTCTTGGAGTTGCAAAAGCAATTTCTGATAAAATCAGAACATCTGTTCATCTCTGCTGAAAGCCGATCATCTTTATGGAGCTATTGTATGTGCAAAACAAATGGGGTCCAATCAAGGATTCCACAGTTAAGATCATTTCAGTGTGGCATTATTCCAGCTTTGGTCCAGGATGTACAGTTTTATTTAGAGGATAAGTTTCATGCTTGCCACAATCAAATCAAATCCTCTATTTTTCAAAGATGATTTGCAGATTCAATCTTCACAAAGCACTACAACTATAGAGCATGGAGTTAAAAATTCCCAATGGGATCACAAACAAATAGCAGTACAGAGTGGCAGATGGCTAGCCAATGTTTACTTTCTTCTTTTTCCCATAGAATAAAATATAGGTCAAATTCTACTAAAACGGCAAATACCATCACAGTGAAAACCTAGGTATAACAAAAATATTTTGAAATACTTAAAAATGTCCATGTGTGGCCGGGCGCGGTGGCTCAAGCCTGTAATCCCAGCACTTTGGGAGGCCAAGACGGGTGGATCACGAGGTCAGGAGATCGAGACCATCCTGGCTAACATGGTGAAACCCCTTCTCTACTAAAAAAATACAAAAACTAGCCGGGCGAGGTGGCGGGCGCCTGTAGTCCCAGCTACTCGGGAGGCTGAGGCAGGAGAATGGCGTGAACCCGGGAGGCGGAGCTTGCAGTGAGCTGAGATCTGGCCACTGCACTCCAGCCTGGGCGACAGAGCGAGACTCTCTCCAAAAAAAAAAAAAAAAAAAATGTCCATGTGTTTCTTAGTTCAACACAATATACTTTTGTAGAATCGATATAATGAATTTTGTGAGAGTGCTGAATCCTAACCACTAGACAACCAGGGAATTATAATGAATTTTAAATCAAAAGAATGACTCCTTAGAGCATAACAACTTCATGTCTGCTCTTTAATTTTCATCTTTAGGGACATATTTTAAATATTTCAAAACAGGTTGTCATAGTATATTTGGAAGAAAGGAATTTGTTTCCCTTTATGGAAATCATCCTCAAATTTATTGAGGAATAATTAATTTTACGTTCAATAAATTACATCAGAATGTTTTTCAATGTTATAATGAACCTACTTTTGGCAACACAGTAAAATAAAGGGGTCCCTAAAGCCCACCCGTTAGTAAAAGTTATTGAATATTTTATTTAACATTAAAAGGTCAACTAATTTGGCTTAGATGCCAGGCATATCCAAAGAAACACAAAAGTTCTAGCCATTTCTTCAAAGGTTCCTTCTGAAATCAGGTATCCTTTAAAAAGACCATTAAGGCTGGGCATGGTAGCTCATGCCTGTCATCTCAGAACTTTGGGAGGCCAAGGCTGAAGGATGACTTGAGGTCAGGAGTTTGAGACCAGCCTGATGAACATGGCGAAATCCCGTCTGCATTAAAAATACAAAAATTAAGGCCGGGCGCGGTGGCTCAAGCCTGTAATCTCAGCACTTTGGGAGGCCGAGATGGGCGGATCACGAGGTCAGGAGATCGAGACCATCCTGGCTAACACGGTGAAACCCCGTCTCTACTAAGAAATACAAAAAATAGCCGGGCGAGGTGGCGGGCGCCTGTAGTCCCAGCTACTCGGGAGGCTGAGGCAGGAGAATGGCGTGAACCCGGGAGGCGGAGCTTGCAGTGAGCTGAGATCCGGCCACTGCACTCCAGCCTGGGCTACAGAGCGAGACTCCGTCTCACAAAAAAAAAAAAAAAAAAAAAAAAAAATTAGGCCAGGCGTGGTGGCTCACGCCTGTAATTCCAGCACTTTGGGAGGCCGAGACGGGCAGATCACGAGCTCAGGAAATCGAGACCATCCTGGCTAACACCGTGAAACCCCGTCTCTACTAAAAAATACAAAAAACTAGCTGGGCGAGGTGGCAGGCGCCTGTAGTCCCAGCTACTCAGGAGGCTGAGGCAGGAGAATGGTGTAAACCCGGGAGGCGGAGCTTGCAGTGAGCTGAGATCCCGCCACTGCACTCCAGCCTGGGCAATAGAGCCAGACTCCGTCTCAAAAAAAAAAAAAAATTAGCTGGGCGTGGTGGCACATGCCTGTAATCCCAGCTATTGGGAGGCTGAGGCACGAGAATCACTTGAACCCGCGAGACAGAGGTTGCAGTGATCCGAGATCATACCATTGTACTCCAGCCTGGGCGACAGAGCGAGATTCCATATCAAAAAAAAAAAAAAAAAATTAAGATAAACTAAGTAGGAAGTGGCATTACCTAGATTCCAGAATCTCTCTACAAATCTCCTTTCTGAAGCTCCGTTTGTTCAGTATTCCTCACACAGTGGCGTTACCAGTCATGGTGGGAACTTGGCAGTTTAGGGAGGCTACCGCCTCATCTAAGGGAAACTAAAAATGATTCCCCTCCCTTAAGTATCTCCTAAGACTACAGCAACTCTGGGGGAAACTCTCTTCTGAAAGGAAAAATTTCACCTGTAACTAGAGCCCCAATTTTAAGCATCAACTTGATGTATTTCATAAAAATGAAGAGTAGCTAAGACCAAAAGGTGAATATGATCCTTTTCTAGACAAACTCAGTTTCAAAAATAAAGTAAAACAATACTCTGAAACAAAACAAAAATAACAAAACACCCTGCCTAAAAGTGATTTGACAGTTGAGTTATACCTAAAACAGGGTGGCCTGCTTATTTTTATTTAGAATTTTGTTTTCAGAGATGGGATCTCACTATGTTGCCCAGGTTGACTTGAAACTCTTGGGCTCAAGCGATCCTCCCACCTTGGCCTCCCAAAGTGTTGGGATTACAGGCGTGAGCCACTGCACCTGGCCAGAGAGGGCTTTTCTACTCCCAAGAAATGAGAGGTCCTCTGAAAGCAGGAGCTCCAAGGACGTGGGTAATGCTTCAGTCATGCAAGGGTGCAGCAGTTTTCAAACAAGAGGGTGCATCTATGGATGTCTGGCTGTGTCTTGGGGGTGGCGGTCTGGTAAGAAGCTTTAAGGGCATCACTTTCTTTGGGTAAGAGATACTTATGTGCTGGGCACGGTGGCTCACACCTGTAATCCTAGCAGTTTGGAAGGCCGAGGTGGGTGGATCACCTGAGGTCAGGAGTTTGAGACCAGCCTGGCCAACATAGTGAAACCCCATATCTACTAAAAATACAAAAATTAGCTGGGCATGGTGGCGGGCACCTGTAATCCCAGCTACTTGGGAGGCTGAGGCAGGAGAATCACTTGAACCTGGTGAGGGAGGCTGTGATGAGCCAAGATCATGCCACTTTACTTGGCAAAAGAGTGAGATTCTGTCTCAAAAAAAAAAAAAAAGAGAGAGAGAGAGAGACACTTTTGTTCCCTACAGAGCAGCGGCTTCACTTCCCACAGGGCAAGAGACCCTATTTGTTTTGCTTTAAGTTCCAGGATACATGTGCAGGATGTGCAGATTTGTTACACAGGTAAACATGTGCCATGGTGGTTTGCTACACCAAGCGACCCTATTTGTATTTGTTGATTGTAAGCCAGATGTTATAAAACAGGAGACAGCCTATATTTCATTTCCCTTCGTTAGAAGGCCTATAACCACACTGTCTATTATGGTAGCCTCTAGCAGCATGTGCTACCTAAGCACTTGAAATGCAGCTAGTGTGAGTGGGGAACTGAATTGCAAATTTCATCTCATTTTAATTAACTTAAATGTAAACCTGGAAACTGGTGTTCAATTCAATACTTGGAAAACCTTTCAGTATGTTTGGAACACCTTGAGTATGTGAATCTCAATCAACTAAAAGTTTTATGAAATCTGAACACAGTTCTTGCATTTCTGGTGGAAATTTGGTGGCTAAATTGAGAGATTTTATAAGTGTAAGATAAACAACAGATTTTGAAGCACTCATACAAAAAAAGGAACGTAAAATATCTCTGTGTTTTTGTGGTTTTTTGGTTTTTGTTTTGTTTTGTTTTTTTGGTTTTTTTTTTGAGATAGGGTCTCACTGTGTTGCCCAGGCTGGAATACAGCGGCACAAACATGACTCACTGCAGCCTTAACCTCCTCGGCTCAAGTGATCCTCCCACCTTGGCCTCCCAAGTAGCTGGGACTACAGGTGCACATCACCATGCCCCGCTTTTTTTTTTTTTTTTTTTTGCTAGAGACTGGATCTCACTATGTTGCCCAGGCTGGTCTCGAACTCGGGGACTCAAGTGATCCTCCTGCCTTGGCTCCCCAAACTGGCCCAAAATACCTCATTGATCAACAATTTTTATATTGATCACATGTTGAAATGACAATTTTTATATATTAAGTATATTGTTAAAATTAATTTTATGTTTATTTTTACTTTTTATTGTGATACTGACTAAGAAAATTACAATCGGAGCTCACATTATATTTGTATTGAACAGTGCTGGTCTATAACATAAATATTCTACATACTCTGCACAATTCTTGCTTAGTTTCCTAGTTCTAGTTTGTAAGTCTCACTTTTTTTTTTTTGAGACGGAGTCTCATTCTGTTGCTGAGGCTGGAGTGCAGTGGTGCAATCTCAGCTTACTGCAACCTCTGCCTCCTGTGTTCAAGTGATTCTTCTGCCTCGGCCTCCTGAATAGCTAAGACTACAGACATATGCCGCCACGCCTGGCTAATTTTTGTATTTTTAGTAGAGACAGGATTTCACCAAGTGGGCCAGGCTGGTCTCGACCTCCTGACTCAAGTGGTCTGTCCACCTCGGCCTCCCAAAGTGCTAGGATTACAGGCGTAACCCACCATGTATGGCCAGAAAACATAATTTTGAATTAAATGACATTATCACGTTTTTAGGAAGCAGAGGAGGTAAGAGGTGATAAGCAAAAAAGAACCAAAAAGAAGAGAATGATTTATTTATGTAGGCATATTGAACAATATATGTTTATAGTTTTATCTTTAATACAGAAAAACACTTATTAACTTCCTGCATTTTAATTAACTACTTTATGGATTTAGGTTTTAAAAGCACTAAAAAGTACTATGTGATTTTTAAAAATGTTTCGGTATTCCCCAAACTGGCTTAAAATAAAATTCTGTTATAGCAATTTCACTATAATAAATTACAAGGCACAATCCAAGTTAAGATAGATCTTTTATTTTTTATTTTTATTTATTTATTTATTTATTTAATTTATTTTTTGAGACAGAGTGTTGCTCTGTCGCCCAAGTTGGAGTGCAGTGGCCTGATCTTGGCTCACTGCAAGCTCTGCCTCCCGGGTTCACGCCATTCTCCTGCCTCAGCCTCCTGCCTCAGCCTCCCGAGTAGCCGGGACTACAGGCGCCTGCCACCATGCCCGGCTAATTTTTTGCATTTTTATTAGAGACAGGGTTTCACCGTGTTAGCCAGGATGGTCTCAATCTCCTGACCTCATGATCCACCCGCCTCAGCCTCCCAAAGTGCTGGGATTACAGGCATAAGCCACCGTGCCCGGCCTATTTATTTATTTTTGAGACAGGGTCTCACTCTGTCATCCAGGCTAGAGTGCAGCGGTGCAATCTCAGCTCACTGTAACCTCTGCCTCCTGGGCTCAAGTCATCCTCCCACCTCAGGCTCCCCAGTAGCTGGGACTACAGGCACGCACCAACACGTCCAGCTAATTTTTGTATTTTTATAGAGATGAGGTTTCACCATGTTGCCCAGGCTACTTTTGAACCCCCGGGCTCAAACAATCAGCCCACCTCAGCCTTCCCAAGTGCTGGGATTAAAGGCATAGGCCACCACGCCCAGCCAGATATTTTCTTAATATAAAAATAAAGATGGGATCTCATTATGTTGTCCAGGCTAGTCTCGAACTCCTGGCCTCAAGCAATCCTTCCCCCTCGGCCTCCCAAAGTGCTAGGATTACAGGTGTGAGCCATCTCACCTGGCCTAAAATAGATTTTTACTTAAATTTTACATGAAATAAGTAAGTCTACTGGGCTCAAAAATGTCTATTTTTAAGGTTGTAATTTCATTTAAATTCTCTTAAAATATCAACTCATAATTTACTTTCATTCCTCTTCTTTAAACTCCATAAAGTGTTAAAATTCTTTTATTTTTATTTTGAGACAGGGTCTTTCTCTGTCACCCAGGCTACAGTACAGAGGAGCAATCACAGCTCAGTGCAGCCTTCACCTCCCAGGCTCAAGCAGTCCTCTGACCTCAGCCTCCTGAGTAGCTGGACTATAGGCGTACACCAGCACCCTGTGCTAATATTTTTCTTGTTTGTAGAGATGAGGTTTTGCTATGTTGTCCATACAGGAAAATTCTTTTAAACACTAATTCTAGTTACAAAGAAACTATTTAATGTAAATTTAATTAAGGCAGAACATAAATCTCTGGTATTAGCAATGACTTATACCCAAGAGAAAATATCTTTCACTAGAGATTTCCTTTACCAGATATTCCCAAATGAGTACCATAATAAACATTTAGAGAATTCATTAAGTGTGACTAATGGAGTTATAAGAAAAATAAATTCATAGCCTAGCAGCCTTCAAAGGTACTACGATGAAGGGGAAAAGCCAATGCAGAAAATATATTGAAATAATACAAAGTTCAAGGTTAAAACAAACTCGACCATTTTTTTCAAAACATCTTCAATATGAAATGAATAGCTTAGCAGAGCATCTATATATATATAAAACCAAAAACAACAGTTTTTTTTTTTTTTGAGATGGAGTCTCGCTGTGTCCCCCAGGCTGGAGTGCAGTGGCTCAATCTCGGCTCACTGCAAGCTCCGCCCCCCGGGTTCACGCCATTCTCCTGCCTCAGCCTCCTGAGTAGCTGGGACTACAGGCGCCCACTACCACGCCCGGCTAATTTTTTGTATTTTTAGTAGAGATGGGGTTTCACCGTGGTCTCGATCTCCTGACCTTGTGATCCGCCCGCCTCGGCCTCCCAAAGTGCTAGGATTACAGGCGTGAGCCACTGCGCCCGGCTTTTTTTTTTTTTTTTTAAAGAGAGACAGGGTTGCCCGAGCTTGGGAGTACAGTGGCACCATTATAGCTCACTGCAGCCTCCACTTCCCAGGTTCAAGCAATCCTTTAGTCTCCCTAACAATTTATTATATTATAAAACAATAGAATTCTCCATACACTTCTGTGTAAAAATATACAGGCTACCACCAAGCATAGGAAATAACACAGTCCTGAATTTCAAATTATTTTAACTCTAAAAATGTTAAATGAAATTATGATGATTTTAATATAATTCGACAAAAGATGTCAAAGAACAGGATACTACACCAAATAATTAACAAAAACATCACAAACTCCTTTTTCTGCTTCTAAAAAGAAAACACTGAAAACAAAAAACAAATTCTACATTCTAAGACAAATCAACACACACAGTCATTTTAAAGATAACCTTTTTTTCCTGATTACAAAAGGATTCCCTGTATTACCATCTGGTCTTTTGTTTTGTTTGTTGTTTTTGAGACAAGGTCTCGCTCTGTCACCCAGGATGAATGCACTGGCTCGATCACAGCTCACTGTAGCCTCGAACTCCCAGGCTCAGCTGATCCTCCTACCTCATTTTCCCAAGTAGCTGAGACCACAGGCATGTGCCACCACGCCCAGCTAACTTTTAAATTTTCTGTAGAGATAGGGTCTTGCTATGTTGCCCAAGCTGATCTTGAACTCCTGGACTCAAGTGATCCTCCCACCTCAGCCTCCCAAAGTGCTGGAAATATAGGCATGAGCCACTGTGCCCAGCCATAATCTGTTTATTATAGAAAAATGGAAAGATACTACAAAGCACGTGCATGTGCGCACACACACGGAACTCCACGACCCAGAAGAAATCTTTTTTCAGCACCTGTTCTTTTTTCCAGGCACAACTGTATATGATTGTTTGTAATTTCATTTTTAGTAATACACAGTGAATTCTGTGTAGGTCATTAAATATTGTTTTATAACATAATTTAAATAGCTGGACAGTATTCCATTGGATAGCTATACACAGGTGTAATAAATGATTTAGTTTATTAAACCTCTAATGGAAACAGCAAGATTTTTCCAATTTATTGCTATTTTAAGATTTGTCCTTTTTTTTTTTTTTTTTTGAGACGGAGTCTTGCTCTGTCGCCCAGGCTGGAGTGCAGTGGCCGGATCTCGGCTCACTGCAAGCTCCACCTCCCGGGTTCACACCATTCTCCTGCCTCAGCCTCCCAAGTAGCTGGGACTATAGGCGCCCGCCACCTCGCCCGGCTAGTTTTTTTTTTTTTTTTTTTTTTTGTATTTTTTAGTAGAGACGGGGTTTCACCAGGTTAGCCAGGATGGTCTCGATCTCCTGACCTCGTCATCCACCCGTCTCGGCCTCCCAAAGTGCTGGGATTACAGGCTTGAGCCACCGCGCCCGGCCTAAGATTTGTCCTTTTGTACAAATCTTTAAACGTATTTCAGATGTCCTAGAATGAAATTCATCTAAATGAAACTGCTAAGTCAAAGGGTATGTACTTTTTTTTTTTGAGACGGAGTTTCACTCTGTCACCAGGCTGGAGTGCAGTGATGCGATCTCGGCTCACTGCAATCTCTGACTCCCTCAACCTCTGACAACCTCAGGCTCCCGAGTAGCTGGGATTACAGGCACGCGCCACCATGCCCAGCTAATTTTTGTATTTTTAGGAGAGATGGGGTTTCACCATGTTGGCCAGAATAGTCTTGAACTCCTGACCTCGTGATCTGCCTGCCTCAGCTTCCCAAAGTGGTGGGAATACAGGCGTGAGCTCCCATGCCCGGCCTGAGTATGCACTCTTAAGACTCTCAATACATATATCAAACTGCCCTCCAAAAAGAGCACCAATTTACATTTCAACCAATGAGCATGAAAGTATCACATTCCCAAGCAACACTGCCCTTATTTTTCAATATTTTTAGTCTTCATAAATCTGTTAACTGAAAAAACTTGTCATTTTTATTTGCATTTCTTGATTTCTAGTATAGGCGAATACTGTTTCACATGATTATTGGCTATCTGTAGTTTTTCTTTTGTTCATTTTCTATTACTACTTATATAGATTACTTATATATTACAAATATTTACCCACAATGCTTTGTCATATATGTTAGAAATATTTTTCTTATTTTGTCACTTAGCTTTGGTTTCTGGCATTTTTTGGCATAAAGAAGTTTTAAATATTTATGTATACATATAAAAAGATGTATGTATATCTATAAGAAGATATATCTTCTTTTATTAGTTATTTATTAAAGCCACTTATATCCTGTTCAAATTTACCAACAAAACTGGAATGTAATGTTAAGTTCTGTGCAAACTAGACCTCTTCATATTTGGGTAATAAAAATTCAAAACTAGCCAGGCTCACTGGCTCACACCTGCAGTCCCATCTATTCTGGAGGCTGAGGTGGGAGGATCACTTGAGCTCAGGACTTTGAGACCAGCCTGGGCAACATAGTGAGACCTCACTCTTTAAAAAATAATAATAATAAATTAAAATAATAAATAAAATTCAAAACCATACATTTTGAGAATATCACATTTTGGACAAAATTTTAAATGTGTGTCTAAAGTAATAAGTTTTCTTATTTAAGGACCCATTCCTGGCACACTTCACTCATCCTGGGCAACAGAGCAAGACACTATCTTAAAAAAGAAAAAAAAGAACTCATTCCCTTAAAATTATATGCTTTTTGGCCCAGTGCAGTGACTCATTCCTGTAATCCCAATACTGTGGGAGGCTGAGGTGGAGGTGGGAGGGATCTCCTGGGAGACACAGCAAGACCCCTGTCTCTTTTTTTTTTTTTTTTAATTATATGCATTTTTCTGGTATTGCAAAGTCAAGGGATGTTGCTTCATCACCAACTCAGCATGTGAATTGTAGCCATGCCACTCAGGAAGCCAAATATTTTCTATTTTGTTTTGATACCTTCAACATGAGGAGAAAGGCCAATCTCTTCATACATTAAAATGAAATTAGTATTTTTAGTTGACATCTGAACTCACAGCAAGATGGCCCCATTTGTAAAACATGACTACACTCAGGGTGGGTTTCCATATATGTAGTCAGGTACCACGTAATGACGTTTCAGTCAATGACAGACCACATATATGACTGTGGTCCCAAAAGATAATAAAATGTAGCTGAAAAATTCCTATCCTCTAGTGACGCTGTAGCCATCATAATGTTGTAATGCAATGCATGACTCACGTTTGTTGCAATGCTGGTATAAACAAACCCACTGCACTGCCAGTCATGTGAAAGTCTAGCACATACAATTACGTGCAGTACATAATACTTGATAATGATAATAAATGCCTATGTTACTGGTTTATGTATTTTCTATACTTTTTATCATTATTTTAGAGTGTACTCCTTCTACTTACTAAAACAAAAAAGTTAACTGTAAAACAGCCTCAGGCAGGTCCTTAGGAGGCATTGTTATCATAGGAGATGACAGCTCCATATGTGTTACTGCCCCTGAAGACCTTTCAGTGGAACAAGATGTGGAGGTGCAAGACAGTGATACCGATGACCCTGACCCTGTGTAGGCCTAAACTAATGTGTGTGTTTATGTCTTCACTTCTAAGAAAAAGTTTGTGAAGTTTTGAAAAATTAAAATTTTTTTAAAAAGAGATAAAGTAAAAGAATAAAAACATAAAGAAAGAAAATACTGTTGTACAGCCGTACATGTTTATGTGTTAAGCTAAGTGTTATCACAAAAGAATTTAAAAGTATAAAAAAGCAAAGAGTTGGCCGGGCGCGGTGGCTCAAGCCTGTAATCCCAGCACTTTGGGAGGCCGAGGCGGGCGGATCACGAGGTCAGGAGATCGAGACCATCCTGGCTAACACGGTGAAACCCCGTCTCTACTAAAAATACAAAAAGAAATTAGCCAGGCGTGGTGGCGGGCGCCTGTAGTCCCAGCTACTCCAGAGGCTGAGGCAGGAGAATGGTGTGAACCCGAGAGGCAGAGCTTGCAGTGAGCCAAGATCGCACCACTGCACTCCTGCCTGGGCAACAGAGCGAGACTCCATCTCAAAAAAAAAAGTAAACAGCTGGCCGGGCACGGTGGCTCACATCTATAATCCAAGCACTTTGGGAGGTCGAGGTGGGTGGATCACCTGAGGTCAGAAGCGCCACTGCACTCCAGCCTGTGCGACAAGAGCAAGACTGCATCTCAAAAAAAAAAAAAAAAAAAGTAAAAAGTGTACAAAGTAAAAGTATTACAGCAGGCTAAGGTTAATTTATTATTGAAGAAAGAAACAATTTTCAAGATACATTTAGTGTAGCCTAACCAGACGTATTTTTAAAATGTACAGTAATGTACAGTAATGTCCTAGGCCTTCACATTCACTCACCATTCACCCACTGAGTTGCCCAGAGCAACTTCCAGTCCTGCAAGCTCTGTTCCTGGTAAGTACCCTATACAGATGTACCATTTTTTATCCTTTATGCCATGTTTTTACTGTACCTTTTCTATATTTAGATATGTTTAGATACACAAATACTTACCCTTGTGTTACAATTGCCTACAGTACTCAATACAGTAACATGTTATATGGGTTTGTAGTCTAGGAGCAATAGGCTTTATCATACAGCCTAGGTGTGGAGTAGGGTTTACCATCTAGGTTTGTGTAAGTACACTCTATGATGGTACCACAATGACAAAATCGCCTAATGCATTTCTTAGAACTTTGTCACCATGTATCATTAAGTGACACACGACTATAGTTATATAACAATAACCAAAGGAAAATACAAAAAGAGGGACTATTTACATTGTATCCTTACATATTAAACCTTCCATACCTTTTGGGATAAGAATCTAGTATCCAGTTCTCACTACACATAGCTTTCCCTCACTTTCTATCAGAAATGAGATAGGAGTCTCACCTTTCTGGCATCAGAAACAGATCACAAATCCTGAAAACAAATTCACAGGGTAAACTGTTTCATTTTTAAAGAGCTGTAGATTTCTGTAGATCTCTAATTTGCTACTTTTCCTAAATCTAAAAGATGGCCAAAAGATTTTTAGAAACACTAAACAAAAAAAAAGAATTAGCATTATTTCTAACAGAATATTTTACCTATTTAAATATACTGTAGAATGAATGCTATATTACAAAACTGATGAACCAATTTTTAGTACCTTAACAGATTAAATGTTCAAGTGTCTTTTTATACAGGCTACAATGACATGTATTAATGTAGCTTAACATTTAGCCCAGGTTAGATTTTTTTAAAATCCCACTCCTCCAAAAACAGTGACTTGCCACCAGCTATAGGTTCTGAAATTATTTATTTTATTTATTTTTTTGAGATGGAGTCTTGCTCTGTCTCCCAGGCTGGAGAGCAGTAGCGCGATCTCAGCTCACTGTAACCTCTGCCTCCTGGGTTCAAGTAATTCTTCTGCCTCAGCCTCCTGAGTAGCTGGGATTACAGGCGTGCGCCACCACACCCGGCTAATTTTTGTATTTTCAGTAGATATGGGGTTTCACTATGTTGGCCAGGCTGGTTTCCAACTCCTGACCTCAAGTAATCTGCCCACCTTGGCCTCCCAAAGTGTCAGGATTACAGGCGTGAGCCACTGGGCCCGACCTAGGCTCTGAATTTTAGACAACAGAAAATAGTTTTTCACAAACTTTTTAACTTACTCTCACCTAAAGGCTGGAAAACCCCAGTGAAGGCTTTTAAAACTCATCAGACACAGAAAAAAAGAAACAGCTTCAATTGTAGGATCTCACTGACACAAACATAAGGAAATTCTGAGTTATAGATACCTCACATTAAGCTTTTTCCACTGACATTGTAACTTCTGTCAACATTCAAAGAAAATTCAACCCTGGTCAAAGGTGACAGTTGACAATCCTGGAAGCTAACATCCTCTGTTTATTTGAACAAGTTTATACTCTCTGCACAGCGAACTGAAGTTCTTCTTGTCTGTGACTTGATCTCCCCAAGTTAAAGCACTACACTTTAGGGTTGTGAATTCTGTCTCCAAGACTTAACTTCACAATCCACTCCCAAGGAAAAGTGCTGAGAGAAAGTAACTATCATAAATGGAAAAAAAAAAATAAAAAAATCTGAGACTATTTTCTAATGGCCTTTGCAGAGCTCTAAACATAAAATAGTTCAGTTGTCTTAAAAATTGGCCCAAATAGGCCGGGCGCAGTGACTCACACCTGTAATCCCAGCACTTTGGAAGGCCGAGGCGGGAGGATCTGAGGTCAGGAGTTCAAGACCAGCCTGGCCAACATGGCAAAACCCTGTCTCTACTAAAAATACAAAAATTATCTGGGCATGGTGGCACACGCCTGTAGTCCTAGCTACTTGGGAGGCTGAGGCAGGAGAATCTCTTGAACCCAGGAGACAGAGGGTGTCCAGCCTGGGTGACAAAGCGAGGCTCCATCTCAAAAAATAATAATAATAAAAAATTACCCCAAATAAGTAAAATTCTTAAATCTATCTCAGAAATCATGACTAATAGCTCTAAAAAGCTTTAATGCAACAAGAATCGGACCAGAAATCCCCTCAAAATAAAGTTGTAAATAAAATGAGTAGGATTGTTGAGTTCTCAGTACAGATGTGTATGTCAACACAAACCCACTACACTGGCACAAATGATCCTTTTGTTTGTAAACAGAGGCCAAGGAGACAGCTTATAGCTCTTCTTCTATGATGTATATGGTAATGCTAGGGGAAGAAGAACGAAAGACAACTTATAATAAAAATTAAGACTTTCTCTGCTTTAATATAATTTCCACCAGAATTATATACCTTAATTGGAAAAATATTTATCACCATCTTCATCAACATTAAAAAAATCCTAAACATATAAAAATATTTTCTATTCAAAAACCAACAAGACTCCATTTGGGAACACAAAGAAATATAAGCCTCAAAGAAACAAAATGCCTTATAACAAAGCGGCAGTGGCCAGCTTGCCTTTGCTGTACACTAGGTTAGGGATGCAGCCTCTGGAATCAGCCCTGCCAAGACCAGTAATGTGACCTTGGACAAATTACTTAACTTCTCTGTGGCCATTTCTTCATCTTCCATCTGGGAATAATACCCACTCCTCTGAGAATCACGAGTTAACACACGGCCAGAACTGAAAACAATGTCTGCCCAGCACACTGTCAGTGAACGGTAAGCATTAAGTAATATTTTTATTATTTTCATACTTGAAGGCATTGGAACATTTTCTCAAACTCTAGGTTTTGAACATAATTTGAAGGAGTTGTTCATTGTCTGCTCACCTCTTGAAAGATGGCATCATAATGATTAGATACATAATCAGAATATTTTCCCAGGTGAGCCGTGGTAAGCAGAGCTCTAGCCCAGAATGATGAATACTTATTTTTAATACAAATCATGGATGTGGCTGTTACTGGCAACTTCGGCCTGATTTCCCATATGCAAAGAAATCCCCTACCAGGGGAAAACAAGCAATGTTAGAAAGCTGTTGGGTTTGTCCTGTTATCATTACAGGGTAAAGCCAAATTCACATTTAGTAGCCTGATGGGCATTAAAAGTATTAGTCACCAAATTAATCCCAACAAATAACAATAATTGATTGGCTCATTGATGTATTTCCCCTTGTCTTCCCCAACCTTTCTCTAACTAGTCAGAAAGGAAAGTTTTCATATTTTCTGAGAATCTCATTACTGCTCTCAAACCATGCTCTGTATCTTAGTATAATTTAAAAAATGAGTCAGCACAAGCACCTCAAAAAACTAGCATAGAATATGAAGCTATTTCTCTTCATAATAGGTGCAAAAATTTTTAAAAAGGTTATTCAGGGTACTAAAGGTAATAGAAGAATACATGAAGAGTGAATGTTGTAGTAGATTTTGCAAGCTAGCTTCCAAAAGCAGGTAGAAAAAGATGAATGTTCCTTATCAATCAATACAAGTATTCATCATCTCAATGGTGTCATCCATGTGAAAATGGACATAGTCATTAAGAATAAACCTAAAGAAGAAACTATCTTGTATGTGACAAATTATAACTTCTCCTTTCTTGAATATTGGGGCAGCAGGGGAATAGGAAGTCAAGATACTCCAAGTATTAACTTCATTTGCAAATTGAATTCTACATAATTATGCACCATGCTAATGCAATACTGTTTTTAGTAATGTGATCCAAATGAAAATTTAGAAAAGGTAAACTCCCCCTGAACTGCAAACACATCTGAATGTCAATTCAATTAGGAGTCTATTTAGTCATTACACTTCTTAGAATAAAGCGAGTTAAAGGCCAGGAAAAGAACACTTGCTTTAATCACTGAAACAATCTACACATATTTCTCAAGGTTCCACTTAACTCATCCTGCAACATTTATATTAAAAGTGACCTACCATGGCTGGCGTGGTGGCTCAAGCCTGTAATCCCAGCACTTTGGGAGGCCGACAGGATCAATGAGGTCAGGAGATCGAGAGACCATCCTGGCTAACACGGTGAAACCCCGTCTCTAATGGGCTAAAACACAAAACTAGCTAGGCGAGGTGGCGGGCGCCTGTGGTCCCAGCTACTCGGGGAGGCTGAGGCAGGAGAATGGCGTGGGGAGGTGGAGCTGCAGTGAGCTGAGATCTGGCCACTGCACTCCAGCCTGGGCAGCCTGTGAGCGAGACCTGTCTCAAAAAAAAAAAAAAGTGACCTACCACATAAGTTATCCAGGAGAGTCAGGGAAGAGTTTTAAGGCTGAAGGTGATTCCTCCTCGGCTCTACTACCATACCCTAAATTTCGCCTCGTTCTTAACTCTTTTCCATGACACTGTGTATGGCTTTTAGGCGAGTCCAGAAAAATGGCTATCATTACTACTTAATATAAACCATGGGGTTCTGTATCATGTAAACCCAGGGCAACTCCTCTTTTAAGCACCGACATTCAAGGCTCTACATAACATGTTTCAACTCTATCTTAGTGCTGTACATTTTCCAAGTACCTGCGAGGAAACAGATAGCAGCACCTCCATTTTTCTGTTAATTGTGCTTTTGTTGCTGTTCTAAGGCTGTTAAACTTTGAAGAGAGTTGGGAAAAGACAAGAACATCTTGCCTTCCCGATTGGGTATTCAGGCTTCACTCAGTAAAGCTGTCATGAAGTAGCGCAAAGGGTCAGAGACAAACCACATGGCATCTGATGTTTGTCTGTATAAGTTTAAAATAAAAATGTGACACTACAAGAAGGTTAACATGTGGACCTAATTTTGAAAATACAAACAGGAAGCACCCCCACCCCAATATTACCATTTAAAAAAAAGGAAACCAAACCTCAAAGATACCTTCCAAGGAAGTGAAGGGTGTGACCCAAACTAACAAAAGTAATAAATCGTCGTTTCAACTCTGAAACCATCAAAAGTGAGGGTCTCATTCAACCAACTAAAAATCTAACACCTGTAAATTACTCTTCTCTTTTGATTGGTAAAAACGGCATAGATTTAGACGTGCAAAATCTTCTCCAAACTGACATAGGCTTTTCAGTAGCAGAGGATCATCACTAATAAAACACCCAATGTCAAGATTTTACTTCAAATAAGGCCACTATAATTAAGAGTGAATACAGTTTTTAAAAATGTTTATCACTCTGATGCTTACAACTTAAATTTAAGTACAAAAACTGTCTGATCAATGGAAACTAGATTGTTAAGTTTGACTTTCTTATTCCCAGAAACAAGCATAAAACTGTTGTTTTTCCAACATTGCAGGGGAAAAAAAACACTTCTGATTTTAGAAGAGTTCTATTCACAAAGCGCAGAATTAAAAACATTTTCTTCCTTTAAATACCACACGTTTGAGGACAGCAATAGTGTGGAGCTAACTCTGAAGCATTACTTTTATTAAGTTGCACAGTTAAAGTATTTTGATACTTTGATACGTCATAGTATCAAAATAAAAGGATATTCTTCTGAAGAGTCCAGTAACCTGGAATTGCCAGATAGCTTTTTAAAAGAATAAGTTTCAAATTATCAGAAAAATCATACAAACTAGGGTTATTTTGCTTCCTTTTGTAGGAATAATGCAGTAATCTACACTCTTAACAGAAAGGGAAAAAATGTGTCACAGAGAGAATGTCCAGAAATCTGTGAATAACTTTATGAGATACAGACATGTTTGTAGGACATGAAAACAGTCTTCCTTCGATTCCACCTGTAACCTGCATCTAATCTTGAGCATGTTATTTACCTATCTATAACGTCTTCCTTTTACCATAAGACTACTGTGTCACCTGCCTACATAACAACAAGCCAAATAAACCACAACAAATGGATTCATAATATATAAGCCTAACAAAAATTACAGACAATTTGAATACTAACAATACTATGATGTGAAAAAACTAGACTTAAGTATCAAAAAGTAATAAGCGGCAACTTTAGTCTTGATGTGGCTTTTACATATGTAAATGACATAAAAACAATCAAGAGAGGAAGAAAATGGAGATGAGATGAAAAGTCAGAGCAGGATAGGAAGTGTTGACCAAAATATTTATGTTGTAACACTCCAAACGATGATAGCACATTTTTCTCCTACTGTCATACATACTAGGAAGTACACACCTTAAATTTCTTAACACAATCCATATTAACAACCTGTGGGCAAAAAAAATGCAAGCACTGAAAAGGTGAGAACTGATGAGAAGGTGGGATAGTTCATTTAGTTGGGTATACAGCAAAGATTTTGTGCAGAGTTTAGCTTCAAGTTATGCAATAACCAAACTGCTGGTGACAGAAATCAACTTTTTTTTTTTCTGATGGTTTGCTTTACAACAACAAAAATCTCCATTCCTTCCCTGTGTCTCAATCTGGAGCTTGAAATTTCATCTTCCAGAGGCTACAGTAGCAAACAAGTCATCTCCTAGATAACACACTTACCTGACCCAAGGCGTGGTGTTGTTTGAATTAAATGTAACAGATAACACAAATTGTCACATAGGAAGTTTTTCTTTAAATCCACAGCCCCTTCTCTCATTTAGCCCTGTCCATTCCAACAACTATGATCTTCCATGAGATGGAAACTAGTACCCAAATGAATAAACAAAACAACCCGAAGCCTTAAAATAAAATCAATCAATAAGATTCTCCTCATTTGAAATGATCAGAACCACTCCAATATTTACAGTGTCACAAAATGAAATTTTAAAACAAGAAAGGCACACTCAATAAAATACATCCTCACGTAGGAACTGACAGGCAATGAACATAACGCAAATGGACAATAACAGAATGTTGGGGAGAGAGGCACAGTTCTATTATCTTAATTGAACGATAACAAAATTATCTGAAATAATGTAGACCCAACAGCTGAAAGCTTATTATGGCCCAGGCAGCTATCCAACAGCTTTGGAAACCTAAGATCCAAGCAGATCATAAACACCACTTGAAGACTGAAAAAAATGACATAAGCCCAAGCATGATATTCGGTGTCACGCTGGCCCTTTCAAAGGGCATTCCCTGAGGACACTGCAGAGAAAATGTATGGAATTGTATCTAGGCAAAGATCTATATACTGCATGGTGCTTTGGGAAGAGCACGAATCTCAGTCCTTGAAGTTTCCTGGATACTCAACAAACAGCCATGTCACCCGAGCAGGTCACTTACTCCACCTATCTGGGCCTCAGTTTCCTCATTTGTACAAGAATGTGGCATCATCGCTGGGTTCCTTTCCAGCTCTAACATTCTTTGACCCACTTTTGGCACCATTTATTTGATACAAGCTATGGCGGGATCACAGGGACCAAGAAGAAAAGAACTGACTCTGGCTCTTTGGGAAAGAGAGAATCGGTATCTCTTTTAGCCTTTAAAATTCTTGTGGTTTTCATTAATCCCGTCTTCCTAAAAGCTGGCACTTGTTTTTCTTCTTTGCCTTTTCCATCACTGCTGGCTACAAGTGTTTGCAACCGCCTCTTGCTCCGTGTGAGTTCTTTCCTCTTTGATCACCCCGACCATCTTGCCAGATTCCTTTAGCCTCAGACCAGCTTTTGTGATACAACAACTCCCCTTCCGACTCTCCATATCTACCCCCGACACCAGGAGCACTTTTAACCCTTTATCCCTGACTAGAAAGAAAAAGCACACTGCATCCCACGGCCACACGAACGAGCCCAGGCCTGGCGGGTCCTGATGTGGGATCCCGCCCCCCAGAGTCTTATCGAAACGTTCGTATTTGTTGTCTTGACTCCTTATAAGGCCCTGTTTCTTGAAGCTTTGCTAATACCCCCCACCGCACCAGGCACCCCCGCAGGCTCATCCCATCCCCGGAGTCCCGGGCACCTCTTTTGAAAAAAAGAAGTTAAAGCAAGGAAGACGGCTGGGGCTATTCGGAATTGCAACGTGAAAGTGTGAGGCGGCTGACAGCAGCCCCCTGAGCTCCTAGGAGGTCGGCGCGGGGTCCCCACACACCCACTCGGACACACGCGCACGCAGCCTTTAAAGCGCACGCCCCCCAACGCGCCGCGGCGTTCGCACGTCCCCCTCGCGCGCCCCGCATTGCCCCCAGCCTCCCCGGCAGCCAGCCCGGACCCCCTCTCCCCGCGCGCGCCCCTCGCCCAACGCGCAGCCACCGCGGCCCGGGAGCGATGGCGGCGGCGCGGCCCTGACGGGTGGCTGAGCGGCTGGAGAGCGGGCCCCGCCCGGGCTGGCTCCCTGGCCTGGCTCCCCCGGCCCCGGGCCCCGGGCTCGCCCCGCAGCGCCTACCTCGCTCGGCCCCTCGGGCGCCCGCGGCTGCTCCGGCCCCGCTGTCTGGCTTGCCCGACCGCCCGCTCGCTCCCTCCCTCGGCCGGGCCGCCGCGCGGAGTCGCCTGCGCTGGGTCCCCGCCCGGGGTGACGGCTCCGGCCGCCGACTCTCCTCCCGCCGGGGCCCGCGGGGGCGCGCGCGCCGCTCACGCGCGGAGGCCCGGGTACGCGCGCCGCTGGCAGCCCGGAGCGCGCCCCGCTTCCTGGTTCCGCCCGGCGCGCGCTCGCCAGCCCTCGGTCGCTCTTAGTCTCTCGCGCCCCCTCCGTGGCCGCTCCTGAGGGACCCGGACCCCCTCGGCGCACCCGAGGTGGCGGCGCGCTCGGCGGGGCGGTGCCGGCGCCGCGCGCACCCCCTTTCTGCGACGGTGGGGTGTCTTCCCGGCTCGGCTCCCTAGCCGACCCCGCACCGCAAGCACATGCTGCTTTGTTTGGGTTGAGTCGACCACCACCGGCAGGGCTAGGGCGCACTGTCGTGGTCGTGTTGATTGGCCCCCTCCGCGGCCCGCCCACCTCCCTCCCTGGGAGCCCAGGCCCGCGTTCCGGGTCCTCTCCCTCCCAGGCCGAGGTCAGAAGTCCACAGCGGCCCCGATCAATAATTATCCTGGGTTTGCCCCCGGGAGGGCGTCTCAGCCAGGGCTCCTGCCGCCTGCATGGGCACGGCAGGAGTTCACATTCACCCAGGCCGAATGCACCTGTCAGTGTTCCAGGGTGAACCTACAGGGTACGGGGCGTCTGGGGCCGGTTCCCTTCCTGGAGAAATCTGGCTGGCTCCCACCAGTCAGAGCTGCGGGAGGGACTGCTCTCTCTAGAGAAGAAAGAATAAACAGGGTCACCTGTAGGATCCAGGGGAAGGGGGTCCCCCAGATCCTTTCCACGTGCTGGGTAAGGGGTTGTGGTGTGTGGGAAGCCAGCCTGAGTCACCCACTCTCCTCCCCTCTGCTTCGTCTCTCTCCCGGAGCTGGCCAGCGGTTTCCCTGGCAACCCTCCAAGGACTAGCACCAAAGCAAGACATAGGAAAGCTCCAGAAGCCCAGCTGCATGGGCCAAAAGAGAGAGAAGGACCCCTCCTGGCCCCACTCAGACGCACACAGCTCCCCTGTGTGTATGCAAAATGTTCATGTCCAGAGATGGCCCAGAGTTGCAAGTTCTCCCATAGTCCTCCCTGGGCAGCTCTTTCCAGCGGCTTTTTCTTCACCTCCAGAATGACACCAACCACAAAGGTCTCCAGCTGGTCAAAAAACCCTTGTCCCCTCCCCAGGCCACTGCTCCAGTCCCACACTCTGGGCCAACACCTGGCACAGTGCTTTGCACAGAGTAGGTTCAGGGAGCTTGGAGGCCGGAGAAGGAAGCAGGAAGCAGGATGGATGGGCCAACCAACCCCAAGCTCTCTGGCAACCTCCCTGACAGTCACTGCCCATGCATGATGTTTTGACACTCAGGCGCTCCATGTTCTCCTTATTTCTTTTTTCTTTTCTTTTCTTTCGTTTTTTGAGACGGAGTCGCTCTCTGTTGCCCAAGGCTGGAGTGCAATGGTGAGGTCTCAGCTCACGGCAACCTCCGCCTCCCAAGTTCAAGTGATTCTCCTGCCTCAGCCTCCTGAGTAGCTAGGATTACAGGCGCATGCCACCACATCCGGCTAATTTTTGTATTTTTTTAGGGGTTTCACCATGTTGGCCAGGCTGGTCTCGAACTCCTGACCTTGTGATCTGCCCGCCTCAGCTTCCCAAAGTGCTGGGATTACAGGCGTCAGCCTCCGCACCTGGCGCATGTTTCTCTTTCTTGTGAGCTTTCATCCCTGCACCATGCTGTTCCCTCTGCCTGGAATGTCCTGCCTTCTTGTTGCTTGCAATTCCGTGACATTTGCTTCAGGCAGCATGACCTCCCTCCTTGTTTCCCACTGCGTTGTTCATGTCTCTATTACAGCGCTGCTTGTGTTGAAGGACAATTTCATGTTTTCATGTTTCTGTCTCTATCCCCAAGGGCAGACACAGTATCTTATTCACTTTTAAATCCCCCTACTCATGTTCAAGCCCAGAACAGACACTCAATAAATATTTTTGGTACAAATCTTATGCTCTAGGAATGGAAATGGAGGCTACAAGGACTATGCAGTCATTAAGAGTACAGGGTCTAGCCCAGTGTGGTGACACACACCTGTGGTCCCAGCTACTGAGGAGGCTAAGGTGGGAGGATCACTTGAGCCCGGGAGGTCAAGAGTGTGATTATTTTTTTTTTTTTTGGAGACAGAGTCTCACAAAAAAACGTCTCAGTGTGGTGGCACAATCACAGCTCACCGCAACCTCCTGGACTCAGCAATCCTCCTGCCTCAGCCTCATGAGTAGCTGGGACCATAGATGTGCACCACTACTCCCAGATAATTTTTTTAAATTATTGTAGGCTGGGCGCGGTGGCTCACGCCTATAGTCCCAGCACTTTGGGAGCCCAAGGTCAGGTGTTCAAGACCAGCCTGGCCAATATGGCGAAACCCTGTCTCTACCAAAAATACAAAAATTAGCTGGACATGGTGGCATGCGTCTGTAGTTCCAGCTACTCAGGAGGCTGAGGCAGGAGAATTGCTGGAACCCGGGAGGCGGAGGTTGCAGTGAGCCGAGATTGCGCAACTGCACTCCAGCCTGGGGCGACAGAGTGAGACTCCATCTCAAAAAAAAAAAAAAAAAAAAGATTTGTAAAGACACGGTCTCACTATATTGCCTGGGCTGTTCCAGAACTCATGGCTCAAGCAGCCGTCCCCCCTCAGCCTCCCAAAGTGCTGGAATTACATTTGTGAGCCACTGTGCCCAGCCTGAAGCTGTAATGAGCCATGATTGTGCCACTGCTCTCCAACCAGGGCGACAGACAGTGTGAGACCTGTCTCAAAAAAAAAAAAAAAAAAAAAAAGTACAGGTTCTCAAACCAGACTCTGTCAATTCCTTGAGCCAGGTAATCATGAGTGTGTTTTCCTCTATCTTCTTGTTTGTAATGTGGTGATAGAGATAGTACCTACCTCATCGGGTTGCGAGAAGTAAGTGTTTACTACACGAAGGTGCTTCCCTGTAAAGCACTATATAGTGGTTAACTATTACTGTGGTGTTTAGTAGCAGCTAAGATGAATACTCCTCTTCCCAAGACCCGCCAAGGTCTAGGACTCAAGCCAGCTGGTTTGTTTAAATGTCCTGAAGGGGACCAGGCGCGGTGGTTCACACCTGTAATCCCAGCACTGTAGGAGGCTGAGGAGGGTGGATCACCTGAGATCGGGAGTTCGAGACCAACCAACATGGAGAAACCCTGTCTCTACTAAAAATACAAAATTAGCTGGGCATGGTGGTGCCATTACAGGATTACATGCCTGTAATCCGAGCTACTTGGGAGGCTGAGGCAGGAGAATCACTTGAACCTGGGAGACGGAGGTTGCGGTGAGCCAAGATTGCACCATTGCACTCCAGCCTGGGCAATAAGAGCGAAACTCCATCTCAGAAAAAAAAAAAAAAAAAATGTCCTGAAGGGTGGGTGGGAATGCCTCTTGATTCTTCCATCTCTAGGCACATCTCTGACTGATGGTCACCGGCACCAAGCTAGACCTGGCTGAGCTAGACCTGGCTGGGTGTGTGCACAGATGCCAAGGACAGAACGTTCTGGGTGACTACCTCAGCAAAACAGAATGTTGTCATCCTGGGACGGGAAGGCCTGACACCTGCTTCTCTGCTTGACAGTTCTGATGGGGTGAGACCCTCTTCTTCTAGGCCTCGGGAACATATTCCCTTAAGTTGAGGGGACACCAGACTTAAGACATGACAGAAAGAAAGAAATTGAACAGGAAGCTAGGATCCTGAAAGACCCCACAGTCCAACCCAGAGGGAATGACCCAAGGAGGTACCTGGAAGATGCAGCAATGTCCACTGGAGAGCCTCATCCCTTAGTGCACTGGCCTGAGCCAGGAGAGAGGCTTGGGGGAAGAACCTGGGGGTCTAGTCCGCAGCTCTTGTCCATGCATGCCCCTGCTCTCATCCAGGACTGCCCGCAGCCTCCTCCCCTCTCTCTCTCATGGATGAACACATGGCTCTCAGAGCAGGCAGCTCCCCTACTTCACATCTTCCCTCACTCCTGCCTCAGAGATCATGAGGTCATTTTCTGGGAACATCATTGAAGCCACAACCATGATCCCCTGCGGCCAGAAACCAGAGACCTTTGTTATTGTGGCTTCCCTCCTGCATCCCAGGAGTCAGGCTGACCCTGGGCGACCACTGGCCACACATTTGCTAAGAAAGGGCACTGTGGGAACATCCCTTTTTCCCTATGGGGATGAATCCTTCCATAGGGGGATAGGTCAGTACAGGACCCTGGAGCCATGTGGATACGATATAGGACACTCAACAGATAAGAAGGTGGGGCCACCAGATCTCCAAGGCCTCAGAATGGCGTGGCCTCGGTTTGGAACGGGCTCTGCAGTTTTGGAGGGCTCTGTCAGTGCCCCTGCTTACTTCTGCCAGAGAATTGGTGGTGAGAAGTTAGATCTGGTTCTAAATCCCAGCTCTGCTAACTTACTAGCTGTGTGACTTTGGTCTAGGTACTTAATGTCTCTGAAGACCTCAGTTTCCCATCATGTGTAAGTCATAGTGTGGAGGTAAAGTGTAATATCTGTTTTAAATGCACAGAATCCTTCTGTGCATTTAAATGCACAAAAGACCCTAGCAACTGTTGTTGCCCCTCCAGAAAGGCCCTGGGGGACAGGAAAGGGCAGAGACTAACTTTTCACCACATACCCTTTTGAATCTTTTGTTACAAAATACATACCCCATGTGCAGATGCTCCCTATTAAAACATTAGGAAAATGCACGGTTTTTTTAAAGGAAAAAGGAGAGTATTTGTGAAGGCAACTAAGCACCGTGCCTGGCACTTGATAAAAAAGTATTTTCTGTCTTTCTTTCCCTCAGCCCAATCCCAGCCAGTGTGCTGGGCCAGGAGAGAGCCGGTGCTTTGTCACATGGAGGGGAGGGGAGAGGGCAGGAGCGATGGATGTGCAGATGCATGGAGGACTCGCCACCTGGAGAGTCTCACACACCCGCTCTCAGTCTTGCTCCTGTGTGTCTCACCGATCTGGGCTCCCTTCCAGTCAGAGCTAAAGGCTAAAGGGTTGGCTCTCTGGAAAGGCCAAGGATCCCCGACCCCGCCTCTTGGGACAGGGTCACTGGGCCCTCTCCACCCAGAGTCCTGGGGAGATGCAGCATTATCCAGGGAGGGTGGGGCAGACACAGAGGAGGGAGCAGAGTGCCACTGCAGCCAGTATCTTGCTGGCTTGCTGGGCAGGTTAAGAACTCAAAATTCAGCCCAGCACCAGGCAAAGATGAGGCTGCTGCCGCCACTGTGGATGGAAAAGCAGGTCAGTGGGACCAGAGCAGGCAGAGGCCAGGGCAGCCGGAGGGGAGCCTTCTGGGAACCATGGTGGGGGCGGTCAGTGAACAGGGGGCTGCCCTGAACTGTCAGAGCTCCGGAAGTTCTGTGCTGTTTTAGGGGCCTTCATTAATCCAACAAATATCTATGAAGCCTCTATTGTGGACAAGCAGTGGGACATAGCCCTTTAGGCAGTGTGTTAGGGCCATAAGAAGGGGCCTGTAATACAGGTGGGATTGAAGGGCAGAGGAGAAAACACCCAGCTCTACTGGCCAAGGCCTCTGAGCACCTACAATGCACCAGGCACTGACTCTTTTTTTTTTTTTTTTAGACAGAGTCTCACTCTGTCACCCAGGCTGGAGTGCGGTGGTGCGATCTCAGTTCACTGCCACCTCCGCCTCCCAGGTTCAAGTGATTCTTCTGCCTCAGCCTCCCAAGTAGCTGGGATTACAGGCATCTGCCACCACACCTGGCTAATTTTTTTATTTTTAGTAGATACAAGGTTTCACCGTGCAGAGTCTGCGCCAGGTTGGTCAGGCTGGCCTCAAATTCCTGACCTCAGGTGATCCACCCGCCTCAGCCTCCCAAAGTGCTAAGATTACAGGCATGAGCCACTGCGCCCGGCCTGTGACTGGGTCTTAACAGAAATCCTGGCAGTGGGTCTTGCTATTTCTTTACAAGTGGAGGACGCTTAGATCCAAGAGGCAGACTCACTCATTCAAGATCCTACAGCAGAGCCAGGGTCTGCACCAGGACCTTATGACTCCAAAGCCTTTGTGTTTTCCTCTAGGCCACACTAACCCTAGGAAAGATGAAGCCAATTTTACCAGGTGGCCAAGGGAGGAATGACATTCCAGGTAGATGGAATGAAAGGGGCTAGTGCTTAGAGTTGAGAGGCCAGTGTAAGGGGAACGGCCTGGCTGAAGCACTTTTTTGAGGCTTGGAGCAAGGAAGATGTGGGTAGATCTGAGACTAAAGAAACGAAGAAACAATGAGAAACAGATTGTACAGAAAGGAATCCCCTCCAGTCATAACAAAGGAAAGTGGCAGTGTACTGGGAGGTGTCGTGAAAGATGCTCAGCCCCCTCGCACACAACCCTCAGAGGGCTTGAGATCGGGTCCTGGGCCTGCCGAGGCACAAAAGATTTCTTGTTGGGCTGTAAGGAGGAGAAACTAGCTCAGCGGGAAGAGAGGCCTGATAGTCATCATGGATGAGGATGAGAAGCCAGGTTTGACCCAGGGCCGTTCAGGACACTGCCAATTCCACTCAGCTGCCTGGCTCTGTGTGCCCTCTCTCATCTCTCCAGGATCCTGGGCCTGGCCCTGCGATGAGGGGGCTGCAAAGGGTGGGCTCCTCCTGCCCACCTGACTGGCTGGGAAATGTGAACCTGGCACAGACTCTGCATCCTCTTCTCTTTGTCCAGAAAGAAACCGGCCTACAAGCCTCTCCCCCAGGCAGGCAGGCTGGGCAGCTGGGCAGAGGAGGCAGGACTCCCCTCCTACCCACCCTGTCCAGCCCCACACCCTTCCCCTCACGCTATTCCCAGAAACAGAGGACAGTCACTATGCCTCAGGCAGGATGGCCTGTGTTCTCTTGGTGACTTCATTGTAAGGCGACTTCCCTGAAGAGTGGTGGATAGGGGACAGCTGCAGGAACGGGCTTCACCCGAACTCCAGCAGCTCCTTCCCTTCCCCCAAATGTGCAAGAATTCCTCACCCTTTTCATATAAACACACACCCTCCCTAGGTCCTGCTCTGTCTTCATGGACAAGAATAGGGGTGGCATTTCTACAGGGAGGTCCCAGGGCCTGGCCTCAGAGGTGGGGTGTACTCTGAGCATGGGCCCATGGCCCCACTTCTAGAAGCCTTCTCCGGAAGGGCTGGCGTGCAGGTAGACTGTCCAAGCAGAGGCAAGGTGGGGGTGAAGCGGATGTTTAAGTGCTCCAGGGCTTCTCCCCTCTGCCGCAGGGCAAAGAGATACTTCCTAGAAAGCCTCCAGCTTTCTTGGGAAGGCCGTTCACCCCCACCCCACCTCCCCTCTGGCTCCCATGTAACAGGAACTCTCCTTGAAGAAGGGACTTGGAGCACAGGAAACAAAGGCATCTCTGTACACCTCCCTCCACCCCCAAGGAAGGTCAGGTCAAGGTGACCTCAGTCTGTTCTCCCCAGGGTAGGGGCATGGGCAGACCTGATCGCCAAGGGCAAGGTAGAAAGGGGACCTGGGATAATTCTCTCTTTTTCTTTTTTGAGATGGAGTTTCACTCTTGTTGTCCAGGCTGGAGTGCAATGGCGCAATCTCAGCTAACTGCAACCTCCACCTTCCTGGTTCGAGTGATTCTCTTGCCTCAGCCTCCCAAGTAGCTGGGATTACAGGCATGCGCCACCACGCCCAGCTAATTTTTGGATTTTTAGTACAGACGGGGTTTCATCAGGCTGGTCTTGAACTCCTGACCTCAGGTGATGCACCTGCCTCGGCCTCCCAAAGCGCTGGGACTACAGGTGTGAGCCACCGCGCCTGGCCCTTTGGGATAATTCTTTTAATCCATAAACTCAAACCCACCTTCATGTAAGTGTGCACAGAGCACACTGTCCCACTCAAGAGAGCAGAGGTGTAGGCTGGGTGAGAATGGAGGTGCTATGCTCCGCACCACAGAAGAGTGGTGGGCTAGCCCAGCCCAGGGAGGCCTCTTCACTCTCCTGGTGTGTGCCTGGCTTGGGGAACCCTAGAAAGGTTATACTGAGACCCTGCTAACAAGGCCTGGCAACTTGGATCCTGGTGCCATATGTGCACTTACTGGCCAAACAGCTTTGGGCAGGTTTCTTTCATGGACTAATCAAAGGGTGTGATTCTGGCTCTGACTGCCTTCAAGGTTATTGAAAGGATCCATTGAGTTGAAGAGCACAACCATGTTTGTACACAAATGCGCCTCAATGTAGTTCAGGATACGAATATAGTGTGCCAACTGCAGCCTAGGCTGCAGACTATTATTATTCCTAATAAAATATAGGAGGTCTTCTTTTGGAGAATATATTTCTTTTTTTTTTTCTTTTTTCTTTTCTTTTTTTTGAGACGGAGTCTCAATCTGTTGCCCAGGCTGGAGTGCAGGGGCACAATCTCAGCTCACTGCAACCTCCGCCTCCCGGATTCAAGAGATTCTTGTGCCTCGGCCTCCCAAGTAGCTGGGATTACAGGTGCGTGACACCACGCTCGGCTAATTGTTTTATATCTTTAGTAGAGACGAGGTTTCACCATGTTGGTCAGACTGGTCTCAAACTCCTGGCCTCAAGTGATCCTCCCACCTTGGCCTCCCAAAGCGCTGGGATTATAGGAGTGAGCCACTGCACCCAGCCTGGGAAATATATTTCTGTAAGATTTCTAAAATCTTTCCTCACTCCCCATCTAATGCTGTGACTTGGATTTGGGGGTGAAGAGCAATTAGGGGCAAGGAGGCCAGCCTCAGACCCCAGCTCAGTAAGACCCTCGACAGTTTCTGATCTTCCTGAACCCCCATCCCGTGGCCTCAGTTTTCTCCTCCACAGTCTGGTTCCCCAGAACCACCAGGGTACTTTGTGGTGGGAAATCGCAGAGGCCAAACCAGGGGACTGAAAGCAAAAAGAAACCCCAAATTTGACATTTTCAGGTAGTTGTGTTATCTCAAGCCACGACTACAGTCACCTCTTCCCTTAACCCAACTCTGACACCCTTCCCTCTACTCCCTTGGGTGCCCTTTGCCCATCTTGGGAAAGTTCCGCAGCTCCTCCTCCTCCCCACTGCATCTCAAAGGGAGAACAGGCACAAAGAAATGGAGAGAAACCTAGACAGAATCAGAGAACCAGATGGAGACCTAATGAGACAGGGAGAGACACAGAGAGAATAAAAGCCAGAGGAGGGGCTGGGCGCAGTAGCTGATGTCTGTAATCCCAGCACTTTGGGAGGCCGAGGCGGGTGGGTCACCTGAGGTTGGGAGTTCAAGACCAGCCTGACCAACATGGAGATACCCTGCCTCTACTAAAAATACAAAATTAAAAATACAAAATTAGCCAGGAGTGGTGGCATATGCCTGTAATCCCAGCTACTCGGGAGGCTGAGGCAGGAGAATCGCTTGAACCTGGGAGGCTGAGGTTGCTGTGAGCCGAGATCGAGCCATTGCACTCCAGCCTGGGCAACAAGAGTGAAACTCTATCTCAAAAAAAAAAAAAAAAAAAAAATAGCCAGAGGGGGAAATATGCAATGAAAGACACAGATATTCGGGGCCTTATAGTCAGAGACCAAATGAGGAGACTGTCAAACAAGGGCACAGCCACTGGGCACAGGGTCAGGGGGTGGGTGGCATAGGAGGGCTCTGAAAACACAGCCACACACCCTTTTAGGCCCATCCTTCCCGTTCTGTTCTCTGGCATCTCAATGCTAGCTTTTTAGGACCTAGGACTACCCACACTAAAGCCAAGCCCAGCCCAACCAAGACAGATGTTTGGTGGGTAGGGCTGCCTGCTGGAGCAACAGGCCTCTGCAGGCCCTGGAGGAGGAGTCTAGAGAGGCAGCTGCCTGGAAGAGAGCAGGCAGGACCCCCTCTCTTAAGCAGGCACCCCCACCCTGTCAGGTGCCCAGATGTCAGTGCATGGCAAGGGTGGCCCTCTGCCCTCCAGACCTGGCCGAGAGGACTTGAAAACCTGAGGAATCT
Organism: Papio anubis; assembly: GCF_008728515.1. NCBI lineage: Eukaryota > Metazoa > Chordata > Mammalia > Primates > Cercopithecidae > Papio > Papio anubis. The sequence goes on from NC_044992.1 coordinate 49,467,706, forward strand.
GCTCCCATCAACTGACTTCCACACCTGCCTGAAGGGAACTGCTGGAGGGCACAGGTGCCAAGTGGGATCCACCCAAATGTGGCAATGGGTTTGTATCCAGCCACCGACAGGCTGCATGACAGTGGCGAAGTCACTTCCCCCGTCTGGCCTTTGTTTTTCCACTTGTAAATCATCTTTATGGTCATTTCCAGCTGTGGCACTTGGCTTTCATTCCAGGTGACCCCCTAGCTCTGTGTCTGACCCTCCCCTGCCAAATCCATTGCTCAGAGTGGGAAAGGAGAGGAGAGGGGCTATACTTCCTCCTCCCTGGGGCCCCCTGCAGAGTATCTGGGAAGCAAGGCTTCCCTACATCCTCCATGCACCCCCTTAGAGTTTTCAATTCCTTTCCTCGTGATCCTGCCAACGAAGACACTGTGACCACACAGGGAAGGTGGGGAGAACCCAGACATTTTGGCTTCTGCAGCTTTAAAGTTCTTTTTTTTTTCCTCTGAAGTTAAAAGAATGAAACCAGGAGAGGTAGTAAGGGGCAAGAAGGGAGAGTGGGAATGGAGAGAAAAGGGCAGCTCTGAGAAGCAGATGGGGAGGGAGGCAGATGAGATGCACCCGCCCCCCACCCCCAGCCCAGGACATGAAGTCTTGGCTCAGCTGTGCTGTGAGTGGGCAGCTGGGCTGGCCCCTCCTCTGGTGCTGCCAACCCGCTGCCAGGCAGAGGGGAGGCCCAGAGGAGAGGGAAGCTGGGCAAAGGGGATGGAAGGCGTCCAGCCCGACCTCACCAAACCCCTTGGGCCTCGTGGGAAGGGGCCTCTTGGAGAGGGGGACTGAGACTGTAGACAGGATGTTCACTGCTGTGGCAAGGCCTGTAGGCAGTTTCGAAGTTGGGAGGACTCAAGACGGTCCCTTCCTGGACTTTTCTGAAGGTAGAACCAGCCTCATAAATAACTAGGCTGGGTGAACGGGGGCTTTAGCTAGTTTATGGATCACAGTCGGCTGGTGAGGTCACGCGCCCACTGTGTGGCCCTGGGTGGCCCTGGGCAAGCCCCTTCCCCTCTCTGGACTTCCACTTCTTACCTGCAAATTATGGAGAGGGGGAGGGCTGAAACACATGACTGCCAAGGTTCTTTCCAGTTCCTCCGTCAGGGTTGAGTTTAGATGGCGGGAGTAAAAGAAGGAGGGAGGTGCTGCGGTGGTGGGCTTCTCTAGAATCCCCAGTCCTTCCCCTCCCTACAGTTTTGCCTCTGAGGTCACAAAACTTGTGGCCCCCAAGACACACACGCGCACACACGCGCGTGTACGCACACACCCCACACATTTGTTTTTTAATCTAGGGGCTCAAAAGATGACACTCGTCAGAGCTGGAAGGCATCGCCAATTGGTCCACCCTTCCCTCCTCCCTTTTTGCGGATGAGAAAACTGAGGCCCAGGTTTGGGATTTCCAGAGCCCGGGATTTCCCAGCGCCCCCTACCAACCACATTCCCCCGGCTATTCTGACCCGCCCCGGTTCCGGGACGCTCCCTCGGAGCCGCAGCCGAGGGCCGGCTGGGACTCCCGGGGGACCCCGCCGTCGGGGCAGCCCCCACGCCCGGCGCCGCCCCGCCTTGCAGCCCGCCGGAACGGCAGCCGCTGTTGCGCACTCGCAGGGGAGCCGGCGACCGAGGGCGGAGGCAGGGAGGGAGCGAGCGGGGCTGGGAGGGGTGCTGGCGCGGGCTCGCGCGCTGTGTATGGTCTATCGCAGGCAGCTGACCTTTGAGGAGGAAATCGCTGCTCTCCGCTCCTTCCTGTAGTAACAGCCGCCGCTGCCGCCGCCGCAAGGAGCCCCGGCCGGGAGCGAGAGCCGCGGGGCGCAGAGCCGGCCCGGCTGCCAGACGGCGCGGCCCCACCAGGTGGGTGGCCCGGTGGCGCGTCCTGGGCGGCGCGCGGAGAGGGGACACTCGACTGCCGCCCCGGCACCTCCGACACCCGGAGCCCGACGGCCGGGCGCAGCGCGGGGATCAGTCGCGGGCACCGCGAGGGAGTTGGCACAGCGCAGACAAGGGAGGAGGGACAGGGGTCGGGGATGAAGGGCGGTGGCCAGGGAGGGCGCCGTCCTGGCACGCATCGTAGAGGGAGCACTGTCGGGCTGGACCCGGGGAGACACTAGTGCGCAACTGGGGGAGCAGCTAAAAAGGGGAGCGCCCAAGTCCCCAGCCCTCTCTCCTGAACAGCCCCAGCCACGTGCCCGAAAAGCCCTAGCCGTCGAGTGGGAGCTGTCGGCGCTGGCCTAACTTTGGGTTGGAATATCTCCCCTTCCCAGAAACTGGGCCCGAGGCGGGCTGGGGGGATCCTTGCAGCCCTCTCCAGAGGGCCTGTGGGCCTCCCGCCTTCAAGTTTCTCTTTCAGTTTCTAGCCGTACCCCCCACTGGGGAAGCTCCGGTGGGGCAAGGGGAGAGGAAGACGGGGAGGGCACCTGCTTCTGCAGAGCACCTTCTCCTCCCCTTCAACGGGTTCCTCGTTGGAGGGGATGGGCTGCCCTCCATCTCTGTTCCCGAACAAGAAAGCTGTCTGTGGGAAGGGAGGGGCCTGGCCTGACCGCGGTCCAGGGATAGGTAGGCATGGCAGGGCCAGGGGCAGGCCCGGTTCCTTGGCCTCTGGAGAGGAGAGCACTTCAGCGCTCGGCTCGCCCTAGGTGAACAGCCATGGCAGGCTGGATCCAGGCCCAGCAGCTGCAGGGAGATGCGCTGCGCCAGATGCAGGTGCTGTACGGCCAGCACTTCCCCATCGAGGTCCGGCACTACTTGGCTCAGTGGATTGAGAGCCAGCCATGGTAGGCACGTCCCGCCCTGCCCCTCCTCAGAGGGTCCCTACCATCCAGGCCCTTTGGCCTCTAGTTCTACTCATGGTGGTTTGGTGTGACTCTGGTCCTGCCTGTCCTTCTCTGTGCGGAAGGGGTGGTGTCCCTGTGAAAGGGGAAGCCTGGGAGGACAGAGAATGGTTTTAGACTCGGATGTCTGTGGAGCTGCTGGGAACAAGTCTTGTGGGCCCTGGAGTGCCCTCGGTCATGAGCCTGGGGTCTCCACTTTATTCTGGGTCTCTGACCTCCTTGCCCAAGGAGGTGCCACAGTAGATTTTTCTCTCCTGCCCCGCCCCAAGGGATGCCATTGACTTGGACAATCCCCAGGACAGAGCCCAAGCCACCCAGCTCCTGGAGGGCCTGGTGCAGGAGCTGCAGAAGAAGGCGGAGCACCAGGTCGGGGAAGATGGGTTTTTACTGAAGATCAAGCTGGGGCACTACGCCACGCAGCTCCAGGTGGGCGTGGGCTCTGGGCCACCTACGGGGAGGCAGCATCATCTTGTTCCAGCATCAGAACCCCTGGGTTTTTTCCTGGCCTGGCCACTGACTCACCATGTGACCACGAACTTATTGGGAAGTTTTCTTTGATTTCCCCCACCCCCTCTTTCTAAATTAGACCTGTCAGATTTCTTTAGCATATTGCAAAGCAAGGGTGGGAGGTGTTTATTGCCAACAGAGGGAGATGGGTGAACTGGCCTTGTGGAAGCAGCAGAAGGGATGGAGGGAGACTGAGTCAGGATTCCTGGGTTGGAGAAGGGAAGACCAGCACTCTAGAAATGAGGCAACCAGACCTCCCTCTTGGGCTTTTTTCAAGGTGAGAGAGGAGCTGTCCCAGAGACAAGAGCTGGACACAAGGGCTTTGAATTGAGGGTTTAGAAATAAGATGTAGCTTCTTCTTTACTTGAGGAGTAGGGGTGTGGAGGAAGAGAGGGAGTTTTTGTGGAAGCAGGAAAGGGGTGTGGGTAGTGATCACAGTCAAGCATTTATTGGAACTCACTTATGTTTCCTAGAGAGCCCTTCAATACAGACAGCGGGGTGCCAGGGAAATACAGGTTCATCCCAGAAGAGGGGAAAAACAGGAGAAACCTGAGGGGAACCAACATAGGAGGCCAGGGGCAGGGTGGTGGGAAGTACCTTGACCTTGGCATCAGATGTCCTGAGTCTGGAGTCATCTGCTTTCTCACTTGGTTGCATCTGGACAAGTACATAATGTCTCTCAGTATCAGTTTTCTCATCTGTGAAATGGGGATTATAGTTTCTGCTTATGTCCTAGGGTTTCCATGCTGTTAGTGCAGTGGTCCCCCACCACTTTTTGGCACCAGAGACCGGTTTCATGGAAGACAATTTTTCCATGGACCGGGATTGGGCAGGGAGGTGGTTTTGGGATGATTCAAGGGCATTACATTTATTGTGCACTTTATTTCTATTATTATTACATTGTATTATGTAATGAAATAATTATACAACTTACCACAATGTAGGATCAGTGGGAGCCCTGAGCTTGTTTTCCTGCAACTAGACAGTCCCATCTGGGGGTGATGGGAGACAGTGACAGATCATCAGGCATTAGATTCTCATAAGAAGTGCATAACCTAGATCCCTCGCACGCGCAGTTCACGATAGGGTTAGCATTCCTATGGGAATCCAGTGCCACTGCTGATCTGACAGGAAGCGGAGTTGAGGCTGTAATGCGAGCAATAGGGAGCAGCTGTAAATCAGATGAAGCGTCATTTGTTTGCTCACTGCCACTCACCTCCTGCTGTGTGGTCTAGTTCCTAACAGGCCACGGACCTGTACCAGTCCATGGCCCAGGGGTTGGGGACCCCTGTGTTAGAGTCAAAAGAGATGGTACATTGAAAGTGCTTCATAAGACCAGGCGCGGTGGCTCACGCCTGTAATCCCAGCACTTTGGGAGGCCGAGGCAGGTGGGCCACCTGAGGTCGGGAGTTCAGCCCGACCAGTGTGGAGAAACCCCGCCTCTACTAAAATACAAAATTAGCTGGGTGTGGTGGTGCATGCTTGTAATCCCAGCTACTTGGGAGGCTGAGGCAGGAGAATCGCTTGAACCCAGGAGGCAGAGGTTGCGGTGAACTGAGATCACGCCATTGCACCTTTAGCCTGGGCAACAAGAGCAAAACTCCGTCTCAAAAAAAAAAAAAAAAAAAAAAAAAAGGGAAAGTGCTTCATAAACTGTGGGTTTTTAATTCACTCCAAACCAGATATGAAGATGTTGGAGGGGAAGATGAGGATGAGGAACAGAAAGATAGAGGTGTCTGGGAGGCTTTCTGGGAAAAGCTGAGGCAGAGGCTGAAGGAGAGGAAGGGCTGGGCATGGCATGGGACTGGCATGGCTGGAGCAGAGGTTGGCTGCTGGAGGCTGCTGTTGGATTCTTTCAGAACACGTATGACCGCTGCCCCATGGAGCTGGTCCGCTGCATCCGGCACATTCTGTACAATGAACAGAGGCTGGTCCGAGAAGCCAACAATGTGAGTGTCCCTTGGGGATGGGGAGGGGTGTTGAGAAGTCCTTCCATATGCCTTTCTCTCCAGAAACAACTGTGTTTATAGAAAACAGCAGCACGAGGAGAGCACCAAGAAGATGAGGGACGTGGGCAAGTGTGAGAGGTGGCAGCATTGCACGCCAGGGTGGAGTGACCCCCTAGGTCCAGTCCCTGGCTCTACCACTTAACTAGCTGTGTGACTTGAGCAAGTTGCTTAATCTCTCTGAGCTTCTGTTCCTACTGTCTTTCTTTCTCTGTCTCTCTCTCTCTCTCTTTCTCTTTCTTTCTTTCTTTCTGCCTCTCTGTCTTTTTGACACAGAGTCTTGCTTTGTCACCCAGGCTGGATCTCGGCTCACTGCAAGCTCCGCCTTCCAGGTTCATGCCATTCTTGTGCCTCAGCCTCCCGAGTAGCTGGGGCTACAGGCGCCCACCACCATGCCCAGTTAATTTTTTGTATTGTTAGTAGAGATGGGGTTTCACTGTGTTAGCCAGGATGGTTTCGATCTCCTGACCTCGTGATCCACCCGCCTTGGCCTCCCAAAGTAGTGGGATTACAGGTGTGAGCCACTGTGCCCGGCCCCTACTGTTTTTTTTTCCCCTGAGACGGAGTCTTGCTCTATTGCCTAGGCTGGAGTGCAGTGATACGATCTCTGCTCACTGCAACCTCCGCCTCCCAAGTTCAAGCAATTATCTTGCCTCAGCCTCCCGAGTAGCTGGGATTACAGGTGCCCACCACCATGCCCAGCTAATTTTTTTTGTACTTTTAGTAGAGACAAGATTTCACCATGTTGGCCAGGCTGGCCTTGAACTCCTGACCTCGTGATCCACCCGCCTCAGCCTCCCAAAGTGCTGGGATTACAGGTGTAAGCCACCACGCCCGGCCTGTTCCTACTCTTGTAAAATGGAGATAGCAATCCTACCTATCCGTGTCAGAAGAACTAACACAGGCAGGCTCAGAGAAGTGAGGCCCTGGCAGGGGTAACGGGGACGCATCTCCCCGGTTCTGAAATAATAAGAGCACTGGGCATCTACACGGACAATGGCACAGTGCTCTACTATCTGCAATAGAGCAAAAGGAATTTCACAACATGACGTAACAGTTAGAAATCTTAGAACAGTGACCACAGCAAAGGTCATATTATTTATTTATTTATTTATTTGTTTATTTTTGAGACTGAGTCTTACTCTATCATCCAGGCTGGAGAGCAGTGGTGTGATCTCGGCTCACTGCCACCTCCGCCCCTTGGGTTCAAGAGATTCTCATGCCTCAGTCTCCGGAGTAGTTAGGATTACAGGGACCCACCACCATGCCTGGCTACTTTTTGTATTTTTAGTAGAGACAGGGTTTTACCCTGTTGGCCAGGCTGGTCTCGAATTCCTGACTTCAAGTGATCCACCTACCTCGGCCTCCGGAAGTGCTGGGATTACAGGCATGAGCCACTGTGCCCGGCCTATTATTTATTTATTGTTGTGGACACGATTTCAGGATTTACTCAGTAGACATTTACTGAGGTCTTACTGTACATCTGATGCTGGGCTATCATCAGAGAAACACGTAAAGCCCTGGTTCCTGCCTGGAAGGAATTCTGGCAGCGATGGATTCTCTAGAGATGAGCTGAGTGCTAAGCGGGCCTACGTGGAAAAAGCACCCAACTCAGATCGGGGCAGGCTGGCAGGGGAGCGTCCTGAGGACAGGCATGTCTGAACTACAGTGGAGAAAGGCAGGAGAGGAGGGATGAATTTTCTAGTGAAAAGACAGCAGCTGTGAGAGCAGGAGGGCATGAATCTTCTTATCACGTTGGAAGACTTGTAACTGGTCAGTGTAACTGGGGAGAAGGAACCAAGTGGGGGGTTGCCATGGATAAAAATAGATAGAGACACCCAGGCGCGGTGGCTCACGCCTGTAATCCCAGCACTTTGGGAGGCTGAGGCGGGCGGATCACCTGAGGTCAGAAGTTCAAGACCAGCCTGGCCAACATGGTGAAACCTGGTCTCTACTAAAAAATACAAAAAATGAGCTAGGCATGGTGGCGGGCGCCTATACTCCTAGCTACTCGGGAGGCTGAGGCAGGAGAATCGCTTGAACCCAGGAGGGGGATGTTGCAGTGAGCCAAGATTGCACCACTGCACTCCAGCCTGGGCAACAGAACGAGACTCTGTTTCGGAAAAAAAAAAAAAAAAAAAGAGAGGGGTTAGAAACCAGGTCACAAAGGGTCTTCCAGCACAGCCCCCATGTCCGTGACCTGTTGCCATCACAGAGCTACATGCAAACCTAAAAATGACTTCAGCCTCATTGACAAATCCATGTCCATGGTGCTGGTGGTGTCATGGTCTGGCAGCTCATTCCTTCCTCCAGCCATAAAGCTGTTCCTGAACACCGCTGGTGTTCTAGGCCTTGTGGATTCTGTAGCACACAGGAAAGACAAGGTCCTAGCCCTTGGGAACCTCACAACCTTGTGCAGGCAGACAGACAGAAACACGTAAGCAAACACAAGAACAACACACTTTCAGCCAGGAGCAGCACTACTGTGAATTGGCTCATCAGAGATGACCCCTCTGCAACGGTACCAGTTAAAGTGCTTTGCCTCAGGAGGATCTGATACCAGAATGTTCCAGACTGTTGGAACAATAAGTGCAAGGGCCCCAGGGCAGGAACATGCCTGTGTGTTCAAGGAGCAGACACAGAAAGCACACATTCCCAGGGAGCTGGAGATGGAGGTAGGCAGGGCTATGGCCAGCAGACACCATGGGAAGGGGTTTGGATTTTATTCTGAGAACAGTTCATTGGAAAGGCTCTGAGGACTTGGTCACCTTCAGCCATGCGCTGCCTTCCTTTGTGACCTGGTTTCTACCCCACTCTATTTTTGTGTGTGTGTGTGTGTGTGACAGAGTCTCGCTGTGTTGCCCAGGCTGGAGTGCAGTGGTGCAATCTCGACTCACTGCAACCTCCCACTCCTGGGTTCAAGCGATTCTCCTGAATGTGCTGAAGGAATGGCTGGATCCAGGGAGAGCTTGTTGATGCCTCTCCCCTAACTTCATTTCGGGGTCTCCAGGATGCCTGTGAGAGGTTCAGCCTCTTTCCTCTTCCTTCGATCACAAGGAGGTCTTAAGTGAGATGACGTGTGTTCACAGAGCCCTGTTCTTCCCTGTGTCCCTAGGATCTACTGCAGTCCACGGCATTGGGTCAGCAAATAAATGTAGAGCGAGGGGTCATCATCATTAGTGGGAAAACCCAGGTGACACCTGGGACGTGTTGAGTTCTAGTCCCTGGGAGGGAAATTAGATGGGCCCTGTTTGGATACTCTGGTGGAGGCAGCTCTGACATAGACGTTTGTACTTTGAAGGTGCCGTTATCTGCTGTTATCTGCCAGGTCACCTGTTTCTCCTCTGTCTTTCCCTTTTCTATCCCAATTCTGGCAAATGACTCCTTCTGATGCAAATGACCCTCCCTTCTTGCCCTACTTTGGGGTTTGGAGTCTGTAGTATTGGTGTTTCCTCCCATCCTCTTTTCCCCGAGTTATTTCCACTCCGTCTGTCTCCAGTGCAGTTCTCCGGCTGGGATCCTGGTTGACGCCATGTCCCAGAAACACCTTCAGATCAACCAGACATTTGAGGAGCTGCGACTGGTCACGCAGGACACAGAGAATGAGCTGAAGAAGCTGCAGCAGACTCAGGAGTACTTCATCATCCAGTACCAGGAGAGCCTGAGGATCCAAGGTGAGGCGCGGTGGAGGCACAGTGTGCATCCTGAGGGTGGGCGTGAGGAACATTCTATGGGCTCCTGGAGGGTAGGTCTTGGTCAGTGTCCATCTCCTCAGCACTTTGCCCAAAGCCTGGTAGAAGCAATGGCTCCCGGTGACTGAGCCCCTGCCGTGGGTCACACTTGGCACACATTATTTAATTCAACCCTTTCAACAATCCTATGAAGTGAACAGTTGTGTTATCCTTTCTTTGGTAAAAATGAGGTTCAAAGAGAACAAGTAACTTGGCCTAGGTTGTCTGTAAGTTACAGAACTGGATCTCAGCTAGAGATATATCGTAAAATTCCTATACTTTATTAACCAATATTCTCTCCTTAATGGTATATATTCTGTAAATATCTACATAAATAGGTAAATATGAACTGTGCTCCCTAACCAGAGGGAGGACTTGGATTGGAAGTCTTCTGGTTGAACCGGGCTGGGAGAGGTGGAACTTCCAGAGTGGGCCTTCTTGAGCCTCACGGATAGGATGTGGGCCTGGGAGAAGAGGTGACAGTAGAAAATTCTCCTGTGTCCTAGGTCCATAGTTTGCCAATGGCTCCCATGATAAAGATGTAGGGAAATAAAAAAATCAAGTTAGCTTGGAAGGAATTAACCCCAGGTACAATTTGAGGAGTCATGGGACGTGGTCCATCTATTAATATGTCCCATTCCAGACTGACCCCAGAAATGTACCACCCCTTCTTAGTGAGAACAAGGGGCATCAAACTGCTTTTTCCTTTACTCTTTTTAATCTGGTTTCTTAAGGTAGACCTTAAGTCATTGATTTTAGACCTTTCTTCTTTTCTTTTCTTTTTTTTTTTTTTTTTTTGAGACAGTCTTGCTCTGTCACCCAGGCTGGAGCACAGTGGCACGATTTCGGCTCACTGCAGCCTCTGCCTCCCAGGTTCAAGCAATTCTCGTGCCTCAGTCTCCCGAGTAGCTGGGACTACAGGTGCAGGCCACCACGCCCGGCTAATTTTTTTAGAATTCTATTGTAACTATTTAAGCTCTCTTCCTAACCCTGCACTGTCAGTGCTTTTTGTATACTGAGACCAGCTCAGTGCCTGAATGTTGTAGCTATTATGTAAATACTTGCAGGATAATTCTAAATATTTATTTATTTATTTATTTATTTATTTATTTATTTATTATTGCCCACGCTGGAGTGCAGTGGCATGATCTCAGCTCACTGCGACCTCTGCCTCTCACGTTCAAACTCTTCTCATGCTTCACCCTCCTGAGTAACTAGGACTACAGACATGTACTACCACGCCTGGCTAATTTTTTTTTTGTTGTTGTTGTTTTTTTGTAGTTTTAGTAGATACGGAGTTTTGCCATGTTGGCCAGGCTGGTCTCAACCTCTGGCCTCAAGCGATCTGCCTGCCTCAGCCTCCCAAAGTGCTAGGATTATAGGCGTGAGCCACTGAGCCCAGCTAATACTGGCAGGATTATTCTTTTTTTTTTTTTTTTTTGAGACGGAGTCTCACTCAGTCGCCCAGGCTGGAGTGCAGTGGCGCGATCTGGGCTCACTGCAAGCTCCGCCTCCCGGGTTCATGCCATTCTCCTGCCTCAGCCTCCCAAGTAGCTGGGACTGCAGGCGCCCGCCGCCACGCCCAGCTAATCTTTTGCATTTTTTGTAGAGACAGGGTTTCACCATGTTAGGCAGGATGGTCTTGATCTCCTGACCTCATGATCCGCCTGCCTCGGCCTCCCAAAGTGCTGGGATTACAGGCGTGAGCCACTGCGCCCAGCCCTGGCAGGATAATTCTAAGAGAACTTCCCCTCATCTGAATCTATCCCAGACTGACCCCAGAAGAAGGGCAGCTCCTTCTGAGAATGGAAATGGAAGATTTGGGGCTGTTATTCCTACCCAAGTCCTTAGACTGTCGACAGTATTTCTGATCCCGTGCCTGGCTTTTCTGTTTCCTGTGCTGCGTGGTGTATTAGGTTTGGATTCAGGTTGGGTTTGGATCCATCATGCAGTGTCTTCTCAGTCCCATTTGTCAAGTTCACTCAGCAGAAACACAAGACTGTTGATCTGCTTTTGCCAGGGAAGGCTCAGCTACCTCCAGTGGAGTAGGGAAATTGCTTCCTGTCTCCCTGGCCTCCTTCCCAAAAGCTTCTGCACGTTTCCAGGAGAGACCTAAGTGGGTCCCTTGCATAGGAAGGCTGGGCCCAGGTGTTGGGATCACCACCACCCTCCCTGTGGCTGGGCAGGATTCCCGTGGTAGCCGTGCAGACACCTCGGATCTGTCCGTGCCTGGATGATCCTCTTCCTGCTCGATACCTGCAGTGAGATTGGAGCCATATTTCTGAGTTCTAGCTCTGGGCTGTTCCTGGCTACATAGAATTGCTTTTGTCTGTCCCAGCTTGTGCATCCCATGGGGCAGGGCTGGGGTCAGGGCGACATGACCCTCAGGGGCCAGCCAGGAGCTCGACTGAGACATGCTGATGCGCGCGTCTTCTGACTCAGCTCAAGCAAGGACGCTGGGCTGTTGAGAAGGTGATGGGAAGGGATTAATAGTCCCAGCGTGGTGGAGAGGGGCTGTTGTTGGGAGAGTGGGGTGGGCCTGCTGGTGGTGGCTGTAACTGTGGACATGTCTAGTTTCTTAGGCTGGGTTATTGATACACAGGTGCTCCTGTGTTCCATGTTCCCTGTGTCTTACATATTTCATAATGGATACTTTTTGGTTTTTTTTTTTTTTTGAGATGCAGTCTTGCTTCTCCTTGGCTGGAATGCAGTGGTGCTCTCGGCTCACTGCAACCTTTACCCCCCAGGTTCAAGCAATTCTCCTGCCTGGGCCTCCTAAGTAGTTGGGATTACAGGCATGTGCCACCATGCCCAGCTAATTTTTGTATTTTTAGTAGAGACAGGGTCTTGCCATGTTGGCCAGGCTGGTCTCGAACTCTTGACCTCAAGTGATCCGCCTGCCTCAGCCTCCCAAAGTGCTGGGATTACATGCTTGAGCCACCACACCTGGCCACATGATGGATACTTTTTTTTTTTGAGACAGAGTCTCGCTTGTGTCGCCCAGGCTGGAGTGCAGTGGCCCAATCTCAGCTCACTGCAAGCTCCACCTCCCGGGTTCACACCATTCTCCTGCCTCAGCCTCCCTAGTAGCTGGGGCTACAGGTGCCCGCCACCACACCCGGCTAATTTTTTGTATTTTTAGTAGAGACGGGGTTTCACCATGTTAGCCAGGATGGTCTCAATCTCCTGACCTCGTGATCTGCCCGCCTCGGCCTCCCAAAGTGTTGGGATTACAGGCGTGAGCCACCGCTCCCGGCCCCATGATGGATACTTTTTAAAAGGTAGTGAGGCCTGACTTACTCCCTGTCCCACCATCGATGACTCCTCACAGATGGTGTGGAGAAAAGCCACCTCCCTCCAGCCTCCCTTTCCTGAGAGAATCTTGGTGGCTCTGCATCCCCAGTGGCCCTGGACATGCTCTCCTCTGCTGTCTGTCTGTCTGTCTCCCCTGGTTGGTCGGCTGGGCTCACAGTGAGCCTACCTGGACAAACATGCTGGGCCCCTTCCAGCCCCTCGAGAATCTCATCATCCCCTGAGGGGGGACTGCTGTGCTCAGGGACGAGACAGAGCTGCCGGGGCCGGGGGCCCCTGAGGAGGCCTTGCTGCGGGAGGGATGGGGCCGAGCAACTGCTTGTCTCTGTCACCTCTTCTCTCTGTCCTGTTCCCCATTAACCAAGAAGGACGAACCTCACACAGAGCTCACCCATGCCAGGAAGCTTTCTGGCATCTTCCATGTCCTCATGTATTTAATCTTCAAGCGCCCCACTGAGGCAGGTACTGAGATTCTCCTGTTTTACACGTGGGGGAGCCGAAGCACAGAAAGGAAAGTGATTTGCCCAGGTTCACCCACAGTCAAGGGCACGGGCACACTTGCACCCCAGACAGCCTAGACCAATGCCGGGCTGTGAGAAGAGGGCTGGCAGCTCTGTGTGGCAGGTGGGCAGCAGACAGGCGGGCCTCCTCCCCAGCTGCCCCAGCACCCGTGTGCCCCCAGAGGGGACGCTAAGAGTCAGGAGGCCGGCGAGCAGGGCCCAGAGGCACCTCCTGAGGCGCCCATTCATCTTGCCCCCGCTGTCTGTCAGGAACTCCGACTTGCCCTTGATGCTGTATCTGAGCCTGGGAGGGTCTCGCTCCAGAACGGATGAGTGCGCTTCCCTGGGCCTCCTGTTGGACACTGGGAGGTGATAGTCATGGTTTCCTATCCCTTCCTAATAGCTCAGTTTGCCCAGCTGGCCCAGCTGAGCCCCCAGGAGCGTCTGAGCCGGGAGACGGCCCTCCGGCAGAAGCAGGTGTCTCTGGAGACGTGGCTGCAGCGCGAGGCACAGACGCTGCAGCAGTACCGCGTGGTGAGTGGGGTCCTGGCCTTCTCCTGGGCGTGGGTGCCATGAAGTCAGTCTCTGGCGACCCAAGGGAGGGCTAGGACCCAGATGAGAGCAGAACCTGGGGAGGCAGGAAGCATTTTTTCCTGGGGGCCATGCGAGGCACAGCAGCTCGGACCTGCCCTGCCATTTCCCAGTGAGGCCCCGCAGTGTTCTCTGGGAGCCCAGAAGGAGCTGCTCTCCTCCCTTCCCTCAGGAGCTGGCCGAGAAGCACCAGAAGACCCTGCAGCTGCTGCGGAAGCAGCAGACCATCATCCTAGATGACGAGCTGATCCAGTGGAAGCGGCGGCAGCAGCTGGCCGGGAACGGCGGGCCCCCCGAGGGCAGCCTGGACGTGCTACAGTCCTGGTAATGGTGTGGGGTGGCCAGAGGGCAGGGCAGGAGGGGCTGGTGGGGACCCTGGCTGCTTCTGCCTCCTGTGCTGGCTCCTGCAGCAGGCCCCCTCCATCCTGGGACAGCTCTTGTTTCTCCAGGGGCCCTGGTTCCTGAATCAGACTTTGGTCCCCCATCCTGTGCACCTCCCCCAGGAAGGGGGCTGCTGTCCTGGGGGTGGGAGAGAGCTCGGGGGTGTGGGGTGATGCTCAGGCTGTTTGGGCCTAGACAGGGTCGCCCCTCCTGTGTACATTTCTAATTCTGGGAGGCAGAGAGCTCTGCTCTTCCCATGGGTGGGAGGTGTGGTGAAAGCACAGAGCCTTCCTGCGGGAGGGGGAGCTGTGTCTTGGGGCCTGGCGTCTGTGCGGAGAAGCCATTGTCCTCCTGTTGGCCTTGGGGCTCCCGTGCAGGTGTGAGAAGTTGGCCGAGATCATCTGGCAGAACCGGCAGCAGATCCGCAGGGCTGAGCACCTCTGCCAGCAGCTGCCCATCCCTGGCCCAGTGGAGGAGATGCTGGCTGAGGTCAACGCCACCATCACGGACATCATCTCAGCCCTGGTGACCAGGTGACTGCTGCCTGTTGGCCATGCCCAGGAGCTTGGGGCAGCTCCAGACTGCGTGTGGGGGGCCGCAGGTGCCTTCCAGACCAGCAGATTCGCTTTGTGCCTCTCATCCCTCCCCACTCCGTCTCCAGTTGCTGTGGCTGCTGGGTGCCGCCCTTGCCCGGTTTCTCCTGTGGACACTGCAAGAGATGCCCTTGGGCCGCAGCCCATGCCAGCTGCTGTGTTATCTTACTCCCCTCTCCATCCTTTCCCTGGACTCTCATGGCTTCCCCAGGAACAGAGGCTGTGCCCGTGCTTTTCACCTCCTGAGCCCCGCGGGAGGCAGACCCACCCCCACCACAGGAGGACTGAGAGCCCTTTCCCCTGCGCCAACCCCTCATCGTACGTCTGTCCCTGTGTCCCCTGCAGCACATTCATCATTGAGAAGCAGCCTCCTCAGGTCCTGAAGACCCAGACCAAGTTTGCAGCCACCGTGCGCCTGCTGGTGGGCGGGAAGCTGAACGTGCACATGAACCCGCCCCAGGTGAAGGCCACCATCATCAGTGAGCAGCAGGCCAAGTCTCTGCTCAAGAACGAGAACACGCGCAAGTAATTGTGCCTCTCCCTTCCCCTGCCCAGACTTAGGTGTGGGGGACCTGCACCCCCTCTCTTTGTCCTTGCATCCAGCCATGTCTTGTCCCCTAGTTTACCATGTTGCCCAGGCTGGTCTCGAACTCCTGGACTCATGCAGTCTTCCCATCTCAGCCTCCCAAAGTGCTGCGTTGACAGGCGTGAGCCACCACGCCCAGCCGAGTATCAGTTCTTTACCCTGGGGATGGCGTGGCTGCCGGAGAGCTGAGGCTCACTGCCACTGCCCAGCATTGTGAGAGACTGTCATACCACTTTCTCCTGAAAGTGTGTTGCTTCACACCATTGTAAATTCAATCATGTCAAACCATCATTAAATCTGGACAGATGGTACACTGCCCTCCTCCTACTCAGAGACCATCCCGGTTCCTGCAACAAGCATGGTGCTAGGCTAGATGCGGTGGCTCACCCCTGTAATCCCAGCACTTTGGGAGGCCAAGGTGGGAGGATCACTTGAGCCCAAAAGTTTGAATTGGACAACACAGGGAGACCCTCATCTCTACAAAAAATTTTAAAATTAGCTGAGCATGGTGGTGCACGCACCTGTAGTCCCAGCTGTTCAGGAGGCTGAGGTGGTAGGATCACTTGAGCCTGGGAATTTGATACTACAGTGAGGTATGATTGCGCCATGGCATTCTAGCCTGGGCAACAGAGTGAGACCCTGTCTCGAAAAAAAATCACACAAAGTATGGTGTTGCAGCCGTGTTCTAGAACCTGTGCTACGCACCGAGGACGAAACTGTGATCCCAACAGAATTGGGCTGTCTCCTTGCTCAGCGCCTTGACCAGCAGAGCAGGCAACAGATGCTGGGAAATGCCTGATGGTGTAGCCATGTGGCAGGGGGACGTGTAGGGCACTGAGAAAGGGGGTCTTGATGCAGGAGTAAAGAAATGACAGTCTTAGGCTCCTGGTGGAATTAGAGGTAGCTAGTGATAGGGAGGGAAGTAGCAGAGAGAGAGGACTTTCAGGCAGAGCCCATGTGCCGCGTCCTGAGGGAAGAGTACAGAGAGGCTGTGTGTGGCAGAGTGGGGAGGTAGTGTCCAGTGTCAGGGCAGGCCACCCACAACATATGCAGGGGGTGAATGAATGAGTGAGTGAATGAGTGATGTGGAAGACATGGCCCCATCCCCTGTCATCCAGTTAAAAATGTTTACTGAGGCTGGGCGAGGTGACTCACGCCTATAATCCCAGCACTTTGGGAAGTGGAGGCGGGTAGATCACTTGAGGCCTGGAGTTCGAGACCAGCCTGGCCAACATGGTGAACCCTGTCTCTACTAAAATACAAAAATTAGCCGGGCTTGGTGACATACACCTGTAGCTCCAGCTACTTGGACCTCTAGTCCCAACTACCAACTACTCTGAGGCAAGAAAATCACTTGAACCCAGGAGGCAGAGGTGGCAATGAGCCAAGATTGTGCCACTGCACTCCAGCCTGAGCGACAAAGCGAGGCTCTGTTTCAAAAGAAAGAAGGCCGGGCACAGTGGCTCATGCCTGTAATTCCAGCACTTTGGGAGGCCGAGGCGGGCGGATCATGAGGTCAGGAGTTCATAACCTGCCTGACCAACATGGCGAAACCCCGTCTCTACTAAAAATATAAAAATTAGCCCGGCGTGGTGGTGGACGCCTGTAATCCTAGCTACTTGGGAGGCTGAGGTAGGAGAATTGCTCGAACCCAGGAAGTGGAGGTTGCAGTGAGCCAAGATCGTACCATTGCACTCCAGCCTGGGCAACAAGAGCAAGACTCTGTCTCAAAACAAAACAAAAAAACGAAAACAAAAAAACTTTACTGATTTCCTACCATGTGATCTGGGGTGAAGATGAAGACAAATGATCTTCTCACTGCCTTTGAGCTTGCACTGCAGCTGGGGAGACTGATGAAAATACACTTTAAAAGATCAGGCAGGGCCAACCCAATGACAGACAGTGGAAAAGAAGTTAAGACAGAGCAATCTAGGCCGGGCGCGGTGGCTCACGCCTGTAATCCCAGCACTTTGGGAGGCCAAGGTGGGAGGATCATTTGAGGTCAGGAGTTCGAAACCAGCGTGGGTAACATGGCAAAACCCAATCTCAACTAAAAATACAAAAATTAGCCAGGTGTGGTTGCACGTGCCTGTAATCTCAGCTATTTGGGAGGCTGAGGCAGTAGAATCACTTGAACCTAGGAGGTGGAGGTTGCAGTGAGCCGAGATTGCACCATTGCACTCCAGCCCGGGCAAAAAGAGCAAAGCTCTGTCTCCAAAAAAAGAAGAAAGAGCAATCTGCTAGCATTGGAGATGTGTTAAAGGCGGGGGTGAGGGAAGGTCAGCCTGGTAAGCTTCACCAGATAAGTGGTCCAGGAAGGCCTTTCTGGGGAGCTATCTGGGCTGAGACCTGAAGGAGGAGAAGGCTAAGAGCGTTTGGGGTGACAGGAAGAGCAAGGGCCAATGTCCAAGCCTGGCATGTTCAGCAGACAGCCAGGGCCAATGGGGCTTGCGTGTCCTGAGTGAGGGGAGAGGAGTTCAGTGAGGCCAGGGAGGTGGGTAGGTGTTAAACATAAGGATACTCATAGACTGTGGTTGTGGTTTTTATCTTAAGTGCATTAGAAGCTACTGGAAGTCCCCAAAGCCCCTCACATCAATCTTTGTATCTGAGGAATTTCTAATAATAGATCCAGACCTCACCATTGGAGACCTTGCCTTGGGTGCTGGGCACCAGGTTGATGGAGAAGTCAACCCAGAAAGATGCCAAGAAACACTCTTAGGGGATGGGGGCAGGGGCTTTTGGCAGGGCTGACCTGAGTGAAGACCCCAGCCCAAGGTGTGGACAGGACCATGCTCCTGGCCTGGGGCCTGTGTGGAGCTGGGACTCCCCTCTCCATTGCAGCGAGTGCAGTGGTGAGATCCTGAACAACTGCTGCGTGATGGAGTACCACCAAGCCACGGGCACCCTCAGCGCCCACTTCAGGAACATGGTGAGGACAGGGCCCACCCTCAGAGGGCAGGTCTGCCCAGAGCCGAGTCC
Organism: Papio anubis; assembly: GCF_008728515.1. Lineage (NCBI taxonomy): Eukaryota > Metazoa > Chordata > Mammalia > Primates > Cercopithecidae > Papio > Papio anubis. The sequence goes on from NC_044992.1 coordinate 49,485,750, forward strand.
TTGTAAGCAGCCGCAGTCTCCCTGTTCCTCTGTCACCTCCCACCCTGCAGTCACTGAAGAGGATCAAGCGTGCTGACCGGCGGGGTGCAGAGTCCGTGACAGAGGAGAAGTTCACAGTCCTGTTTGAGTCTCAGTTCAGTGTTGGCAGCAATGAGCTTGTGTTCCAGGTGAAGGTGAGGCCCCCAGCCCTCCTGCCCCAACTGCTGCAGTTCACCCAGGAGGTGGAGGGGCCTGCCTTGGGACTCCTGGCTGCATTGCCACCGGACAGCCTGCTTTGACTCTGTGGGTACCTGTTTGCTAGGTTATAATCTGGGACTAACCCAGACAATTTAGGCAATGGGCTAAAAAGAAATTGGTTGTAGTTTTTGTTTGTTTGCTTGTGCCTACGTTTTGTTGGGAGGGGTTTGTGTTTGGAACTGTGGGTGAGGAAAGTGGGTTGGGACCAGGTGTGGTGGCTCTCACCTGTAATTCCAGCATTTTGGGAGGCAGAAGAGGGAGGATTCCTTGAGTCCAGGAGTTCAAGATTAGCCTGGGCAGCATAGTGAGAACCTGTATCTACAAAAAAAAAAAAAAAAAGTCAGGCATGGTGGCATGCACCTATAGTCCCAGCTATTCTGGAGGCTGAGGCAGGAGGATCACTTGAGCCCAGGAGGTCGAGGCTGCAGTGAGCTGTGATTGCACCATTGCCCTCCAGTCTGGATGACAGAGCGACACCCTGTCTCGAGAAAAAATAAAGTGGATTGCGGCCACACGTGGTGGCTCATGCCTGTAATCCCAGCACTTTGGGATGCCAAGGCAGGTGGATCACCTGAGGTTGGGGGTTTGAGACCAGCCAGACCAACATGGAAAAACCCTGTCTGTACTAAAGATACAAAATTAGCCAGGTGTGGTGGCGCATGCCTGTAATCCCAGCTACATGAGAAGCTGAGGCAGGAGAATCGCTTGAACCTGGGAGGCAGAGGTTGTGGTGAGCCGAGACTGTACCATTGCACTCCAGCCTGGGCAACAAGAGTGAAACAATGTATCAAAAAAAAAAAAAAAAAAAGCATTAAAAAAAAAGATTGGGCACATTGCTTAAGCAGAGGGCACGTGGTGGTCACGCCCCATCAACTTGGGTTCCTCTGACTCCTGTAGACTCTCTCCCTACCTGTGGTCGTCATCGTCCATGGCAGCCAGGACCACAATGCCACGGCCACCGTGCTGTGGGACAACGCCTTTGCTGAGCCGGTGAGTCCCCGTGGGAGCCCTACCCCAGCCCCCCCACCCCCCGGGCCCTAGGACTTGCCTGGGGTCAGCCCCACCCCAGGGCCAGCCCAGAGGTGAGGTGAGGCCAGAAGGGCCGGGGTGCTGGGCGCCTACCTTCGGCCATGGCCTTGGTACTCTGTCTGGGTTCCAGGTTCCTGGACTGGGGTCTGTGAGGTCTGTGAGTTTGGTCTTTGGATCCTGGTCTGGGATCCTCCTTTGGCAGATGGCTTGGGTCCTTGCTGTCTGTCCTCTGTGCCCCCACCCCCTGCATCAGCTTTCTTCCCTGCAGGCTGGGGTTGCAGCGCACGCTAGTGTATAAAAGCCGCCGCATTTCGTACCCTTGCATTTGTGTCACCTTTCTGGATATGTCTCAGTCTCCCCCTGTCTCTCAGTGTCTGTGTATCTCGTGTGTGTGTGAACATTTCCAACTCCCTTAATCTACCTTTTCCCCTCTCTTCTCTCCGTCTCAGGGCAGGGTGCCATTTGCCGTGCCTGACAAAGTGCTGTGGCCACAGCTGTGTGAGGCGCTCAACATGAAATTCAAGGCCGAAGTGCAGAGCAACCGGGGCCTGACCAAGGAGAACCTTGTGTTCCTGGCGCAGAAACTGTTCAACAACAGCAGCAGCCACCTGGAGGACTACAGCGGCCTGTCCGTGTCCTGGTCCCAGTTCAACAGGGTGAGGGACCCGGCCACCAGCCGTCCACCAGGGCCCATGGGGGTCTGTCGCTCCTCTGCCTCACAGGTTACTGCCTGGTCTAGCACCCCACTCTCCACCCCCAACTACCCTCTCCTACAACCAGGAGAGATGGGGGCCCCTAGCCTCAGGAAATGCAGGCAGGGGCTATAGGAATTGTGCTCAGTGATGAAGCCAGAGTGAGATGACGGAGGGCCCCAGGGCTGGAAGTCGGGATCCTTGGGTTCTGGGCCTAGATGTGTTTGCTAATTTTCTCTTTTTTTTTCACAGACAGAGTCTCACTCTGTCACCCAGGCTAGAGTGCTTACTGCAACCTCTGCCTTCTGGATTCAAGTGATTCTTGTGCCTCAGCCTCCTGAGTAGCTGGAATTATAGGCGTCCACCACTATGCTGGGCTAATTTTTGTATTTTTAGTAGAGACGGGGTTTCACCATGTTGGCCAGACTGGTCTCGAACTCCTGACCTCAGGTGATCCGCCCACCTTGGCCTCCCAAAGTGCTGGGATTACAGGTGTGAGCCACCACGCCTATGGCTCTGGTTCTGCTTCTGCCTCTTTCCTCACTAATTTTTGAAGACCCATCCATTCTCTGTGCCTCAGTTTCCCCACCTATAAAATGAGGGGATGACTTTGGAGGCCCCATCCAGCCTGGATTATTTTCTTTCTTTTTTTTTTTTTTTTTGAGACGAGTCTCGCTCTGTCGCCCAGGCTGGAGTGCGGCAGCTGGATCTCAGCTCACTGCAAGCTCCACCTCCCGGGTTCACGCCATTCTCTTGCCTCAGCCTCCCGAGTAGCTGGGACTACAGGCGCCCGCCACCTTGCCTGGCTAGTTTTTTTTTTTTTTTTTGTATTTTTTTAGTAGAGACGGGGTTTCACCGTGTTAGCCAGGATGGTCTTGATCTCCTGACCTCGTGATCCGCCCGTCTCAGCCTCCCAAAGTGGTGGGATTACAGGCTTGAGCCACCACGCCCGGGCAGCCTGGAGTATTTTCTACACCTCTTACTCCCACCCATGGGCTAGTCTTGGACCCTAGTGTCTTAGAAGCAAGTTTCCTCTCTGGGTCCCTAGGGTACAAGTTGGGGGCTGTGTCACTTTATGGTCTGCTGGAGTGTGGTGGCAAGCAGGGGTGAAGAACTGGGAGAGGGCTGGGTGGGGGCAGGAGGGCCCTGACTTTCGTGGGCTACCTGTGACCTGGGGCACCAGCCCTGACTCGGGGGTTCCTGGGCCCTCAGGAGAACTTGCCGGGCTGGAACTACACCTTCTGGCAGTGGTTTGATGGGGTGATGGAGGTGTTGAAGAAGCACCACAAGCCCCACTGGAATGATGGGTAAGGAACGGGGGCCACAGGGTCAGTGGGCACAGAGGGACTGTGGCTGTGGCCCAGTGGTGACGCTCAATGCTCCATGCACCCAGGGCCATCCTAGGTTTTGTGAATAAGCAACAGGCCCACGACCTGCTCATCAACAAGCCCGATGGGACCTTCTTGTTGCGCTTTAGTGACTCAGAAATTGGGGGTATCACCATTGCCTGGAAGTTTGACTCCCGTGAGTGCCCGCTTTGCCCACACTCCAGCCCCAAGGCCCAGTCTCCTGTTCCCTTGCCCCCACCCCCTGCCCTCCGCATCGGGCTTGTGTCCTTAGAAGGTACCCAGTGGGAAGCTTAGTATGAGAGGGCTGTGGCTTGGAAATTCCCTTTCTATCGTTTTCCATTCTGGAGAACCTGAAGTCCCCAGCCCCATAGACTCCAGGACGGTTGGGCGAGTTCTCCTGCAGTTTCAGCTCTCCCCGCTCTGCCACAACCCAGCCTTGTTGGTATCTGCTCATCTGGTTTGCTGAGTAGAACATCCTGCATCGGCTTTCTTCCCTACAGGCTGGGGTTGCAGCGCAAGCTCGTATATAAAAGCCCATATTTCTCTTGCAAGCCTGCCTTAAAGCCCCACAACCTTGGTCCTCCTCCTGCTGCTGGTGGATTATGGGAATGAGGCTGTTCTTTTCACAGCGGAACGCAACCTGTGGAACCTGAAACCATTTACCACACGGGATTTCTCCATCAGGTCCCTGGCTGACCGGCTGGGGGACCTGAGCTATCTCATCTATGTGTTTCCTGACCGCCCCAAGGATGAGGTCTTCTCCAAGTACTACACTCCAGTGCTGGGTGGGTACTGCCCCAGGACCCTGCCGGCTGACTCCCCCGGGCTCTTCCCCAGCCCATAGACAAAGCCTTGGGTTGCGCCGTGGGGACTCCCCAGGAGGAGCCCAGGGGCCATGTCCCCTGTGGGTTTTGGCCCATGGGGTGACGGAGAGGACTTCAGGGCTCACAAATGAGAGGGAACGACAAACCTGTCCCAGCTCTCTTCTCTGCAAAGTGAAAGCTGCATGGATTCTCACTTCTGCACCCTCGGAGGAAGGGGTGGCAGTGCTGTAGGGAGTGGCCGGGATCATTCGAGCCCACAGATAGTGCTCTGCTCCCCACCTCACCAGCTGCTGTCTCCACACCCTGCTCACAAACCTTCCCCCGAGTGGAGTGCAGGCAGCAAAAGGGAGAAGTCTTTTTTCTTCCAGCTGCCCCAAATCCATTGATTGGGTTTGCTTGTTCATTCTCTCTCTTTGACGGGTGAGGGCAGGGAGAGGGAAAGCAAATGGCCAGAAAAGGAACCAGGAGAAGGGATGGGATTCAAGCCAGGGGTCTCAGTGACCCTCAGGCAGGATTCATCAGCTGGTGTTTACTGGGGGCCCTTGGGAACGCTCATCCCAGCTGAGACCACAAGGTGATGTGGACAGGAGGGAGACTGCATGGGGCATGGACTTCTACCCCACTTGGGAGTTCCCAGAGACTTTGGTTCTCACTGCGGTTCTCCCCTTGGCAGCTAAAGCCGTTGATGGATACGTGAAGCCACAGATCAAGCAAGTGGTCCCTGAGTAAGTGGCCAGGTGGCTCTGGCCCTCCTTCTGCCTCTTTCCTCCTTCCCCAGACCCTGCCTCCTGCCTCCCACCCTGATCCTGGGCCCAGCTTTCTGCTCCCCGAGGAAACCTGTCTCAGCCCTGGGGAGGGACCTGGGCTTGGTCACGCTGTGCCAGTACCCGAGTGCCCACTCCTGTAGCCGGAGCTCCAGGGCCAAGTGGGCACTTTGTCCTTCTACACCCCGAGAAAGACAAACATGCCCCTCGGTCCCCTCCCCGTCAGCTGCCCCGGCCTCCCTGGCGGCTGAAGCTGTTCTCTTCCTTCTGCAGGTTTGTGAACGCATCTGCAGATGCCGGGAGCGGCAGCGCCACGTACATGGACCAGGCCCCCTCCCCAGCTGTGTGCCCCCAGGCTCACTATAACATGTACCCACAGAAGTAGGTGGTGTTCTCATGGGGGTCCGCAGGGGAAGAACTGGGGGCTTGGCCCCAGGCTGGACCCCTGGAGGGCTGGTGGGCAAAGGAATCCAGAGCTCTGGTTAAGCCCCGGTCCAGGAGGAGTGAGATCAGCCAGGAAGACGGAGCATTTTGAAGCTAAACATAGCAGGGTCCAGTCCTCACTCTAGGACCAACTGTGCAATCTTGGGAAAATGATTGAGCCTCTCTGAAGCTCAAGTTTCCTTACGTGTAAAACGGAGGCAAGAATGCTTGCCTCATGAGAACGGGAGGAGCATTAAAATGAGACACTGTGGGTGAAGCATTTCCACAGGGAGGGGCTTGGAAGGGCTTGATACAGGGTAGCTATGAATGGGGTGGTTGTTCTTGAGTCTGGTGGGAACAAGGTAGAGAATTAATTCCCTTCCTCACTGTGGATGGCCAGGGCTGGATGTCTGGGAGGTACCACCTTCCAGTGGGACCACTGAAGATCGCAGGTTCCAATCCGGAGTCCACCACCTCCCAGCCAGGTGGCCCAGAGCAAGCTTCCTGACATGGCCTTGTTTCCTCGTCTATAAAACGGGGTCAATACCCACTCTCCAGGTGGCTGTAAACATTGGAGTCATGTGCCTACCACGAAGCTGAGCATAATTGCAGGTGGGCGGAGCCCACTGTGTCAGTCACCTGGTTTTACAGATGAGGACAGGGAGAGGGGAAATGAATTCCCTAAGATTATTCAGTGAGTTAGCAAGAGATGGGAATAGAGTGGGGGTCTGCAGAAGCCAGTGGGCTGCTACCCAGCTCAGGGTGGGGTGAGGGCATCCAGCCAGAACTGGTCCTGTTCTCATGAGACGAGTTTGAGTGGAGAGCAGGCTGGAGGCTGTCCCCAGGGAGCTTGAGGCTGTGAGAAATGCCAGCTCCCTCTGACATCCCCCTCTCTTTACCAGCCCTGACCCTGTCCTTGACCAGGATGGAGAATTCGACCTGGATGAGACCATGGATGTGGCCAGGCACGTGGAGGAACTCTTACGCCGACCGATGGACAGTCTTGACTCCCGCCTCTCGCCCCCTGCCGGTCTTTTCACCTCTGCCAGAGGCTCTCTCTCATGAATGTTTGAATCCCACGCTTCTCTTTGGAAACAATATTCAATGTGAAGCGTTCGTGTTGTGAGCTTAGTATGGCTGTGTACACCGACACCTTTGCAGGCATGCATGTGCGTGTGTGTGTCCTTGTGCATGAGCTACGCCTGCCTCCTCTGTGCAGTCCTGGGATGTGGCTGCAGCAGTGGTGGCCTCTTTTCAGATCATGGCATCCAAGAGCGCACCGAGTCCGTCTCTGTCGTGGTAGACACTGAGCCTCTGTCACTGCAGGCACTCAGCGCAGTCAAACCTATTCCTTCTGTGCCCTTCATCTGCTCAGCAGCTATTTGAATGAGATGATTCAGAAGGGGAGGGGAGATGGGTAACGTTTCTAAGCTGAAGTTTCACTCCGGAGTGAGAAGCTTTGCCCTCCTAACACAGTGTGTGTGTGTGTGTGTGCACGTGTGTGTGTGTGCGCGTGTGCGTGTCTATGTAAATGCATCTGTCCTCATGTGTTGATGTAACCGATTCATCTCAGGAGGGAGGCTGGGGTTCATTTTTGAGTAGTATTTTATACTTTAGTAAATGTGGACTCCAGACTCTCTGTGAACCCTCGGAGAGCGCGTCTGGGCCTGGCCATGTCCTTAGCACAGCAGGGCCGCTGGTTTGAGTGAGGGTTTCTGAGCTGCTCTGAATTAGTCCTTGCTTGGCTGCTTGGCCTTGGGCTTCATTCAAGTCTATGATGCTGTTGCCCACGTTCCGCGGGATATATATTCTCTCCCCTCCTTGAGGCCCCAGCCTTCTTACCTTGCCTCTCTGTTCGTAACCTTGTCTATGAAGAGGAAGAAAAGATTGGGTCTAGGATATGGTGGGTGGACAGGGGCCCCGGGACTTGGAGGGTTGGTCCTCTTGCCTCCTGGAAAAAAAAAAAACTGCAGTGAAAGACAAGCTGCAAATAGCCATGTGCTGCGTGTCTGTGGAATCTGGAGTGAGGGGTAAAAGCTGATTTGGTTTGACTCCGCTGGGAGGTGGGGCCAGGAGCAGGCCTTGCGATGTTGCATAACTGGCTGTGATCTGGGAAGGCCTTGCTCCCAACCACACACGCGCCTCCCTCTGAGGCTGTAGGACTCACAGTCAGGGGCAGCTGACCATGGAAGATTGGGAGCCCAAGGTTTAAACTTCTCTAAAGGGAGGTGGGGATGAGAAGAGGGATTCTTTTGTACTTTGTACAAAGACTACACATTTGTGTAAACAGTGTTTTGGAATAAAATATTTTTTTCATAAATTTGCTGCTATGGCTCCTGGTTGGGGTGTTGGTGGCCTCCCTGGGTGATGGGAACCCCTGGAGCTGGGTTGTTCTGTTCCTTCCCCCGTGCATGCCTGACGCTGTCATTTTTAGTCTTAAATTTTAACTCTGCCCGCTTTGCTGTGGTTTTCAGGGTGCTGGCCACCCCTGGAATACTGTCAATGCTTCTCAGAGGGGTGAGGGGCCAGTTTAAGGGGCACAGATTCCCTAAAATGCAGGGGACTCGAGGTTTGGGGAAAAGATGGAGATGGGCACGGGTGGGCAGAACTCTGACCCAGGCCTCTCCTTAGCAGCTGCTGCTCCCAGCAGCCTCGAAGCTGGCGGCTGAGGGCCCGGGGCCAAGATACTTCTCAACCCTCCAGGCCAGGGGCAGTCCCAGAGCCACAACGTCCCATCCTCCTCCTTCCCAGAGACCAGCAGGTGGCACCACGCGGCTGCGCTTTCAGCTGGCTGCCGGCGACTGTGTGAGGCGGGGGTGCAGGAGGGGGACTGGCTCGCCCCGGCTGGACCCCCGCGCCGCTGGCTGCGGCCAGTCTCTGCTGTCGGTGGGGCCCTTGGGCGCAGGAACACGCGCTCCCCGGGCGGGGCTGGGAGCCAGGTTTGCGGGCAGGTTCCTTCTGAGCTCAGAGCTCAAGTAAGGGAGGGGGGCGGCTCGTGGGCCCCAGGAGGGAGGCGCAGGGGGCCCAGAGCAGGGGGCAGGCGGGGGTGGGAGAAGAGAGGAGGGGAGGGGAAGGGCAGGTGCCACCGCCCCACCGGGCTAATCTGCTCCATCTCTGCAAGGGAAGGCGCTAGCTCCTAGCTCCCAGGCGCGTCTCCAGGGCGCTGGGGCATGTGTAGGGGTGGGGAGAAGCCCTGTGGGTCCCCGTGTAGCTGAGATCAGAGCGCCTTTCCCTGCATTATCACCGCTGGCTGCCTGGAGGCCCTGCAGCCACCACCGGGTGTCTGCCTGTTGTCCCCACTGGGTGAACTGAAGGCAAAGTGATAAAGGAGCCAACTGTGGAAGGGGAAGCCTTGGTGCGGTGGGAGTATCTAACCCCCAACCCCGCTTAGGTGGCTTATCTGACTCCAGACAGGACGAGGCCGCTCTAGGGGGTAGGAGGGGGCCGGGGAGGGAGGCCTCCACTCTTACACCTTTCTGCCGTTGGACTATTGACCTCCTGCTCCTCCAGGCACCCCTTACCTCCGGGCTGGTGGCTAACATAAGGGGGTGGGGTGGGGGACTAAGGCAACCACCTCCTCTCAAGACCCTTTCCGGCCCCCATCCCAGGCCCCGCCTGTGTGTGAGGCCTCCTCAGAACTTAGGCAGGGGAAAAGGAAGCCTCCACCAGCCAGACAGAGCTGCCATGCTATCAGACGGTTCCTATATAACGTTTATTTCTGGAAGTTAAAGTAGATACAGCAATATACCAAAAAAAAAAAAAAAAAAAAAAAAGACAAAAAACCCCACAATAATATAAATTTTTACACTATGAAGTACACATTGGAATTTGAATGCAGTGGCCAGGACAGCAGCTTATAAACCACCTTATAGGTAGGTAAGCAACCCACGGGATTCCCTCAGCTGGGCTGGGGACGGGCAGGGGGGCAATGGACAGGAAGCGGGCAGGGCCTGAGGACCCTGTTCTTTAAGGGGCCAGAACAAGGCTCAGCTCCTCTCAGAACTTTTGCTACAATCAGAGTTAAGACCAGATACACAAGCTACCTAAGGCCATGAACTTGACAATATCTGCTCCAGAGAAGCCCAAACCCTTTCCCGAGGTCCCTATGATTTAAACCCAATGGTAAGCCCAAGACTCACCTTCCTAAATATTCTCTCTGTTTATCAGTTAAGCTTATTATGTACTGAAGAGTGTTGCTGGAGAAGCAAGAGCTCTGCAAGACACATCAACTGTCTCCAGGCAGGAGGACTGGGGCGAACCCGGTTCATCTTAGAGAAGGTCCTCTCCCACTTAATTCAGAGACCAGCTAATTTGATCTAACAATCAGAATTCCACAGAAACTCTGATCCGCTGAGGCAAGGTGGTTTTGAGTCGCCAAATTCGGCCATGCCTCTGGGTCAGAGGCAGCCCACCCAGCACGTGCTAGGTGTTCCCATACGCACAGGAGAGGCAAGCTAGCTGGCCAAGGCGGGCAGACGGGGAGGCCCTCTACCTGTTCTGCCTCACCTGTGGGGCCCCAGCAGGGAGGAGTCACCAGCCTCAGAGGGAGGCCAGCTATAACCCTCATATGAGGGCAGACTCAAGTTTATCAGTAAGCCTTTGCCCTGCATGAACTGAATGAAGACGCCATTACAAATGCCGCTGGAAATCACCAAGAAACTGGGCTAAGAACCATATTCCCTGAGCTCAACCAGACACGTCGCTGGGGCCCCATAATCTGCATCATATCCAACTGGTAACTTTCTCCCCCTCTTCTTCCATGAGGTCCTGAGACCAGGATTCCTAAAACAAACAGGACGAGGGACCTTCAGACATGGGAGGAGACATGCCACTAGCAGGGTCAGGGGAACTGGGGTCGGGAGGGCAGGGCTAGAAGGAAGCCCAAATCAGAAGTATCCCAGCCCTGATAAGGCACCCATAGAAACAACCTAGCCTCTGAAACAGCAGATCAAGTCCAGGGAGAAAGGGAGTCAAGGTTGTAAGCACCCTCTGCCCAGCCTTACCCACTAAAAGACCAATACATTACAAAGGAAAATAAAAGTCTATTTATAAAAAAAAGTCTAAAATGCTTAGATTCTCCTTAAACCTTCCTATTTCAACACCAAAGGCCAGGCTGCAGCTTCAGATGTCTTTTAAGGGTTTGACCTGAAGTCTGTTTCAGGGGTTATATAAATTATCAACCTGAAGGAAGCTGAATGCTTAAAGCACCAAGGAGGCTGTTAACTGAAGTTTCTTTTTCTTTTTCTTTTTTTTTGAGATGGAGTCTCACACTGTTGCCTGAGTTGGAGTGCAGTGGTGTGATTTTGGCTCACTGCAACCTCCGCCTCTTGGGTTCACGCCATTCTCCTGCCTCAGCCTCCCGAGTAGCTGGGACTACAGGCAACCGCCACCACGCCCGGCTAATATTTTGTACTGTTAGTAGAGACGGGGTTTCACCGTGTTAGCCAGGACAGTCTTGATCTCCTAACCTCATGATCCACCCACCTCGGCCTCCCAAAGTGCTGGGATTACAGGCGTGAGTCCCTGCGGCCGGCTGCTGAAGTTTCTTAAATACAGAAAGGCTATGCTGAAACAGTGTTTTTTGCCCTTTAATTGTTCTTATTTCTTAATTTAAAAAGAAACCTAGGGCTTAGATAGTCCTATCTTCTATTTGGATGTCAGCAAGGTTAAAAAGTGCAATGCCAGGAGTATGTAGCTACAGGTGGCCTGTGGCATTTGCTTACAGAAACAGGCAGAAGGATGCCGCGGGCACCAGGAGGCACTTGTCTAAGAACAACAACAACAATAACAAAAAGCTGCTGAGAAAGGAGGGCAGGGGAACAAAACAACACAAGACATTTCCTTTTTCTCCCTCTAGCCACCCCCCGCCACATCCCCCGATCAGGGGTCTCAGAGAACACATCCTTATTTGCATTTAGATAAAAGCAGATCACCCACATTCACTCATTTCTCTATTTTTAAAAGTGCCCAGATTGCTCAAAGATAGCAGAAGTAGGAGATTAAAAAAAATCTGGAACCACAAAGTTAGTAGTTTCAGATGATCTCGGGTTTGGCTGTGTGAGGGGTGGCGGAACACAGGTAGGCGCCTCAGTCGTATCTTTCTGCAGCTTCCGTTCTCAGCTCCTCACATGGGGGAGGTAGCACACTCCGAGGTCAGCTCCATGTCAAAGGTGAGGGACTCTGGAGGGGCAGACAGGGAAAACTAGTTCAGTTGTCCACCCTCTGCAACTGGCAGGCCACGCCCCCAGCCCTTCAGAGGATAGGACCCAGGCTACAACTGCTATCCAATCTCCTGTCCCTTAGGGCCCAGGGATGGTCAGAAAAGCCAGATTTACTCTCCTCCCTAGAGGACCCTGCCTCTGGAAGGGCCCTTTCTCCTTCCTCCCTTAACCAATTCCCAGATCTCCACGTTTACAGAAGATCTAAGGCTGTCCTTAGATCTTCTGTCCTTGATCTACTGTTTAATTCAGGAGCCCCGAGACACACGTGGCCACCAAGCATTTGAGATTTGGTTTGTCCAAACTGGGCTGTGCTGTGGCTGTCAAAAGCCCACCGGATTTTAAAGACTTAGTATGAAAAAAAGAGTAAAAAAAAGGTCTCAACTTTTTCTTTTCTTTTAGTTTAATTTTGTTGTTTTGAAATGGAATCTCACTCTGTCACTCAGGCTGGAGTGCGGTGGCACGATCTCAGCTCACTGCAACCTCCACCTCCCAGGCTCAAGCAATCCTCCTCCCTCAGCCTCCCGAGTAGCTGGGATTACAGGCATGCGCCACCACGTCCAGCTAATTTTTGTATTTTTAGTAGATATGGGGTTTCACCATGTTGGCCAGGCTAGTCTTGAACTCCTGACCTCAAGTCATCCACCCGCCTTAGCCGCCCAAAGTGCTGGGATTACAAGCGTGAGCCACCCACCCAGCCTCAACTTTTTCTGAAATGTTAAATTTTTTTTTTTTTTGAGAGGGAGTCTTGCTGTCACCCAGGTTGGAGTGCAGTGGCGTGATCTCAGCTCACTGCAAGCTCTGCCTCCAGGGTTCACGCCATTCTCCTGCCTCAGCCTCCCAAGTAGCTGGCATTACAGGCGCCTGCGACTGCGCCTGGCTAATTTTTTGTATTTTTAGTAGAGACAGGGTTTCACCGTGGTCTCGATCTCCTGACCTCATGATCCGCCTGCCTCGGCCTCCCAAAGTGCTGGGATTACAGGCGTGAGCCACCAAGCCTGGCCTGAAATGTTAAATTGACAGTATGTTGGATTTACTGGGTTAAATAAAATATACTGTAAAAATTAACTTCGTCTATTTCCAGTGTGGCTGCTAGATTTATACCCGCACGTGGCATTCATACCATTCCTTTTGGAAAGCAATGCTCTAGAACCTCCTACCATTCCGAGTGACCAGCTCTCGGTGTGTACATGTGAGAGCATCATACAAAAGGGACCAACTTCCCTTACAGGGACAAAGTCTGTCAACCAAATACTCACCAAACTGCCCTCCTGCTGAGGGTTCAGCACCTTCACCATTATTTCCAAACTGCATCAATGAATCTAAAGTGCGGGGGGACATCGGCAGGTCAATGGTATTGCTGCAGGTCGTTCTGTAGGAAATGGGGGGCAGCAGGAGGGGAAACGGGGGGTTGACAAGACACAATGGAAAAAAAAAAAAGAACAAAACACACACACACAAGCCATCAAACTCTGGTCTCCAACAGAAAAATAAAAGCTCAAGCTTTTTAAACACACAAGGTCACTGTGAGTACTAAACATAGCCCAGGGGCTTCCGAACCTCAGCAGATTAACTCTCACCCAGTGTCCTACTCCCAGGGATAACTGAGGATATTAGAAATGAAGGCAAAATTGGGAAAGGAAGCCACTTACGGTGTCACACAGATAAACTTGGTCTTCAGGTATGGGGCGGCGCCTGGGAAGAAGAAAACCAGTTTTCTTACTGACTGTGACTTCGCATTCAGTAAGCAGAGCCGGAGGAAGCCATCTGCCTCAGCTGGACTGATGTGAAACTCACTCCATCCTCATGCCAAGATTGTCTGGAAAGCTCCATCCGCCCCTCAGCGTTGCCCGCCCTCATCTATACTATTTGATGTCCTAGGCACTAGCAGCTTTGAACCTCAGTTCTTTGCACAAAGCTGTCCTGAGCTGCAGAGGCTTTTCAGCATAACCTTTTCCCACCTGAGCCTAGACTAATGCCAACCTTGTGTCCATTCTTTCCCTAGATTATGTAAAAGTTTAACAGCCTCCATGTAGTCTAAGGATTCTATTCTAGCCTGGTCATATCTCTTAGATAACTTCTCTGAATGCAGGAACCAAGCCTGCGTAGTCTTTGCATGGTGTACCAACATCACCGAGTCTTTAAAGAACATGGAGACTGCTAATGCTTGTGGTTCCAAAGCTGGTTCCTATTCCCACCAGCACTAATCTGGCCTCTACCACATTTTTGGATGAGGGCATAAGTAACTTCCTAGTTGGATAAATACATCAATCAGGAAGCACCAAAGAGAATATGACTTTGTAGGGCAGTACAATTGCTTCAACTAGACCGGAGACCTGGGTCCAGGTACATCTTCAATAGCTAAGAGACCTGGAGCAAGGCATGGTCTCTCTTTTGTTGTTGTTGTTTTGAGACAGAGTCTCACTCTGTTGCCCAGGCTCAAGTGCAGTGGCACAATCTCAGCTCACTGCAACCTCCTGCTCCCGGGTCAAAACCATTCTCCTGCCTTAGGCTCCCAAGCAGCTGGGACTACAGGTGGCGCCACCATGTCTGGCTAATTTTTGTCTTTTTTTTGAGACAGAGTCTTGCTCTGTCACCCAGGCTGGAGTGCAGTAGCGCCATCTCGGCTCTCTACAACCTCTGCCTCCAGGGTTCAAGTGATTCTCCTTCATCAGCCTCCTGAGTAGCTGGGATTACAGGCATCCGCCACCATGCCTGGCTAATTTTTTTTTTTTTTTTGTAATTTTGGTAGAGACGAGTTTTCACCATGTTGACCAGGCTGGTCCTGAACTCCTGACCTCAGGTGATCCGTCTGCCTCACCCTCCCAAAGTGCTGGGATTACAGGCATGAGCCACCACGCCCGGCTTAATTATTGTATTTTTAGTAGAGACGAGGTTTCTCCATGTTGGCCATGCTGGTCTCAAACTCCTGACCTCAAGTGATCCGTCCACCTCAGCCTACCAAAGTGCTAGGATTACAGGTGTGAGCTATCATGTCCCAGCCTTGGCCACAACGCCCAGCCCATGTTCTCTTTTATGTATAAAATAAGAGGGAGGGGGAAGAAAAGGTTCCAATTTTCTATGAGCTTTGTCATTTATAATTCTTGTTCTACAGTTAGAAATGCAATGACGGGAATAAAATGAATTTTAGATGCTGAATGCTTACACCAAGAGGTCAAGGAACCTTGGAGATACTGACATGAAATCTGGGGAATTCAGATGAACAAACCATTGAGAAGGCATGGGGCAGGGTGGGGTGGGCTGAGAACAGCACAGTCATAAAACATGAGGCTTAGAGAGAACCTGAGGGATCAGAAAGCATGATGACCATGTGAAAGAGGGCACTGCAGAGTGGCTCTTGGGCCGCCATCTGAGTTTACTTTGGGCCAAGAAACTGAACAATTCAGTGCAGAATTCAAAGGAGCTACTGAGGCTGGGCTCCAGTGTCTTATAAATGCAACCGTTTTGGCCCAGCCCTTAGGGAGCTGACACTCTAGACAGAAAAAGATTTAATTTTCCAGCAATCAAGATAGCTGAGGCCGGGCACAGTGGCTAACGTCTGTAATCCCTGCACTTTGGGAGGCTGAGGCAGGTGGATCACCTGAGGCCAGGAGTTCAAGATCAGCCTTGCCAACATGGCGAAACCCTGTTTTTAATGAAAATACAAAAAGTAGCTGGGCGTGGTGGCATGTCTGTAATCCCAGCTACTCGGGAGGCTGAGGCAGGAGAATCACTGGAACCTGGGAGGCAGAGGCTGCAGTAAGGTGAGATCGCACCACTGCGCTCCAGCCTGGGAGACAGAGTGAGACTGTTAAAACAAAACAAAAACAAAAACAAGGCCAGGCACCATGGCTCACGCCTATAATCCCAGCACTTTGGGAGGCCCAGGTGGGAAGGTCACTTGAGGTCAGGAGTTCGAGACCAGCCTGGCCAACAGGTGAAGCTCTGTCTCTACTAAAAATCCAAAAATCAGCCAGGCATGGTGGCACATGTCTGTAATCCCAGCTACTCAGGAGGCTGAGGCATGAGAATCTCTTGAACCCGGGAGGCAGAGGTTGCGATGAACCCAGATCACACCACTGCACTCCAGCCTGGGCGATAGAGTGAGACTCAGTCTCAGAAAACAAAACAAAAAAAAGCGGAGAAAAATGGCTTCATGTGTGGCTGTGTACAAGGCTGTAAACATACTTTATCTAATTTGTGAGTGGCTCCGAAACTCTCCCTCAAGCCATAAGGAAATGCTGTGTGGGCTTCCAGTAGAGAAGGAAGACAGAAGAGTCTTGGGACGATAATCTAACCTTGGGACTCTCATACCATAATACTCTTATGATGGAAATAGAGAGGAAATGGTCACATGCTCATCTTCCTGAAGGCACCCATTTTATAATAACACAGGGACACCGCCACACCCGTCACTACACTCACACGGAGTCCCTCAGGGCATACTCCTCTCAGCAAGGCAGGCAAATTACTCAAGTAATTAGTTCCTTTCTCCTGATGAGTGCCTTGGCCCCTGAGGAAAGGCTGACATTGCTGGGCAGGAAAGGACCTGGCCTCCCAGCCCACAGGAAGGGTGATGGTAATGGAGGATGCGGCCTCAGACTGGGAGGTGAGACTGTGAAAGCAAAATGAGTCAAAAGGACCAGCCGTGGGACCCCAATGTCCTCTGCAAAAGGAACAAAGAGCCGTGTGGCAGGGGCTGATAAACAGATCTCCCAACTGAAGCACACGTGGAAAGAGAGATAGGCGGCAGACAGGAAGTGAGCAACTCCTACAGCGGGAACAAGACTCAGGACCCCAGCAAAGGAGAAAGGCAACGGTCAATTAGCTGGAACTCCCTCTTCCCCATTCTACCCCATCCCAAGAAATCCCTTGGAAGGAATTCCTAGGAAAAAGTGGGGGGGAAGTTTGCAGGTTTCTGTGTGTATGCCATTTGGACAAAAACAGTTTTTTCAACAGCAACTGGGGCAAGGCACCAACCCTAAAGGATCACATTATAAGAGCCCATCATTAGGCCAGGCACAGTGGCTCATGCCTATAATCCCAGCACTTTGGGAGGCTGAAGCAGGTGGATCACCTGAGGTCAGGAGTTCAAGGCCAGCCTGGCCAACATGGCGAAACCCCTTCTCTACTAAAAATATAAAAATTAGCCGGGCGCGGTGGGGGACGCCTGTAGTCCCAGCTACTAGGGAGGCTGAGGCAGGAGAATGGCGTGAACCCAGGAGGCGGAGCTTGCAGTGAACAGAGATCGTGCCACTGCACTCTAGCCTGGGCAACAGAGTGAAACTCTGTCTCAAAAAAAAAAAAAAGAGTCCATCATTGGCTTTATGATTATAGAAAGTTAAATAAAACAAAGAATGGCAAATCAGAGACTCCCCATCAGGACCTGCACAGAGAACCCAGAGAGTCAAAACAGCAAGTGCTGAATGGGAACAGACAGGGCCGCCCCCCCGACACTGAGGACAGCTCCAGAGATTATGGTTTTTTTTTTCTTTGTGTGTGTGTGTGTGTGTGTGTGTGTGTGTGTGGTGGGGTCTTGCTATGTTGCCAGGCTGGTCTTGAGCTCCTGGTATCAAGCGATCCTCCTGCTTCAGACTCCCAAAGTGCTAAGACTACAGGTGTGAACCCCCATGCCCAGCTGAGATTACAGGTTTAATGTGTTTTTAATTTCTGGGTTTTCAATTAATTCAATTAATTTTAATTTCAGTGTTTTTAATTTCTGGGTTTTTTTTTTTTTTTTTTGGTGAGACAAGGTCTTGCTCTGTCACCCAGGCTGGAGTGCAGTGGTGTAATCACGGCTCACTGCAGCCTCAACCTCCTAGGCTCAAGCACCAATCCTCCCACCTCAGCCTCCCGAGTAGCTAGGACTACAGGCACAAACCACCACACCTGGCTAATTAAAAAAAAATTTTTTTTTTGTATAGATAGGGTCTCACTATGTTGTCTAGGCTGGTCTCAAACTCCCAGGCTCAAGTGATCCTCCCACCTGGGCCTCCCAAAGTGCTAGGACTACAGGCATGAGCCACTGTGCCCAGCTAAAATAATTTATACGTAACATATAAATACATATCCTCTTACACATTAAAAAATACCTTATTTTCAATAGTTGCACATTCTAAATACCAATCCCTTGCCCCTCCACCCAGTCACTGTCTTCCTCTTCAAACATGATGCTCCCAGCTCTTCTACTCTGGTGTAAACCATACTCCCATGCGGCTAATAATAATTTCCTCCAGAAACCCTTTCTTCAGACCACCTGGCACACTGACATGGTTCAGTGACAGGCAAAAAGCCATAGGCTGGGCTGAAATCTGGGCCTCAAACCTTCTAGCATCGACTAAGAAGCACTGTGCCAGCTGAGCATCCTGTTAACTGCCCTCACTTTCTCTTCTCGTGTTTTTGGCATGTTTCGGGGGACGTATGTGTATTAATCCCCTCCTTATTTGTATTTTTTGACACAGTGTCTCACTCCATCAGCCAGGCTGGAGTGCAGTGGCACGATCACCGCTCACTACAGCCTTGAACTCCTCGGCTCAAGTGATCCTCCCACCTCAGCCTCCCAAGTAGCTATGACTACAGATGCGCGCCACCACACCGGGTAATTTTTTTGTATTTTTTGTTGTCCAAGCTGTATCCCCTCTTTAGACTCATGCACTCTCTGTGGAGCAGGAACTGCACTAGTCTAACTGATTCTGATTCTCCTCTCAAATCCCATCGGTCACCCCAACAAAAGCACTCACTACAGTTCTTTCCCATAAGGAGAAATAATGATCCCCCAGGTTATTCAGGCATTTGCCTATCTATCCTCCAAGGATCCCCAAATTTCTAACTTTTCCCAAAAATTAAATGCCAGGAACGTGGAAAATCAACAACTACCTGGGTCAGCTTCAGGATGCTCCTGGCTCTCTGGCCGACAATACTTTCCGAATGCCTCCTCCTTGGGAATGTCAGGGTAGAGATAGACCAGCGGAGACACCAGAATATTGGTAGCATCCATGATCTTATAGCCCATGATGATTTCAGCAAATGACATGTTGTTCAACTGCTGCTTGGTGTATGGTTCCACGGACTGGATCTGGGTCTTACCTGTCACGGGACATGGGAAGGAAAGATCATGGAACCTACAGCTAGGTCATCTCAGAGAAAACTGCCCATTTTTTCTTTCCTCGAAGGGGAAAAAACTTAAGCCACCCTAGTGTTGAGACCCTGAACACCCTGTTCAGTGAGTGGCCTGGCACAGTGTAAATGTTCAGGCTGGCTTCTAATTTAGAAGAGGCTACCAGTTGGGTCATAGAAAATAAACTTGAATGTAACTACTTGTGTAAGATATATTAACAGGACTAAGTAGAAAAAGGGATGAAGAATACAACTTAAATTGCAAATTTCTCAACAAATAGTCACTGGAGCAAGCAAAACAAAGACAAATCAATCCTTCAGCTAGAAGGATTTAGAAGTCACCCAAATGTGTTTTGCGAGTCTGAGTGAGGCAGGGAGTCGGGGCCATCTCCAACCACAAGGGGGCAGTAGGTGCTCAGAACTAGCAGCAGTGATGAGGCCTCAGCAGCCGCCAGCAGGTGGGGTGGGTGGGAGCCTCCCTTACCACTGATGTCCTTCTCCACCCAAGTGAAAGTGACGCCGCCTTCTTTGCTGCTTTCACTGAATCTTAGCAGAAAGGTGCCTGGAGGCTTGGTGCTCAAGATGGCCCGCTCCCGCTCCTTACTGATAAAGCCCATGATGTACCTGGAGCCAAGGAGGAGGAACAGTGTTGTTACTGCTAACAGGGCATCCATCCCCTGCCACTGGCTTGCTGAGAGCAGGGGACTTGGTTACATCTGTGCACACTCTGTCCAACCTACCCTTCGTTCCAAAGGGCTAGGATGTACTTTTTCACAAGATCAATGATATTGTCCAGCCAGACCCAGAAGGAGAAGCCCTTGCCAGCCATGTTTTCCTGCAGAAAAGAGTAATGGGAAAGCCAAGTCTGCTGCCATCCCAGCCTTTCCCTTCCTAGGGGCACAGTGCACCACCCAACTCCTCAGGCCCGTCTACCCTCAGGCAGGTCCTACTGGCTGCTGGACCGAGAGTTCAGGGCCTTCAAGCCAGACAGCCGTGCAGGTAGGCATTCCCATTCCCACGAGAATTTTACAAGATTGCTTACTTTGCAAAATTTAGCCCATGTGATCTGACACCCTGAATAATTCACGCCAGGTCCTGAAGGAAAAGAAAAAGAATCAACTAGTACATTTTCCGCTTGGGGTCAAGAGGTTATTTCTTAAAGTAGAACACATACACACATTGGTCCCACAATGGGCCACAAAATCATTGGCTTTCACATCTTTGAGCGTGGCCACCGTTGTGTGTGTGCACACATGAGGACAAACGCTACCCCATCATTTGACCCACTTTTGTTGTTGGGTAGCCCAGCACGGATAGGGGGTGATGTAACAAGTCCCCCTGCTCTTCCCAGCCTCGGGTGGCGGGCTGGGGACCAGCAGCAGCACTAACAAGCTGACATCAGGTGTCAGACAGGTGTATTTGGTGGCAACAGCTTTATTAGGACAAAGCTACTTCTAGCCCAGGTAGCACATAAAATATTCCACTAATTCTTTTTTTTTTTTTTTTTTTGAGACGGAATCTCGCTCTGTCGCCCACCCACCCTGGAGTGCAGTGGTGCAATCTCGGCTCACTGCAAGCTCCACTTCTCGGGTTCTCGCCATTTTCCTGCCTCAGCCTCCTGAGTAGCTGGGACTACAGGCACCCGCCACCGCGCCTGGCTAATTTTTTGTATTTTTAGTAGAGACGGGGTTTCACTGTGTTAGCCAGGATGGTCTCGATCTCCTGACCTCATGATCCACCCACCTTGGCCTCCCAAAGTGCTGGGATTACAGGCGTGAGCCACCACGCCCGGCCTAGGCTAGGTTTTTAAAAAATAATTAGTGGAGGCCGGGCGTGGCAGCTCACGCCTGTAATCCCAGCAATTTGGGAGGCCGAGGTGGGCGGATCACGAGGTGAAGAGATGGAGATCATCCTGGCCAACATGGTAAAACCCCATCTCTACTAAAAATACAGAAATTAGCTTGGCGTGGTGGTGGGCGCCTGTAGTCTCAGCTACTTGGGAGGCTGAGGCAGGAGAATTGCTTGAACCCAGGGGAGGCAGAGGTTGCAGTGGGCCGAGATCGCACCACTGCACTCCAGCCTGGGCAACAGAGCGAGACTTGTCTCTCAAAAAAAACAAAACAAAACAAAACAAAAAAACCTAGCCTGTAGTTTATTAAAGAAATGGACAGGGAATGTCAAGCCTTTAGCGCCACCTTCCAACACACATTTAAAAGATCTTCTAAGGTCAGTTGGAGTGGGTGAATGAGACAGCAACCAGGAGAAAAGAAATCCACCTCCCACCTCAAAAATGATCACCTCGACTGAAAACTGCAAACTGTCTCTGCACCCCAACTCCCCAACTCGATGGAGCCCCTGTTTCCTGGCACCAGCACAGCACCTTGCTCAGGAAAGAAACATGGCCTAACGCTCAGTAGACATGACCCAAATGAACAGCCCTGTGGGCCGGATCCCTTTTCTGGGCGGGCAGGAGGGAGAAGGGGTGAAACGCAGACCCAAGAGTTTCTCCGCCAGTGTAGTCAGCTGCTCGATGCTCAGTCCTCGCTTGGTGGTGGAGGAGAACTGCCAGCTCAGGACCTCAGCCACTTGATCCCAGGTTCCGATTGGGGGCTTGGTAAAAAAGTTTACGTTCTATTGGAAAGAACACATTTGCTTGTTTAGATGAGGGATGGTGCTCATTGTCTGTACTAGGTACCCATACATCGCAAGAGATCCCGGGGTACCAACTAAAAGGAGGGGGTACTAACCTTGGGGTTGTTGGTCAGCATGTTGTACCACAGGATGGACGCCCAGGCATTTGGCATCTGACAGATGTTGGAGATCACCACAACTGGCAAGGAGTGGGTCTGCAGAGGAAGTGGGGACTGAGCTGAGGAGGCAGAGGGGCTCTCACAGACTCGGAAATCTCTTTGCCCATATTTCACGGGGCTCAGAATGAAAGGACATGCCATAAACCACACCTGCTGCCAACTCTAGGCGAGGAGTGTGAGTGAGTCAGCTCAGTCAGCACTCAGAGTGGAAAGAATGCCCAGCGTGGCCACACAACTCGGGCTGCTGTTGGAACATACCGGTCCCTTGTAAAACCTGACTTGCTCAAAGCTTGACTCACAGTCCACAGATTCCCCATTTTTAAGACCTTGGAGGCATTTTCCAAGGCTTGAAGCTGTATCTTCACATGAAACAGGGAGGTCTCAGGAATCAAAGACCAGGATTCCCGCTTTTCTAGGTCTATCTTAACTTAAAAATCAAGAAAGTTGGGAAAAGAGAATGTCATCGCCACAATTTTCTGTACACTAAACACAATGGCTGCTAAGACTCTTATGCCCAAACTTTATAAAATCAGCTCCAATCAATTTCTTTTTTTTTTTTTCTTCTATTTTTTGAGACAGAGTCTCACTCTGTCGCCCAGGCTGGAGTGCAATGGTGCAATGGCACAATCTCGGCTCACTGCAACCTCAGCCTCCCGGGTTCAAGTGATTCTCCTGCCTCAGCCTCCCGAGTAGCTGGGTTATAGGCACATGCCACCACGCCCAGTTAATTTTTGTATTTTTAGTAGAGATGGGGTTTCGTCATGTTGGCCAGGATGGTCTTGAACTCCTAACCTTGTGATCCGCCCGCCTTGGCCTCCCAAAGTGCTGGGATTACAGGGGTGAGCTACCACGCCCAGCCAATCAATTTCTAAATAGAGATTTTCATATCAAGTTTGCTGAAAGCTGAGTATACACACATCTTCTAAGCACTCAAGCAAGACTTTATTCTCAGATGGGATGCCAAGGATTTTTTTTTTTGAGAAAAGTAAGCAAAAATAAATGCAGTGTTAAGCACACAGTAATCATTCCACCTTCTCTTATAAAAATACCAGTGGAAGATTTTGTCCTGAGTCACCTCTGCATGTAGCCTCTCACCAATTCTGCTGCAGAACTCACCTCTAGGTCAATCTTGAGGCCTTGGTGATATACCTCTGTCTCAAAGGTGATCAGGTGCAGCTCCTCAGTCACAATCAGGGAAGCCTGCAGTAACAAGAAGGACACTCTTAGGCCAGCTGTGGTGGCTCATGCCTGTAATCCCAGCACTTTGGGAGGCCAAGGCAGGAGGATTGCTTGAGCCCAGGAGTTCGAGACCAGCCTAAGCAGCACAGCAAAACTCCATCTCTGCAAAAAAATATAAAAATTAGCTGGGTGTGGTGGTGCACACCTATAGCCTCAGCTACTCGAGAGGCTGAGGTGGGAGGATGGCTTGAGCCTAGGAAATGGAAGCTGCAGTGAGCTATGATTGTACCACTCCACTCTAACTGGGGCAACAGAGTGAGACCCTGTCTTAAAAATATATATATAAAAATAAAAGGCTGGGTGCGGTGGCTCACGCCTATAATCCCAGCACTTTGGGAGGCCGAGGTAGGCGGATCAAATGGTCAGGAGTTTGAGACCATCCTGGCCAATAATTTGGTGATTAGCTGGGCGTGGTGGCGGGCACCTGTAGTCCCAGCTACTTAGGAGGCTGAGGCAGGAGAATCGCTTGAACACAGGAGGCAGAGGTTGCAGTGAGCCGAGATCGCGCCACTGAACTCCAGCCTGGGTGACAGAGCGAGACTCTGTCTAAATAAATAAATAGATAGATAGATAGACAGACAGACAGATAGATAGAGAAGGATGCTTTTCCTCAGAGAGAATGGCATTCAGTACTAACAGTCACAGCCAAGAAAAGGGACATGCCAAGCCTCACCACACCAAGAAGTGTTAAGTCACCATGTGGTCACAGACAAAGTGCCAGGGACACAACTTGCTTGGCACTTAATCTCTTCAACACCAAGAAACTCCAATGCTATGATCCTCAACCTAATCCTTTACTCAGTTTGTATTATAATATTATATAGATCCAATCGGTTATTTGTAAAATACGTAAGGCACAAAGAATAACAAAACAATGTGAATCCACCATTCAATTTCAGGAAAAGTCCATCACTCCTGAAATTCCCTGGGTGCCCTTCCCCAACCCCATCCCCCTCCCTCCTCCCTCAGAAATAACTGCTATTTGTCTTTTGGGTTTATCATTTCCTAGCCTTTTTTTTTTTTTTTTTTTTTAACAGGTTTACCATATTTGTTTATCTAAGCAATGTAGGTATTGTTTAGTTTGGGACGTTTGTGAACCTTACACATATGGACTCCAATGAATTCTTTTGTGATTCACTTTTCACTTGATGTGAAATGAAGCCACATGGTTATGTGTATCTGCAATGTATTCCTTTTCACAGCTGCGTAGTATTCCATTGTGTCTACACCACAAATTATGTATTCATTCTAATGTTGATGGGTATTTATTTGGGTTGCATTTAGAGCTTAGAATCAGGCTGATTTCCACTTTATACATGTCTCCTGGGACATATATGCAAATATTTCTCTGCTATTAAATCCTAGGAATGGCACTGTTGGCTTACAGGGTATGTTCATTTTTATACCGCCAAATTGTTTTCCAAACTGACTATAACAATGTCTCACATCAGTACAGCAACCTTATTTTAAATAAGAGTTGTCAATGAATTCTCAGAAATTGAATTCTAGGCGGGGCACAGTGGCTCATGCCTGTAATCCCAGCACTTTCAGAGGCTGAGATGGGTGGATCATGAGGTCAGGAGTTCAAGACCAGCCTGGCCAATATAGTGAAACCCTGTCTCTACTAAAAATGCAAAAATTAGCCGGGCATGGTGGCGCGTGCCTGTAGTCCCAGCTGTTCGGGAAGCTAATGCAGGAGAACTGCTTGAACCCAGGAGGCAGAGGTTGCAGTGAGCTGAGATCATACCACTGCACTCCAGCCTAGGCAATAGACTAAGAATCCGACTCAAAAAAAAAAAGAAAAAAGAAATTGAATTCTAATTCATTTTTAATACTCTTTTTCTAATTATAAAAGTAATATATTCAGTTTAAAATGCAAATATCACAGAGACAGTCTAGAATAGCCATGGACACAAACAGCAGCACTAATACATAGCACTGCTGGGTGTATATTCCTCCAGAATTTCTTAATATACATATGAATACACATGAGAGTTTAGTGTATTTTTAAAACACATATACTAATATACTATTCAAATTATTTTACATTTTGCTTTTTCTAAACATGTCATGTACATTTTCCTGTATCATTGCATACAGGTTACTTCACTCTACTGTCAAGTAAAATTCCACATTTTTTAAAAGGATTGCTATCTTATTTTATTTCATTTTATTTTATTTTAGAGACAGAGTTTCACTCTGTTGCCCAGGCTAGAGCGCAGTGGCAAAATCTCGGCTCACTGCAACCTCCACCTCCTGGGTTCAAGTCATTCTTGTGCCTCAGTCTCCCTGGTAGCTGGGACTACAGGTGCGCACCACCGCACCCAGCTAATTTTTGTATCTTTAGTTGAGCCGGGGTTTAACCATGTTGGCCAGGCTGGTCTCGAACTCCTGACCTCAAGTGACCAGCCTGCCTTGGCCTCCCAAAGTGCTGCTGGGATTACAGGTGTGAGCCAGCATGCCCAGTTAGAACTGCTACATTTTAAAGAGGAAGAATTGTTCAGGGGACAAATGTGAGAAAAAGAACAGGACATCACAACTTTTAAAAATGATTAAAAACTAGCTTTCAGTCACATTTACCTTTTTTTGTTTGTTTGTTTTTTAAAAGTTTATTCTTGACAATAAGAAGCCAATAATCTGAATCAATGAAAAGCAGAAAATAAGGGGGATAAAAAACAAGATGGGTTTTTGTTTGTTTGTTTTATTTTATTTACTCTTTTCCTAAGCAAGCTAACACAAGGTGGTCATTTATTTTAAAGTTTAACTCAGATCTGTTGATTTTACACCCTCTATCCCACCTCAGTGGGAGAGAAAAACAGGGCACTAAAAACAGAGCCAAGCAGGGTCAGCCGCAGGAGCTGGATGGGGAATTTGGAAAGCCCCAGGCAAGGTGGAAAGCTACTTTATAACACATGGGTGTGGAGAACAACTCAGCTAGGGACTTTCCACTTCTCCTTAAGGAGGAGCCAACTCCCAGACATTCATGGAAATGTTCCAAGCCAGAGAGCTTCATGGCACATGGAACTTCTGTTCATGTCACTCTGGCCTGCACGGACTTTCTGGAATAACTACAGCTGAAAGAACAGGTTGATGTTTCTAATTCTGGGGATTAAGAAGGATCTTTACCCCTTTCTCCCTCAAGGAAAACACCCCAGTTGTCTTTCATCCCCAACAAAACTTACATCACAATTGGCTCGGCCCCCATTCCCACATCTCTGCTCCCTCAGGGTCTGTAAGAAAAGAAAAAGCCAGGTGTCCTGTGAGGCTCTCCCCAGCCCACTCCCTCAGCCAGAGGCCCTTTGTGAAGGCGAGCTCCTCCCACATACCAAGTGTTTGAATTCTGCAGAGAGGCTGCCGTTGTTGGACTCTTCCATGTTCATCACTTTGGTGTTTGTGCCCAGAATGTTAAATTTCCGGGATCTGAATCACAGGAGAACAATCAACTATGTAGGCGACCGAGTAGCCAGAGGATGAAGTTAGGTTAAATGGAACAAAAGGAAGCCTCTAGGCTGAACTTACCCTCTGAGAGCTGCAACATCCCCAGAGTCTCTGTAAGAACACAGACCACTGTTAACAAAACAGGCTCCGTATTTCTTCAAAAAGCCTACTGTGACCACCTGTTATTTACTCTCATGAAAAAACCTCTGTGCTCCTGGGCATTTCTTTAAAAAACGTAACACCTTTGTGTAGTAGGCACAGTTGATTGCCTCCCCATAGGAAGGGGGGGGACCTATGTTTCATATTGCATATGTACTTATTAAACCTATCACCTTCATCAACTCCCTGATTTCATTATTTTCCAGTGCATTCTCATGAAATTTCCAGATAATTATATCAACTAAAAGTAAGTATGCATTTTCTCTTTTCTTTCTTTTTTTTTTTTGAGACAGAGTTTTGCTCTTGTTGCCCAGGCTGGAGTGCATGGCGTGATCTTGGCTCACCACAACCTCCACCTCCTGAGTTCAAGCGATTCTCCTGCCTCAGCCTCCCAAGTAGCTGGGATTACAGGCATGCGCCACCACACCCGGCTAATTTTGTATTTTTAGTAGAGACAAGGTTTCTCCATGTTGGTCAGGCTGGTCTCGAACTCTCGACCTCAGGTGATCCGCCCGCCTCAGCCTCCCAAAGTGCTGGGATTACAGGCGTGAGCCACCATGCCCGGCCACATTTTCTCTTTCTAATGTCTTCAAAGGGTATGTGTATTTTACATCCTGAAAGGTATTATGAAATTTTGAGTATTCCAATATATGGTAAAGTGCGGAACAATTAAAAAAAAAGAGATCTATTCTTTCCACATGCTATGTATGGAAAGAATATATAACAACGTTTCAGTCAACAACAAACTGCATATATGAAGGTGGTCCCATAAGATTATAATGGAGCTGAAAAATTCCTTCCTCATTGAGATGTGTTACAATTGCCTATGGTATTCAGCACAGTAACATACTGTACAGGTTTGCAGCCTATGACCAGCAGGCTCTGCTACATAGCATAGGTGGGCAGTAGGCTCTGCCACCCAGGTTTGTGTAAGGACTATATACTCTACAATGGTTGCACAACAAAATTGCCTAACGATACATTTTGCAGAATGTATCCTAGTCATTAATTAACACATAATCTCAGTCTTATATATAACATGCATGAATGACACGTACAAGTAAAAAACTAAATAAAGAAAAAGAGGGACTGGTAGTCACAATAGCAACCATAAATCAAATCTGTACCCCCAGCTTTGTGGCTTTGTTCAGGCACACAAATGACAATGCACCCCAAGCCTTTTGAAAACTTTTGTACACAAAATGAAGATCTCTGAATAAAGACAGAGTCTCTAGTTCAAATGATGTCTGTCAAAGTACTCATTTTTCCATTCCTCATTTGAAAAAAAGAGCTAAGATAGAAGTACTTACTTGTCAATGCACACTTTAATTTTAAGTTGATAATTTAACTCAGGGAATTTGACCAGCAACCTATTTAAAAAGAAAAAATCCAATGAAAAAAAAAGTCAGTAGACTCTTCCATAACTTTTCTTAAAGAAATGTAAAATTCCTAATTCTTCATTTCTAATAGGTAAATAGGCCAAGCTGTCTGTAATTATAGACTCACATCTATAATCTCAGCACTGTGGGAGGCAAAGCTGGGAGGATCACTTGAGCCCAGGAGTTCCATAACAGTCTGGGCAACAAAGCGAGAGCCCACCTCTATAAAAAATGTAAAAATTAGCGGGGTGTGGTAGCATGTACCTGTAGTAGCAGTTACTCAGGAGGCTGAGGCAAGAGGATCACTTGTGCCCAGGAGTTCAAGGCTACAGTGACTTATGATCATGCCACTGCACTCTAGCCTGGGTGACAGAGCGAGATCCTCTCTCTCCCGATCTCTCTTTTTTTTCTTTTTTTTTTTTTGAGACAGAGTTTCGCTCTTGTTACCCGGGCTGCAGTGCAATGGCACGGTCCGTTCACCACAACCTCTGCCTCCTGGGTTCAAGTGATTCTCCTGCCTCAGCCTCCCAAGTAGCTGGGATTACAGGAGCGTGCCACCACATCCAGCTAATTTTGTATTTTTAGTAGAGACAGGGTTTCTCCGTGTTGGCCAGGCTGGTCTCGAACTCCCGACCTCAGGTGATCCACCCACCTCAACCTCCCAAAGTGCTGGGATTACAAGCGAGAGCCACCGCACCCGGCCCCATCTCTCTCTTTAAAAAAATTAAAATAGGGCCGGGCACGGTGGTTCATACCTGTAATCCTAGCACTTTGGGAGGCCAAGGTGGGTGGATCACAAGGTCAGGAGTTCAAGACCCGCCTGGCCAAGATGGTGAAACCCCATCTCTACTAAAAGTACAAAAATCAGCCAGGCGTGGTGGCAGGCACCTGTAATCCCAGCTACTTGGGAGGCTGAGGCAGGAGAATCACTTGAACCTGGGAGGCAGAGGTTGCAGTGAGCCAAGATCATACCTCTACACTCTAGCATCGGTGATAGAGCAAGACTCCATCTCGGGAAAAAAAAAAAAATAGGCCAAGCATGGTGGCTCACACCTATAATCCCAGTACTTTTGGAGGCTGGGGCGGGTGGATCACCTGAGGTCAGGAGACCAGCCCGGACAATATGGAGAAACCCTGTCTCTACTAAAAATACAAAAATCAGCCGGGCATGGTGGAGTGTGCCAGTCCAGCTACTCAGGGAGACTGAGGCAGGAGAATCGCTAGAACTCGGGAGGTGGAGGTTGCAGTGAGTCCAGTTCACACCACTGCACTCCAACCTGGCCGACAGAGTGAGACTGTCTCAAAAAAAAAAAAAAAATTAGCTGGGTATAGTGACAAGCACCTCTAGTCCCAGCTACTCAGGAGGCCGAGGCACAAGAATCACTTGAACCTGGGAGGTGGAGGTTGCAGTGAACTGAGATCACACCACTGCACACCAGCCTGGGTGAGAGTGAGACCCTGTCTCAAAAACAAAGGATGAGTATCGCCCCTTCAAGCCAAAGGTACTGAGAAAACGCCTGAGAACTAACAACTTAAAGCTGTGAGAGGCCGGGCGCGGTGGCTCAAGCCTGTAATCCCAGCACTTTGGGAGGCCGAGACGGGCGGATCACGAGGTCAGGAGATCGAGACCATCCTGGCTAACACGGTGAAACCCCGTCTCTACTAAAAAATACAAAAAACTAGCCGGGCGAAGTGGCGGTTGCCTGTAGTCCCAGCTACTCGGGAGGCTGAGGCAGGAGAATGGCGTGAACCCGAGAGGAGGAGCTTGCAGTGAGCTGAGATCCGGCCACTGCACTCCAGCCTGGGTGACAGAGCGAGACTCCGTCTCAAAAAAAAAAAAAAAAAAAAAAAAAGCTGTGAGAGATTCGCAAAAGGACAATCAAAGCCATATAATGAAAAATATTACAGGAACACATGCTGGCATTTTGTTCTATTAATCCTGAAACCCAACACCATACTAAGTTTCTGAGGAGGGAAATTTCGCTGCAGAAGGTCAAAACGCCAGCACACCTGTTCTGACTTGAGTGTGAAAGTAACACCTCACCCTACAGGCCCACCACCCACCTGCCCTGGGGCCTCTCAGCTTCCCCATCACTAAGCCTTACTCTTTCCCTTAAAATCCACAGGGAAGCATAGCCTCAAAGAACAGAAAATAGATGACATTATTTTGTCCCTTGGGCAGAAGAAGAAGCTGTGGTCTGAGACTCCAGGTCTGCAATCATAGGAATATGCCCAGGTACCTTCGAAAAGATGACTGCTCTTTTGCTTTTGACATCAGAATCAGAGAGCAAGCAGCTAGTATGGAAACAAATTTCATCCGCACAACAGTGTACTGCCTGTGACACCACACCTGGAAAGAATGACCCTGGCCACCAACTCTACCCTAATGGTGTCCCTCAGTAAAATCTCTACTGGAAACAGGAGTGGCGTGGCCTACCTGACTTTGGTAGTGAACTGGACGCCGGTCTTGATGACAAGGGGCCGGTCAGGATGCATGGGCATGCAGGGCTGCCGCTCCACCACAAAGGCACTGAGGAAAGAGAAGACAGGCTCACACGCCACGGCCGCGACCGGAAGTCAGCCCGCCTCTCACTCTACCACATGAGTCTTTAGGTGTTTTTTAGATGAGGGAAAGGGACAAGGATGCTAAGTTACCTTTTCATTAAGTTTCTGAACAGCTCCACGATTCTCTCCTCCAGCATCGGCCGGTGCTGTACAATGGGGTCCCCTTTGTAGGACACTTTTTGCTGCAACTCCTCCAGTTTCTTAATTTGTTGACGGGTCTGAAGTTGAGATTCTGCTAATGACGTTATCCTGCCAATAAATTAAGAAAGGTGTTAATTACCAAAGTGAATGTATATAGGTGAGATGGAGAAGGGGCAGGAAATACTGGAGACATGGAGACCCCTACAATAAGAACAAGGAATATTTTTAATTGTGGTGAAATATACATAGCATGAAATTTACAATTTTTTATCTTAAGTTTACAGTTCAGTGACATTAAGAAAAGAGGAATTATTCACCACGTTGGGTGGATGCTGAAAATAAATAAATAAATAAATAATTTGTTATTATTTGTTTACTTATTTTTTGAGCTGGAGTGCAGTCGTGCAATCTCAGCTCACTGTAACCTCCACCTCCCAGGTTCAAGCGATTCTCCTGCCTGAGCCTCCTGAGGGATTACAGGTGTAAGCCACTGTGCCTGGCCTATTTATTTATTTATTTATTTGAGACAGTCTCACTCTGTTGCCTAGGCTGGAGTGCAGTGGTGTAATCTCAGCTCACTGCAACCTCCGCCTCCCAGGTTCAAGTGATTCTCCTGCCTCAGTCTCCCAAGTAGCTAGGATTACAGGCACCCACCACCACTCCTGGCTAATTTTTGTATTTTTAGGAGAGATAGGATTTTGCCATGTTGGCCAGGTTGGTCTTGAACTCCTGACCTCAGGTGATCCACCTGCCTCAATATCCTGAAGTGCTGGGATTAGAGGTGTGAGCCACTGCGCCTGGCCAGAAAATAATTTATTTTACCTTTTATTACTAGTCCCTTCCTAAAATCTCAAATCTCTAAGAGGGGCCTGGGCATAAAAGTATTAAAATTTCATGGAGTTATCATTGGAAAATGACAAGCATCTGAGCCCAGATATGCAGAACATGAAATATGAAATTTAGCACTTACTTAATTCATCCTAACTTGTCTATGAACATAGACAGCTCACAAAGATGGATTTGAGCCAGCTCTGTCACACACTATCTGTGCAAGTTTTGCCAGGCCCTTCACCATCATGGGCCTTAGCTTCCCCTCTCATGAAGAGAAGGGCTTGAACTACATGAGCCCTTTATTTTCTTTCTTTTTTTTTTTTGAGGCAGGGTCCCACTCTGTGGCCCAGTGCAGTGTAATGGCATGATCATAGCTCACTGCCTCCTCCAACTCCTGGACACAAGTGATCCTCCTACCTTGGCTTCCTGAGTAGCTAGAACTACAGGTGTGTGCCACCATGCCTGTTTAGTTTTTTGAGATAGAGTTTCACTCTTGTCACCCAGGCTGAAGTGTAATGGCACATGTCTAGTTTTTTAAATTTTTGTAGGAATGGGACCTTACTTTGTTGCCCAGGCTGGTCTCAAACTCCTGGGTTCAAGCAATCTTTCTGATTCTGCCTCCCAAAGCACTGGGATTTACAGGCGTGAGCCACGACACCCAATCCCCATAAACCTTTTCAATGTCAGCCTTCAACTGATCAAAGGACACAACATTATGTTTCAAGACATTGATAACATGCACAAGGAATAAGTGAATAGAGAGTAAGAAAAAGCTCATTAAATCTATCTCCAGGAATAGAGAATATTAGGCCAGGCACAGTGGGTCACACCTGTAATCCCAGAAATTTGAGAGGCCGAGGCAGGT
This sequence comes from Papio anubis, assembly GCF_008728515.1. Taxonomy (NCBI): domain Eukaryota; kingdom Metazoa; phylum Chordata; class Mammalia; order Primates; family Cercopithecidae; genus Papio; species Papio anubis. The sequence continues at coordinate 49,517,829 of NC_044992.1, forward strand.
GGATCACTTGAGACCAGGAGTTTGAGACCAGCCTGGCCAACATGGTGAAACCCCATCTGTACTAAAATACAAAAAAATAGCCAGGCATGGTGGCATGGGCCTGTAATCCTGGCTACTTGGAAGGTTGTGGCTAAGAATTGCTTGAACCTGAGAGGAGAAGGTTGCAGCAAGCCATGATCGTGTCACTGCACTCTAACCTGGGTGACAAAGTGAGACTCTAGTCTCAAAAAAAAAAAAAAAAAAAAAAGAATAGAGAGGTTTAGCATCATTCCATCATTCTTTGATGGTTTATCACTAGTGTAATAAACCAAAAGACCAGAAAGAAAGTGAAAGGAGAGGGAGGAGGACTGCTGCAGGGATTTCTGAACTCCCTAACTCTGTTCTGGCACTTCTATCCTCCCATTCCCAGAACTTAAGCTTCTTCGTTCCCTGGTCAGGAAGCATGTAAAACTGCTTTCAGTAAATTAACAACACTCGGGGTTAGTGAGGATATGAATAGACAGGCATTCTCATGTAGAGTTGCCCTAAATTTCCAGTTCAGGCTCTGTATCTCAAGTGTCTCCTAGGGCAAGCTGGTGCAACATGCTCACTATAGGGCCTTGCACATGAAGGGTGTGCAGTAAGATTTACTGGATGAAGGTAAAAGTGCAGATTACAGAAAAGCATATAAAGATCCTGGGCTGGGCACAGCAGCTCACATCTATAATTCCAGCGCTTCTGAGAGGCCGAAGTGGGATGATCCCTTGAGCCCAGGAGTTTGAGACCAGTCCAGGCAACAAAGTAAGACCCTGTCTCTATAAAAAATTTAAAAATTAGCCAGGTGTGGTGGTGCACACCTGTAGTCCCAGCTACTCAGAAGGCAAAGGTGGGAAGATTGCTTGAGCCCAGGAGGTCAAGGCTCCAGTGAGCCATGATTGCATCACTGTACTCTAGACTGGGTAACACAGTGAGACCCTGACTCCAAAAAAAGAAAAAAAAATGATCCTGCTAATATAAACTGTATAAATTTCTGTCTTTATGTGCATATACATAATGACAGATGTCTAGACTGCACGTCAACTAAAATTTTAACTACCAGTACTGCTGATGATTTAATTTAAAAATCTTTTCTTCGGCCAGGTGCGGTGGTTCACGCCTGTAATCCCAGCACTTTGGGAGGCCGAGACGGACGGATCAGGAGGTCAGGAGATTGAGACTATCCTGGCCAACACGGTGAAACCCTGTCTCTACTAAAAATACAAAAATTAGCCGGGCATAGTGGCGGGCGCCTGTAGTCCCAGCTACTTGGTAGGCTGAGGCAGGAGAATGGCGTGAACCTGGGAGGCGGAGCTTACAGTGAGGGGAGATCACGCCACTGCACTCCAGCCTGGGCAACAGAGCGAGACTCCATCTCAAAAAAAAAAAAAAATTTTTTTTCTTCGCTTGATTAATTTTCTGTATTTGGATTTTTCCCCTTAAAAAGGGCATGCATTGTTTTAGATTACTAAAATAACTAAAATTAAAAGTTTTGTTTATCTGTTAAATACAGTTAAACCAAAAGCCTTAATTGAATCAAGTAAAATATACTTAAAATATAATAATATAAATACATTTTTTTAAACAAAGTTTCTCCAAATAAAGTAAAAACTTTATTTTATTTTTATTTTTTTGAGATGGAGTCTCACTGTGTCGCCCAGGCTGGTTGGCATCTGGTAGTGCGATCTCGGCTCACTGCAACCTCCATATCCCAGGTTCAAGTGATTCTCCTGCCTCAGCCGCCCAGAGTAGCTGGGACTACAGGCACGCACCACCATGCCCGGCTAATTTTTATGTTTTTAGCAGAGATGGGTTTTCACCATGTTAGCCAGGCTGGTCTCCAACACCTGACCTCAAGTGATCCGCCCATCTTGGCCTCCGCCCAGCCGAAATAAAGTAAAAACTTTAATTATTGGGTTAAATTTGAATATGGAAAAGTCCCCACGTTGGAGATAGAGTACCAATTCTGTGGGCCTGCAGTTAAGATCAGAATTCAATCTAGCTTTCGAGAAAGAAAGGAAAAGCTTCTTTCATCCTTTACCAGTTTTCTAGCCGATCTAGGCAGATGTTGGGCGGACCTCCAATGCAGGCAATCTGTTGCCGCCTCTTCCAGTCAGCCAGCTCCTCGTCTGTGAGAGTTTTCTGTACGTACTCCATCGCTGACAAAAGCCCCGCCAGCTCACTCACGATGCTCTGGTTGGAAACCAAAACAAAGTCAGAAAACATTTCCTCAGACAGTCTCTAACCACATTCTTTAGTCAACTCCAGAGCAGGAACTTCTTAGAAACCAAGCAAGTTCTGCCACAAGATGCTGAAATCCCGCAAGTGAGCGAGACACATAGGGGAAGTGGTCCGACCGATGCCCTTACTCTCCGCATCTGGTCCAGCGCAGTGAGCATCTGTTCCAGCTGCTGCATCTTCTGCCTGGTCACTGACTGGTTGTTTCCATTCAGATCTTGCATGTCTGCGGAGGAAGGAAAAACTCCTTGACCTGAGGGAATACTCCTGTCCTTAATGACCAGGCTCCTTTGAGCACCCGTAACTCCCTTGCGCCCCGACCGCCTTAAGATCTAAGAGTTAAGACAAATGACTCTTTCAACTCAACAACACAAACTCACTTTCTAGAGATTTTAACGTCTCTAATATTCACTTGCCTCCTTGACTCTTGAGGGTTTTATAGTTGAAATCAAAGTCATCCTGGAGATTCTCTACCACTTTCATTTTCTGTTCTAGATCCTGTTTAAAATAAGTAAACAAAAAAACAGAAGTAAAAAAAGATTTCCTTGGGAACAGAAAAAATAACGTATCGGAGGAGAATTCAAATGAAGCCAAAACCTCAAAAAAGATACATGGAGGACTTGCAGGCAGTATCCCCAAGAGGAGGCTCCCTGGTGGCCAGGCGCAGTGGCTCATGCCTGTAATCCTAGCACTTTGAGAGGCTGAGTTGGGAGGATCACTTGAGCCCAGCAGTTTGAGATCAGCCTGGGCAACACAGGGAGACCCCCATCTCTACAAAATTTTGTTTTAAATTAGCTGGGCATGGTGGTGCACGCCTGCGGTCCCGGTTACATGGGAGGATGAGGTAAGAGAACTGCTTGGGCCTGAGAGGTCAAGGCTGCAGTAAGCTGTGATCATGCCACTGCAGCCCAGCCTGAGCAGCAAAGCAAGACCTTGTCTCAAAAAAAAAAAAAAAAAAAAAAAAAAAAAAAAAAAAAATTAATAAAAGCTCCCTGCCCAAGGCTTGTAACTTGCATCACCTGTACTCTCTTCCGGACATCCTGAAGGTGCTGCTCCAGCATCTGCTGCTTCTCTGTCACCACAGCTGCTGTGGGGTGGTTGGCCTGGCCCCCTTGCTGCCAAAAAGGAGGTCAATGCACATGTGAACACAGAAATATGGGGAGAGGAATACCCCATATTTGGCTTGAGATGCTGCTGCCATCATGAGAGGAAGGGAAACAGAGGCAGTGGTGCTGTCACTATACAGGTGACACTACATAGGTCATACCATAAACCCCCTCTATGAACTGCACTAAGAGACCACATGTTCAGCTAAGATATGGTCTATGCCTTCGAAAAGCTTATGGGCAAGCATGTCAAAAAATTCAGAACAATTTATGATAGCAGATGTTGGATGTCTACTTAAACGTGGTGTCCAGTATATTTCTGAGGGATAATAAAAAAAAGTCCTGCCCTAGGGATGAAATTCCATATCAAAAGATATCTCAGGGAGAAGGGGAGGCTGGTACCTTGGAAAAGGTCAAATAGCACACGGAAAAAGAAAAAGAAGAAAGAAGACCAGATGTAGCAGCTCATACCTATAATCTCAGCACTTGGGAAGGCTGAAGTGGCAGGACTGTTTGAGGCCAGGAATTCAAAACTAGCCTAGTCAACATAGTAAGGCCCCATCTCGAATGAATGAATTAATTAATTAAAGAAATAAAAAAAAAAATAGCATATGAAACTTAAAAATTACAGGTTTGTGGCCGGGCGCGGTGGCTCACGCCTGTAATCCCTGAACTTTGGGAGGCCGAGGTGGGCGGATCACGAGGTCAGGGGATCAAGACCATCCTGGCTAACACGGTGAAACCCCGTCTCTACTAAAAATACAAAAAACTAGCCGGGCGTGGTGGCGGGCGCCTGTAGTCCCAACTACTCTAGAGGCTGAGGCAGGAGAATGGCGTGAACCTGGAAGGCGGAGCTTGCAGTGAGCCGAGATCACGCCACCGCACTCCAGCCTGGGCGACAGAGTGAGACTCCGCCTCAAAAAAAAAAAAAAAAAAAAATTACAGGTTTGTGCCAAGTGCAGTGGCTCATGCCTGTAATCCCAGCACTTTGGGAGGCCAAGGCGGGTGGATTACCTGAGGTTTGGAGTTTGAGACCAGCCTGACCAACATGGAGAAACCCCGTCTCTACTAAAAATACAAAGTTAGCTGAGCGTGGTGGCGCGTGCCTGTAATCCCAGCTACTTGGGAGGCTGAGGCAGGAGAATTGCTTGAACCCGGGAGGTGGAAGTTGTGTTGAGCCAAGACTGTGCCACTGCACCCCAGCCTGGGCAACAAGAGTGAAACTCCATCTCAAAAAAAAAAAAAAAAAAAATTACAGGTTTGGGCTGGGCATGGTGGCTCCCACCTATAATCCCAGCACTTTGGGAACCAAGGCAGGAGGATCACTTGAGGCTGGGAGTTTGAGACCGGCTCAGGGAACATAGAGAGAGACCCCATCTCAATCAAAAAAAAAAAAAAATTTTTTTTTAAATTAGCTGGGTGTGGTGGCATATACGTACTAGCTACTTGGGAGGCTGAGGTGGGAGGATCACTTATGTCCAGAAGTTTGAGGCTGCACTAGAGCCAGTTTTATGGGCAACCATTCTCTTCCTTTCCCATGGTCCCTATCCAAGCCCATAGAATACAAACTTCTTAGGCCGGGCGCGGTGGCTCAAGCCTGTAATCCCAGCACTTTGGGAGGCCGAGACGGGCGGATCACGAGGTCAGGAGATCGAGACCATCCTGGCTAACACAATGAAACCCCGTCTCTACTAAAAAATACAAAAAAAAACTAGCCGGGCGAGGTGGCGGGCGCCTATAGTCCCAGCTACTCGGGAGGCTGAGGCAGGAGAATGGCCTGAACCCGGGAGGCGGAGCTTGCAGTGAGCTGAGATCCGGCCACTGCACTCCAGCCAGGGGGACAGAGTGAGACTCTGTCTCAAAAAAAAAAAAAAAAAAAAAAAAGAATACAAACTTCTTAGAAGTTTTGGGAAGGTGACCCATGCCCCTACCCCTACTACTTCCCACAGTGACAGTGACTCACCTGATTGGTAAGATGGAGAGAAAGACTCTGTGCACACACAGATCTTCAAAGAATCCAGCACCAAGCTGGTGCCTCCCTCCTCTCACTCTTGCCTTACTAGGGCCCACCACAAGCAAGAGCAGCAGCCTGGTTGCTAGAAGCAGGTCTAGAGGCCTATCCCTCTGCCTTCAGTGAATGTTGGTCTATGGCGGCTGAAGCTCCATATGGATGGCTGGGGTGGCGTGAGGGTGCTGCTCTGCACACCCAGGCTCTCTCCACACCAAGATCTAACTCAGGGCACAGGCATCGGAAAGCCCCTATGGTTACCAGCTCAAGCCACACTTTCCATTCTAGTTTTACCTATACAGCTGATGTTTTAATCTTCATTCCACTCCCATGTCTATTTCTCAAGTAGGACTACACTTAAAGGGGGAAAACATGTGATTGATGATCACCCACAGAAACCCACCTCTAATACCTTTGTAAAAAACTTCACTGACTCCCCACTGCTTCCAGCTGTAAACATCTCAGGCCAACACAGAAAGCTGTTTCACACAATTGATAACTTAAACTTTCCCTCCCTGTGCTTCGGTCGCCCCAAACTCCCCACTCTTTCCTGCATGCAATGTGTTTCCACACTCCCTCCCCACCCGCTATCCACTCAGCCTGGCCTGGGCTTTAGCCCAAACACACCTGAACTCACTCACCTTCAAATTCAGTTCAAATGTTTCCTTTCCTGCAAAATCTTATTCAACTTCCTTAGACAAAATGACACACATCCTCTTCTGTGTTTTTCTCACTTTGAGTGTTTGTGTACTTACAATCCCAACTAGCCTGACAGCCCCTGGTAGCAGGGATTACATCCATTCTTCTATCTTTAACCCATTCTAGACACTTAAGAGCATGCCAGATATCATAAACAGAAAAAATAGCAGTGAGGCCTGGGTTGAGGCCACAAATATCCAACTTACAGCTTCGTATCAGGGGTTGCAAACTTTTTCTCTAAGGGACAGAAGGTAAATATTTTTGGCTTCCTGGGTCATATAGTCCCTGCCACAAATAGCCCTGCCACTGCAGCACAAAAGCAGCCACAGATAATGCATAAATAACCGAGTGTGGCTGGGTTCTGAAAAAACCTCATTTACAAAACAGCAGCAGGCTGGATTTGGGCCACGGTCACAGTTTGCAGACCCCTAATCCATCCAATTGAAAACATCCTTGGGATACCTTTGGCTTTCCTACCTCCCATGGTAAGTTGGAGTCTCTATCCAAATTGACTTAAACCACATATTTTTATATTGTGGAGCAGGATAAAATACAAAGGTTTTCCGTAACAGAAAATCCTAGTGCTGCCTGGGCAAGTGCCTGTATGCTAACCTCTTGGGCTAAAGGGCACTGCACAGTAAGTGTTATCTACCACCTCACTCACACCTGAGCATATCAGTTTTCTGCTTAAAATTCCTCACTGGGGCTGGGCACAGTGGCTCATGCCTGTGATCCCAGCACTTTGGGAGACCGAGGTGGGCGGATCACCTGAGGTCAGGAGTTCGAGACCAGCCTGGTCAACATGGTGAAACCCCATCTCTACCAAAAATACAAAACATTCTTCACTGGGTCCCCATTTCCTACAGTAATGGTGAGGGTGATGATAGTGATGTCAGCAGCAGCAGAAAGCAGTTAAATTGTTTTGCATTTATGTGTCAGATACTGTTCTAAGCATTTTACATATATGAATTCTATGAAGAAGGTATAATTATCACTCCCACTGGAGGAACAGAGAGAGTAAAAATTGTTTACTTAAGGTTACAGAGCAAGTGGCAGGGCTGTGGGTTCATATCAAAGCAGTTGGCTCCTTGTGGTAAACTGCTCTTCCAGAGCCCCATTGCTTGGCATGACTAATTAAAACATCATCATGAGCCTTGACTAGCTCATCTTCCCGACCCAATCAGATGCCGAACTTTCCATACTTCTCCCAAGAATACATGTTTCTGTTTCTGTCTTTGAACATGATCTTCTTTCTGCCTGGAGAGCTCTCTCTCATCAGTTGATGAGCCCAGGAGTTCAACACCAGCCTGGGAAACACAGCAAGAGCCCACCTCTACCAAAAAAAAAAATTAGTTGGGCATGGTGGCATATGCCTGTAGTCCCAGCTACTCATAAGGCTGAGGCAGGAGGATCACAAGGGTCCAGATGGTTGAGGCTGCAGTGAGCTGTGATCACACCGCTGCACTACAGCCTGGGTGACAGAGTGAGACTGTCTCAAAAAACAAAAGGTTACAATGGTAAATTTGAAATGTAATGTTATGTGTATTTCACCACAATTTTTTAAAAAGCAGGGGGTCAGGGAGAAAAAGAAAAAATGTCCCTGATTATAGGATATTAAAGAAAGTAAAACCCCTCACAGAAGGTAAAAAAGTCTCCTATGACCACCTACTTTAATGATTTAGTATGTATGTTTCCAGATATTTTCCCATACATACCAATAGTATATGCAAATTGCATACATTTCATTTTACTATTATGAATCAGATCTTTGCTCTTTTTTTTTTTTTTGAGACAGAGTCTCACTGTGGCCCAGGCTGGAGGTGCAGTGGCCGGATTCAGCTCACTGCAAGCTCCCAGCCCCGGTTTACTTACTCTCCTGCCTCAGCCTCCTGAGTAGCTGGGACTACAGGCTCACCACCCTCAGCTTGGCTAGTTTTTGTATTTTTAGTAAAGACGGGTTTCACCAGAAAGTTAGCCAGGATGGTCTCGACCTGCTGACCTCGCGGATCCGGCCTGCCTCGCCTCCCAAAGTGTTGGGATTACAGGCTTGAGCCACCGCTACCGCCTTTTTTTTTTTTTGACAAGTCTCACTTCTGTCAGCCCCAGGCTGGAGTGCAGTGGCATGATCTTCAGCTCACTGCAACTCCTGCCTCCCAGGTTCAAGCTGCATTCTCCTGCCTCAGCTTCCTGGAGTAGCTGGGACTACAGGCCAGGCTCACCATGCCCAGGGGCTAATTTTGTATTTTAGTAGAGATGGGGTTTCACCATGTCGGCCAGGATGGTCTCAATCTCTTGATCTCGTGGATCCACCCACCATGGCCTCCCAAAGTGCTGGGATTACAGGTGTGAGACACCATTGCCTGGCCCAGATCTTTACTTTCATTACATCTTCTAATAGGTTACTAATGCCACCGTATAGAGGAACTGCAGATTCTGAAAATATTTATCTTGTATGCAATAGCCTTTCTAAACCTTGCTAGTTCTAATTGTTATTGTTAGTTTTGTTTCTCTTGGATCTTCTAGGAAGACCTGTCTATCTGTAAATAATAAGAATTCTGTCCCTTGCTTTCCAATATTTGTACCCTCATTTCTTTTTTTTTTTTTTTGGATAGGCTGGATCCTTCAGGAAAGTATCAAGAGTAAAAGACATCCTTATCTTTCGCAGTTTTACTAAGAATAGTGTTTCACTACTGTGCATCATGCTTAATTAAGCCAGGCGTGGTGGCTCACACCTGTAATCCCAGCACTTTGGGAGGCCGCAGCAGGTGGATCATGAGGTCAGGAGATCAAGACCATCCTGTCTAACAAAGTGAAACTTCGTCTCTACTAAAAAAAATACAAAAAATTAGCCAGGCGTGGTGGCACACACCTGTAGTCCAGCTACTCGGGAGGCTGAGACAAGAGAATCACTTGAACCTGGGAGGCGGAGGTTGCAGTGAGCCAAGATGGCGCCACTACACTCCAGCCTGGGCGACAGAGCAAGACTCTGTCTCAAAAAAAAAAAGAAAAAAATAGAGATGAGGTCTCGCTATGTTGCCCCAGCTGGTCTTGAACTTCTGAGGCTCAGCAATCTGCCTGTCTCAGCCTCCCAAAGTGCTGAGATTACAGGTGTGAGCCACTACTCCTGGCTGTTTTTTAGGTTTTGATATGAGGATTTTTCCAGCCTTATAAAATAAGCTGGAAACATCTCTTGTTTTCCTATACTTTGGAAACGTTTGAATGATATTGGAATAATCTGTACTATGAAAGTTTGTCAGAACAAGCCGGGCATGGTGGCTCACGCCTGTAATCTCAGCACTTTGGGAGGCCGAGGTGGGCGGATCACCTGAGGTCGGGAGGTCTCCAACATGGAGAAACCCCGTCTCTACTAAAAATACAAAATTAGCCAGGTGTGGTGGCGCATGCCTATAATCCCAGCTACTCAGGAGACTGAGGCAGGAGAATCACTTGAACCCTGGAGGTGGAGAGCCGAGATCGCGCCATTGCACTCCAGCCTGGGTAACAGGAGCAAAACTCCGTCTCAAAAAAAAAAAAAAAAAAAAAAAAAGTTTGTCAAACCAGTGGGTCTGTTGGATTCTTTTGGTGGAACTTTCTTTTTGTAGAGTTTTTTCAATGTATTTTGGGGGGTGGAACTTTCTTTTTTTTAAGAGTTTTTCGATGTATTTTTATGATTATTGATCTATTTAATTTATTTTCTTTCTTTTTTAGTAGATCTAATAATTTATCTCATTATAAAGTTGTTTGATTTTCCATTCCTCCCAGACCAGGGATTTGTTTTGTCTCAGGTCTCACCTGGGCCGCAGTGGCTGCAGTCTGTAGGAGGCGTGACTCTTCCCACAGGCACCGGGCCACAATCCGGGCAATCTCCATTGGCTTCTCAAGATACCTGCTCTGTAAGTAGGAGAGAAAGAGAATGAAAATCAGTAGCAGACCATGGAGATGTGGACTGAACTGCGGCACCTTAAAACTAATGTGTTCATCAAGGAAAGCATTTACTCTAGGAAAGAACAGAACAAAGGCTTCAGAGCCTGGGTGAAGGCTCTCTGTGGGTGGGCGAAGGGGAGGTCGTTACTATTTCTGTAACAGAAGGCACACTAGCCTGAGTCTTTTTTTTTTTGAGACTGGGTCTCACTCTGTCCACCAGGCTGGAGTGCAGTGGCGCAATCACAGCTTACTGCAGCTTCGACCTCCCAGGCTCAAGTGATTTTCTCACCTCAGCCTTCTAAGTAGTTAAGACTACAGGTATATGCCACCACAACTGGCTAGTTTTTGAAAAAAAAATTCTGTAGAGATGGTGTCTCGTTATGCTGCCCAGGCTGGTCTCAAACTCCCGGGCTCAAGCAATCCTCCCACCTCAACCTCCTAAGGTGTTGGGATTACAGGCGTGAGCCACCATGCCTGGCCTTGTCTGAGTCTTTACACAGTATGCTATCCTGCTCTTGCAGGGAAGCAACTGACTTATTCAAGAAGTATCCCATTACGGTCAAACCTTTAACATGTTAACAGTGAGAGTCATCTTCCTATCAGTGGACCCGGTTAACATGCTAACATGTATGATTAATGTAACAATCACTTTATGGTCAGGCATGGTAGCTCATGCCTGTAATTCCAGCACTTTGGGAGGCCGAGGTGGGTGGATCACGAGATCAGGAGATCGAGATCATCCTGGCTAACACGATGAAACCCCGTCTCTACTAAAAATACAAAAAATTAACCAGGCATGGTGGCGGGCGCCTGTAGTCCCAGCTACTTGGGAGGCTGAAGCAGGAGAATAGCATGAACCCGGGAGGTGGAGCTGGCGGTGAGCCGAGATCATGCCACTGCACTCCAGCCTGGGCGACAGAGCGAGACTCCGTCTCAAAAAAAAAAAAACAAAACAATCACTTTATTACTTCAACTATGACAAGAGAAGTGATTCTCAGGTAATGATGCTCACGGGTAAGTATACAGAGCTTTGAGAAAGGGCTAATTACTTCTCCTGTAATTGAAAATACAAGATAAGATTCTCGTTATTTAGCCAAATGAGAAAAGAAATGCTTCCAGGAAAGAACGCTAACACCCGACTCTACGGGTCCTGTTTCTCCTTGTCCTCAGTTTCTCATCATACCTGAAGAAACTGCTTGATTCTTCGTAGATTGTGCTGATAGAGAACATTCGACTCTTGCAGGAAGCGGCTATACTGCTGGTCAATCTCGCCCAGGAGATTATGAAACACCAAAGTGGCATGTGATTCTTTGCTGGCCGCATATGCCCTAGGAAAAGGAAGAATGATAAAGAATGGCTCTGAAGCCGACACATACACACAAACATAGAAATCACCATCAAGAAAGAGGAAAAAAAAAATAAAGCAAACCTGATGCTATAACCCATTCATCATTTTAGATTCTTCTTGCTCAGCAATCAAATGCCATCAATTTAATAATTGTTAATAATTATTTCAGGCCGGGCACGGTGGCTCACGCCTGTAATCCCAGCACTTTGGGAGGCCGAGGCTGGCGGATCACCTGAGGTCAGCAGTTCCAGACCAAACAAGCCAGCATGGTGAAACCCTGTCTCTACTAAAAATCAAAAATTAGCCGGGTGTGGTGGTGAGCACCTGTAATCCCAGCTACTCGGGAGGCTGAGGCAGGAGAATCGCTTGAACCCAAGAGTGAGTGAAATTGTGCCACTGCACTCCTGCCTGGGCTAGAGCTAGACTCTGTTTCAAAAAAAAAAAAAAACAACAAAAACCCACAACAAAACAAAAAAACAATTATCCTAGATATTATCCACTCTCATAATCTGTATTTGTAAAATATTTGAGCAAAGTAGATAGCTATGCTGTTTTTCTTTAAACTCTCAATTAACTCTGGTCAGATTTATTAGTATAAATAAGTAATCCCAGGCTGGGATGGCCTATCTCCAGCATCTGGGAATCACCTCCTGGCCCTTCACCAAATCAGGATATGCATTCTGGAAAAACCAGGTCATATTAACACTGGCCTGAATTAAACCAAAATCAGTAGGTGAGCCTGAGCATATTAAAGTGAAGGAAATAGTTGCTGGACTTCTGTGCCATTATCTCCTCTATGAATGGAATCTATTTCCCTTATCCTGTGATCTAGTTTGGATCTACATCTCTGCCCGAATCTCATACTGAAATGTAACCCCCACTGTTGGAGGTGGGGCCTGGTGGAGGGTGACTGGATCATGGGGGTAGGTTTCTCACGAATGGTTTAGCACCATCCCTGTTGATACTGTCCTCGAGACAGTGAGTTCTTGTGCGATCTGATCGTTTAAAAGTGTGTGGCGCCTCCCCCTTGCTCTCTTGCTCTTGCTCTGGCCATGTGACCTGCCTGCTCCCACTCTGCCTTCCGCCATGATTGGAAGCTTGCTGAGGCCTCCCTGGCAGTGGATGCTGCTATGCTTCCTATACAGCCTGCAGAACTATGAGCCAATTAAACCTCTTTTTTTATAAATTACCCAATCTCAGGTATTTCTTTACAGCAAGCTGAGAACAGACTAATACACCCCTGTGGCTCCTTCCTTTAACTAAAGGGGAATTACAAGTATCAACCCAAAGTTCTAGCTATGACAGAACTCACATTCAAAGAAAAAATATATCTACCACATCGCTGGATTATCAGAATATACAGAGGATGTGCCCAAGTAAATGAGGTCCAAATCAACCTTCAAGACATCTACCACCATACAGGCAGTTCCAATGTGTCAAAGACAGTTGCCCACATGCCCTTCTAATATAAAAAATGCTTTACAAGACCAAAGGGTGTCACTTTATCTCCTGATCTCATTTTCCCCATCACCTGTACCCATAAATTTTTTAATTAAACAGCAAAGCATGACATTAAGAGTTCATGTCTCTTGACTCAAACCGAAACCTAACAATGTAGAGAGTCTCTTAAGGACTTACCAATCTTGACTCTCGATCCAAGGGGCCAGAAACTGCCGCAGCTCCATTGGGAAGCTGTCACTGTAGAGCTGATGGAGCTGCTCCAGGTACCGTGTGTCAAGCTGCTGTAGCTGATTCCATTGGGCCATCCTGCTAAAATCAGGGGTCCCAACTGTAAACCAAAGTGTGCATATGGTCACCACAAGTCCCAGTAGGGGTAAATAATCTAGAAGTAGCCATTGCCCAACACAGGTATCAGGTCTATGACTAGGGATAAAGATGTTCTGGGGAGGACCCTGCTTCTTTCTCCCAGTTTATTTTTAAAAACTAGAGATGAGGTCTTCACCATGTTGCCCAGGCTGGCCTTGAACTCCTGGACTCAAGTGATCTCCCACCTCGGCCTCCCAAAGTGCTGAGATTACAGGCATGAGCCAACACACCCAGCCTGTTTCTCCCAGTTTAGAACAATACAAACACATTCACAATCTCCATCTTGGGATAATCACAGCTTTTTTTTTTTCTTATTTTTTAAAGACAGAGTCTTGCTCTGTGGCCCAGGCTAGAGTGCAATGGCATGATCGTGGGCTCAAGAGATCCTCCCACCTCAGCATCCCAAGGAGCTGGGACTATAGGCACATACCACCATGCCACGCTCGTTTTTTACAACATGTTTTGTGAGACAAACAAAACATGCCCAGGCTGGTCTTGAACTCCTGGGCTCAAGTCATCCTCCTGCCTCGGCTTCCCAAAGTGCTGGGATTACATATGTGAGCCACCGCATCTGGCCACACATCTCTTTTTTTTTTTTTTTTTTTTGAGACAGAGTCTCGCTCTGTCACCCAGGTTGGAGTGCAGTGGCTGGATCTCAGCTCACTGCAAGCTCCGCCTCCCAGGTTCACACCATTCTCCTGCCTCAGCCTCCGGGTAGCTGGGACTACAGTTGCCCGCCACCACGCCCGGCTAGTTTTTTGTATTTTTTTAGTAGAGACGGGGTTTCACCATGTTAGCCAGGATGGTCTCGATCTCCTGACCTTGTGATCCGCCCGTCTCAGCCTCCCAAAGTTCAGGGATTACAGGCTTGAGCCACCGCGCCCGGCCCACCACACATCTCTTTTACACTGGGATGACAAGTGGCTATTATGCCAGGTTCTATAATCCATTATCTACCAGAGGTGTGTGAAATTTAAAAATTACTAAACTCCCAGATTTCCATTCCCTTATCTATAAAATAGAGATAATATTTCCCACTCCTCAGGGGTATTGAGATATTCCTACAGCATCCAGCTCAGTGCACGGCACACAACAGATGCCCAGCAAATGTCGGTTCCTTTCTTTCTACTCCACAGCCCTTTTAGTTATACACAGTAAACCTGTACTGTGGCCAAAATGTAGAAAGTGGATGTTTGGGGTGGGGGGACAGAGAGCTAATTCCAGGACTACAGGTTTAAAAGTATAAATGAGGATCTAGGAAGATCTGCCTGAGATTCTCCTACTCAACAAATAGTAACTATTTTAAAAATTGCTTAGTCTGGGATAACAGAGAAGGAAAGAAAAATGCCAGGCATAAAAATTGTCCCAGGTTCAGGAACACCCCAGTGAAATGCTCTGGTATGAGAAACCCAGCCAGCTAATCACCTATAATCCTCTTTCTGAATAGTATGGGTCATGGAAATATCAGTAGAGGCCAAGTCATTTTAAGAAGTTCTAAAATTAGGCCAGGGGCAGTGGCTTAAGCCTGTAATCCCAGCACTTTGGGAGGCCAAGGCAGGCAGATCACCTGAGGTCGGGAGTTCGAGACCAGCCTGACCAACTCGGAGAAACCCTGTCTCTACTAAAAATACAAAATTAGCTGGGCATGGTGGCACATGCCTGTAATCACAGCTACTCCAGAGGCTGAGGCAGGAGAATTGCTTGAACCCGGGAGGCGGAGATTGAGGTGAGCTGAGATCGCACCACTGCATTCCAGCCTGGGCAACAAGAGCAAAACTCTGTCTCAAAAAAAAAAGAAAAAAAAAATTGTTCTAAAAATAATTACAAGTCAGAGCCTAAGATGAAGGTATATACAGACCAAGGTCCAACGAGATGGTTCTCTGGGATAGTGAGAACATTTAATGAGAGATTGAACACACGCAAACACACTAGAGTTCTTGACTCTCAGAGAAGGCACGAAGAAGTACCTAGTTAGCACTGGCTCTTTCATAAAAATGACTGAGCAAACTGGCAACAAAACCAACAGGTCTTCTGTTCTCAAGGCAGCAAATGTAATGGAATGAAAGGTGCAATCATGGAACCTCTAACTCCTGCAACCTCTAACTCCTGGGCTCAGGCAATCCTCCTACCTCAGCCTCCCAAGAAGCTGGGAGTCTCGCTACGTTGCCCAGACTGGTCTCGAACTCCTGGGCTTAAGCAATCCTCCTGCCTCGACCTCCCAAAGTGCTGGGATTACAGGCGTGAGCCACCACGCCTGGCTTGGGATCAGGTTTTTGTTTTTTTGTTTTTTTGTTTTTTGAGACAGAGTGTCTGTCACCCAGGCTGGAGTGCAGTGGCGGGATCTCGGCTCACTGCAAGCTCCGCCTCCCACGTTCACGCCATTCTCCTGCCTCAGCCTCCCGAGTAGCTGGGACTACAGGCGCCTGCCACCTCGCCCGGTTAAGTTTTTGTATTTTTTTTTAGTAGAGACGGGGTTTCACCATGTTAGCCTGGATGGTCTTGATCTCCTGACCTCGTGATCTGCCCACCTCAGCCTCCCAAAGTGCTGGGATTACAGGCATGAGCCACCGCGCCCAGCCTGGGATCAGGTTTTCTAACAGAACCTGAGAGGGCTGCACTTCTCCCTCCTTCTTTGGTGGACAGACTCAAAATACCCCTTTTGCTACTGTGAAGACGGCTGGTGGAGCTCTCAAGCACATATTCAGGGAAGTGCAGGAAGTACCTACCAGCAGTCTTTACACTGAATAATTAATAATCTAAGGCAGCAGCATCCAACAGAAATAGAAGACAAGCCACATATGCATTTTAAATTTTCTGGTAGCCATATTTAAAAAGTTAAAAGAAACAGGTGAAATTAATTTTAATAATGTATTTTATTTCGTTTAATATATCCAAAATGTTATTTCAACATATGATCATACAAAACTTCTTCTTCTTGTTTTTTTTTTTTTTTTTTTTTTTTTTGAGACGGAGTCTCGCTCTGTCGCCCAGGCTGGAGTGCAGTGGCCGGATCTCAGCTCACTGCAAGCTCCGCCTCATGGGTTTGCACCATTCTCCTGCCTCAGCCTCCAGAGTAGCTGGGACTACAGGCGCCCGCCACCTCGCCCGGCTAGTTTTTTGTATTTTTGTTAGTAGAGACGGGGTTTCACCGCATTAGCCAGGATGGTCTCGATCTCCTGACCTCGTGATCCACCCGTCTCGGCCTCCCAAAGTGCTGGGATTACAGGCTTGAGCCACCGCGCCCGGCCAAAACTTCTTCTTCTTATTATTATTTTTTGGAGACAGGCACTCTGTCACCCAGGCTGGAGTGCAGTGGCTCAATCACAGCTCACTGTAGCCTCAACTTCCCGGCTCAAACGATCCTCCCACTTCAGCCTCTCAAGTAACTGGGACTACAGATGCACACCACATCTGGTTAATTATTTTTGTAGATACGGGGGTCCCATTATGTTGCCTAGGCTGGTCTCGAACTCCTAGACTCATGCATCTCAGCTTCCCAATGTGCTGAGAGTATAGGCTTGAGCCACCGTGTCCAGCCCACAAAAATTATTGAGATACTTTACACTCTTTTTGCTAGGAAGTTTTCTAAATCTCCTGTGTACTTTACATGTGCGGCACAGATCCAAGGTATTTTCCCTCCTCATGTATCAAGGGCTTAAATTCCACTGGCAAAAAAACTCAGTAAAGCAAAAAAAAACAAAAAATAGAATGTCAGAATAAGCTATTTGCCCCAATTAGGCCAATATGCTTCTATAAATTAACTAAATATTCCAACAATGTTATTTTTTTTTTTTTTTTTTTTGAGATGGAGTCTCACTCTGTTGCCTAGGCTGGAGTGCAGTGGCGCAATCTCAACTCACTGCAACCTCCATCTCCCTAGTTCAAGCGATTGTCCTGCCTCAGCCTCCCAAGTAGCTGGGATTATAGGCATGCACCACCACACCCTGCTAATTTTTTAAATATTTTTAGTAGAGACAGGGTTTCACCATGTTGCCTAGGCTGGTCTCGAACTGATAAGAGTTCAGAACTCTTATCAGTTCAAGACCAGTCTGGCCAAAACAGTGAGACCCTGCTTATAATTAATTAATTTTAAAATGTAGGCCAGGCACGGTGGCTCACACCTGTAATCCCAGAACTTTGGGAGGCTGGGGTGGGTAGATCACGAGGTCAGGAGTTCAAGACCAGCCTGGCCAACATAGTGAAACCCCATCTCTACTAAAAATATAAAAATTAGCCGGGCATGGTGGTGGCCGCCTGTAATCCCAGCTGCTCAGAAGGCTGAGGCAGGAGAATCACTTGAACCTGGGAGGTGGAGGTTGTAGTGAGCCAAGACTGTACCACTGCACTCCAGCCCAGGCAACAGAGCGACACTCCATCTCAAAAAATAATAATAATTTTAAAAGCAATATTACTTGCCATCTTCCACCCTAAGATTCACCTGCCACAGGACAGATGCTGCCTGGGCAGTGGTACAGGTACACTAAGCACTAGCTGGAGTAAAAGCAGTGGCTGACGTGCATGCTATATGCTGAAGCATTGTAACCGTGGCATGTATTGATTGCCCTCCGTAAAAAAATCAAAGGCCATTAGATCTCTCTTACAATATTTGCATTAGGGCCAAGTTAAAATCTGCCTCACATGGAGGTTGCAGTGAGCCAAGACTGCGCCTCTGCACTCCAGCCCGGGTGACAGAGCGAGACTTTGTCTCAAAAAAAAAAAATCTGCCTCACAGACTAAAAGCATCATGAACTGACTTATGCTATGCAAGAACTGATGTGCATACAAAGAAACCTGCATAATACGCCAATTTATGAAGATTCTATTGCATACAAATTTACTGAAACCTGAAACTCTAAACCTACAGAGTCCAGTATGGAGTCACTAGCCACATGTAGTTACTGAGCACTTGAAATGTGGCTGCTTCAAACTGAAATATGCTATCAATATAAAATACACACTGGATTCTGAGGACGTACTGAAAAACAAAAGAATGTAAAGTATCTTGTTCGTGTTGAAATGATAATATTTTAGATATACTGCGTTAAATAAAATATATTATTAAAATTAACTTCACCGATTTCTTTTTACTTCTTTTAATGTGGCTACTAGAAAACTTAACATTGGCAGGGAGTGGTGGTTCATGCCTGTAATCCCAGCACTTAGGGAGGCCAAGGCATGTGGATCACCCGAGGTCATGAGTTTGAGACCAGACTGGCCAACATGGCAAAGCTCCATCTCTACTAAAAATACAAAAATTAGCTGGGTATGGTGGCGCATGCCTGTAGTCCCAGCTACTTGGGAGGCTGAGGCAGGAGAATTACTTGAATCCGGGAGGCAGAGGTTGCAGTGGGCCGAAATCGTGCCACTGCACTCCAGCCTGGGCAACACAGTGAGACTCCAAAAGACAAAAAAATAAAAAAGAAAAAAATAAAAAAGAAAGAAGAGAAAAGAAAAGAAAACTTAACATTACATATGTGACTTGGATCTTATTTTTATTGAACACTGCTACCCTAGACAATGTAGCCAAAAAGGGGTGGTTCTCCTAAAAAAAAAAAAAAAAAAGATTTAAAAAAAGAACCATCTGCTTTTTGTAATAAACTCCAGTGTTTAAAATTAATTTTAAAAACAGACTTTATTTTTTGAGACAGGGTCTCTCTCTGTTACCCAGGCTAGAGTGCAGTGGCAAATACAGATCACTGTAACACTGTAACCTCCAACTCCTGGGCTCAAGCAATCCTCCTAACTCAGGGACCCGAGTAGCCAGGACTAGGGGCACAAGCCGCAGTGTTCAGCGAATTTTTTGTAGTTTTTGTAAAGACAAGGTCTCACTTTGTTGCCCAGACGGATCCTGAACTCCTGGCCTCAAGCGATCCTCCCACCTCAGCCTCCCAAAGTGCTGGGACTGCAGGCATGAGGCATCATGCCCAGCCAAAAATAGATTATTTAATTATTTGTCTTGGATACAAATGCAGAGGCATCACAGTCTACTCCCTGAAGATCCAAGTTAAACCATAACACAGCATCCCACTATACCTGCTCCCTCACAGATTAACACTGGGGTCAGGCATGAATATTTGCATTTTCAAACTAACATATCCCAAAAACGTGTAAGTTACTGAAAATTATCTGATTCATGTCCAGTACATAACTAAGGATTTTTTGGTTGTTGCTGTTCTTATTTTTAGCTGGGGACAGAGGAGGGCTAGTAAGTAGTACAATAATTGTTATTTCTTTTTTTTTTTTTGAGACGGAGTCTCGCTCAGTCGCCCAGGCTGGAGTGCAGTGGCGCAATCTCGGCTCACTGCAAGCTCCGCCTCCCGGGTTCATGCCATTCTCCTGCCTCAGCCTCCCAAGTAGCTGGGACTACAGGCGCCCGCCGCCACACCCGACTAATTTTTTAAAATATTTTTAGTAGAGACGGGGTTTCACCGTGTTAGCCAGGATTGTCTCGATCTCCTGACCTCGTGATCCACCCGCCTCGGCCTCCCAAAGTACTGGGATTACAGGCATGAGCCACTGCACCCAGCTTTTTTTTTTTTTTTTCCTTGAGATGAAGTCTCATACTGTCGCCTGGGCTGGAGTGCAGTGGTACTATCTCAGCTCACTGCAGCCTCCACCTCCCAGGTTCAAGCGATTCTCCTGCCTCAGCCTCCTGAGTAGCTGGGACTACAGACATGCACCACCACACCCGGCTAATTTTTGTATTTTTGGTAGAGATGGGGTTTCACTATGTTGGCCAGGATGGTCTCGAACTCCTGACCGTGTGATCTGCCCGCATTGGCCTCCCAAACTGCTGGGATTACAAGCCTAAGCCATCGCCCCAGGCCTGTTATTTCTTAAAACAGAAACCAGCTAGTAGTTTTTTCCATAAAATTAAAGCACCAGGCTGGGCACGGTGGCTAACACCTATAATCCGAGCACTTTGGGAGGCCGAGGTGGGCGGATCACAAGGTCAGGAGTTTGAGACCAGCCTGGCCAATATAGTGAAACCCTGTCTCTAGTAAAAATTCAAAAATCAGCCGGGTGTGGTGGTGGGCGCCTGTAGTCTCAGCTACTCAGGAGGCTGAGGCAGGAGAATCGTTTGAACCTGGGAGGCAGAAGTTGCAGTAAGCCGAGGTCGTGCCATTGCACTCCAGCCTGGGCAAAAGAGAGAGACTCTGTCTCAAAAAAAAAAAAAAAAAAAGAAAAGAATGATTTTATGTTTTACTTCTTAGTCTAATCACCGTAGGTAATACTTTAATAGCTATTCCACATGGGGAAAAAAAAAGTATAACTTAAAGCCAAAGACCAGCTAGTATTTTCAAGGAGAGAATATGCAAATACTTCCATAGTCTTCTCCTTATAGGCTGCTTAGCTACAAACCATATTTAATTAACAGCAGTCACAGGAGACGACCAGCCAAAGTGTCTAGGAAAATCACTGCCAACCAGCTTTACTATAACTGTTTTACTGGAAAAGACCTCAAAGAGCCCATGTTATTTCACAATTTCAATTTTGGTTTTTCAAATTACAAGTTAATCTAAAGCACTCCACTAAGTTCTAACTACTTTACTTCATATCTATGGAATAATTCTAAGCCTGTGGGTTTTAAAAAACATTTTATTAGAAGGTCTAGAATTGGGCAACATTTCATTCAATGCCATAGAATAAATGTTCTCCCCAAGCCTGTGATTTAATAACTACTTCACTGAGACCCAGAACACAGAAAAGATATTTGAGTAACAACTTGAGTGCTAAGTACCATTCTGGGTAGGAAAACATAGGGGAGAAGACAATTCTTCTCCTAGGAGAGAAGACAATTCATTACTCCATATAGGCTGCCTTAGGACATTATATGGGACTCAATTCAAAGCATTTACTCGGGTTAAGTCAGCAGATAGTAGATGTTACTGTACAAAGTCAAGGTGGGTGTAATCCTGTTTTCTATAACTGAAAAGAAAAAAATGAAACAGCAAGTCATCAAACTTTTTGGACTTTTCAAAACAGGAATTTCTCAGCCCCTTGGGGATAACCTACCAACAGCAAGTCATAAAACAAACAACTATTGTCTAATGGGGAACTTATTACTGTAAAGATGACTGAAAAAATCTGTCCAAAGTTACAGTTCTCATTTATATACCTGAATCTAATGAAACCAAAAGATATATTGAGAAACGCAGTCAAGACCACTTACAAAAGGGATTTACTACACAGCTTCATAAAACTTTTTAAAATTAAGACTTGTACTTCACATCCATGCACTAGCGGATTTACAACTAGGGTGAGGGAAGGTGGAAAGAGAGATGAAAATCAGGCTCATACAATAATCCAGAACAGAAAGTGATCTGAAGATAATTTCTGTTCCACTTTGCAATGTGTCACAAGATTTTCCTCTGGGTACCACCTATGCTTTTATTATAAAGACATGCATTTTAAATAAGAGTATACTTGTGTTTTCTCTGCTGCCTACACTAACCTCTTCTTTGCTACCAGGAAAGGCCCAGTGATCAAGGCAACCAAAGTATAAAGTAATACAGAAGATTTCTTGCACTGCATTCTATAGGAACCAGTCCTTTTAAGAGGTATGTTTGAAAGATTATAAAATAATGTTCACTGTGGAAAATTTAGAAAAATATAAAAAAGAAAATAAAAGATAAAAACATCCATACCCCACTGTCCCACTATCCAGAATAAAAACTGACATGTTGCCAGGTGTGGTGGCCTGTGATCCCAGCACTTTGGGAGGCTGACAGGGGAGGATCACTTGAGGCCAAGAAGTCAAGGCTGCAGTGAGCTGTGATTGCACCACTGTACTCCAGCCTGGGTGACAGAGCGAGACCCTGTCTCCGAAAAAAAGAAAGAAAAAAAAAATTGACATGTTTATGTAATTCCTTTGAATCTATTTCAGAATATGTGTGTGTGTGTGTGTGTGTGTGTATTTTTTTTACATTGGAGTCATAGCATTAATACAGCTTCGTATTCTTCTAAAGTTTATTGTGTAGTAAACATTTTTCTATGAAAAGAGTATTGTGTTTGTTTGTTCAAATAGAGAGGATGTCTCGTTATGTTGCCCAAGCTGGTCTCAAACTCCTGGTCTCAAGTGAACCTTCTGTTATGGCCTCCCAAAGTGCTGGGATTATAGGTGTGAGCCACGGTACCTGGCCTGAAAAGAGATATTTTGTTGTTGTTGTTGTTGTTTGAGACAGAATCTCACTCTGTTGCCCAGGCTAGAGTGCAGTGGCATGATCTCAGCTCACTGCAACCTCCATCTCCTAAGTTCAAGTGATTCTCATGCCTCAGCTTCTGGAGTAGCTGGGATTACAGGTGTGCGCCACCATACCCAGCTAATTTTTGTATTTTTAGTGGAGACGGGGCTTCACCATGTTGGCCAGGCTGGTCTCAAACTCCTGACCTCAGGTGATCTGCCTGCCTCAGCCTCCCAAAGTGCTGGGATTACAGGTTTGAGCCACTGCGCCTGGCCTGAAAATAAATTTTTATTTAAAGTACACAAAAGAACTATTTTGTTTCTGCTGGTGTTTTCAATACAGTCCTGCTAATCCCACTGAGGGCCACATAATTTATTTAGATTTGCAAACCCCAATTTATTTGTTCTCACCATACCATGTTCTAAAAATAATCAAGTATCTGCAAGTAGATTAGGAAGGAAAAAAATGAGAAAAGTAAGAGAAAGCAATTCATGCTAGAGAAAAAACATTCAATCTTCATAAAATTTTCACCACAGGATAAACAGCATAATGGATGACAGAGAATCCACATTTAAGTATTGTAGGCCAGGTGCGGTGGCTCACGCTTGTAATCCTTGGGAGGCCGAGGATGGTAGGTCACCTGAGGTCAGGAGTTCGAGACCAACCAAGCCAACATGGCGAAAGCCTGTCTCTACTAAAAATATAAAAATTAGCTGGACATGGTAATATACACCTGTAATCCCAGCTACTTGAGAGGCTGAGGCAGGAGAATCAGTTGACCCCACGAGGCAGAGGTTGCAGTGAGCCGAGATGGTGCTACTGCACTCTAGCCTGGGCGACAAGAGGGAAACTCCATCTCAAAAAATAAATTAATTAAATAAATAAATACTGTACCTTTAAACTATTAAGAGTCATTCATAATTTAACCATTCATAATTACTCTGGACATTAAGAATGGAATTTCAAGTTTAAAAGATAACTCAAAATAAGTACACTTATATAGTAAGCACATAACTTCATAGTTTTAAGTCCAAATAGTACCTTTATAAGATTTAAGACTAGATACTTGCAATAAGAAGTCTATATATAAATCTAGTTTTGATTTCCTAAAGAGACAAAATATTAACACTTGAGTGCCCAATCTGAAACAAATTACTATAATTACTGTAATGTTCAATTACATATAACAGGATTTGTTTTAAAGTTAAAAACCAATGAAGATCAAGCTTGTAAAAATGAACACCAAGCTATAAGAAAACTTGAATTATAGTTCCCTACTAATATGATAAAATTTGAATACATGAAAAAAGTAAAGTCCAGACATGGTGGCTCATGCCTATAATCCTAGCACTTTGAGAGGCCAAGGTGGAAAAGGGATCACTCGAGCTCAGGAGTTCAAGACCAGCATGGGCAACACAGTGAGACCTTGCCTCTACAAAAAGTTTTTTAAAAATTAGCCTGGCGCTGGGCACAGTGTCTCAGGCCTGTAATCCTAGCACTTTGGGAGGCCACGGCGGGCGGATCATGAGGTCAGGAGATCGAGACCATCCTGGCTAACACGGTGAAACCCCGTCTCTACTAAAAATAAAAATTAAAAAAAATCAGCCAGCTGTGGTGGCATGCGCCTGTAGTCCCAGCAACTCGGGAGGGCGAGACAGGAGAATCGCTTGAACCCGGGAGGCAGAGGTTGCAGTGAGCCGAGATCGTGCCATTGCACTCCAGCTTGGGCAACAGAGTGAGACTCAGTTTCAAAATAAATTAATTAATTAATTAAATTAAAATTAAAATAAAAAATTAGCCTGGCATGGTGGCCCATGCCTGCAGTCCCAGCAGTCCCATGGAGGCTGAGGTGGGAGGATCACTTGAGCCCAGCAGATTGAGGCTGCAGTGAGCTGTGATCATACCACTGCACTCCAGCCTGGGTGACAGAACTAAACCCCATCTCTAAAGAAGGAGCAAGAGCTTAACAAACCTAATTCCCTCTAAATTGAAAGTAACAAACATGATTTGTCAATTACTAAGTGCACAGTTGATTGTTAAAGCTGCCTAAGAACAGGTCTGAGCTCTACAAAAACTAAAACTAAAACTAAAAAACCCATAAAACAGACCAAATTTGTGCATCAGATGACCTCCCCACTTGGGAACACTTCCACTTCCCCAACCAGACACACTCCTCTGTATCAGTGTGATATAAGGGAAAGGACACTGGAGACAGGGGGCTGGATGGGCCTGGGTGCAAAACCCTGCCTGCCATTTATCAGCTATTTGTCTTTGGGAATGGTATTTGACTACCAAATGGGGTTTCTCTTCAGTAAAAAGGGAACTCTCCCTCCTTTGAAGAACGGTTTGTAAAGTTAAAATCAATAATGGCTGCACAGCATCCCTCCGTGCTGGTGCTGGTGCTGGTGCTGCTGGTGCTGCTGGTGCCGGATCCTCAGAGCTGCAGTTATTGTTCCTTTCCCCCAGGGTCTCCCTTTCATGGACACTTCTTTTCTTTTCTTTTTTTTTTTTTTTGAGATGGAGTCTTGCTATGTTGCCCAGGCTGGAATGCAGTGGCACGATCTCAGCTCACTGCAAGCTCTGCCTTCCGGGTTCACGCCATTCTCCTGCCTCAGCCTCCCGAGTAGCTGGGACTACAGGCGCCTGCTACCACGCCCGGCTAATTTTTTTTCTGTATTTTTAGTAGAGACGGGGTTTCACCATGTTAGCCAGGATGGTCTCGATCTCCTGACCTCGTGATCTGTCTGCCTCGGCCTCCCAAAGTGCTGGGATTACAGGCGTGAGCCATCGCACTGGCCAGACATTTCTTATCTTAACTCATTTCCTCAATGCCCTGGAAAGCAGGTTAATCCATCAGATTCACTACGGGTTAAGTGTGATAACCACCAATCAGCTTTCCCTGCTAAGTAAAATACATGCATTTCAATGCACACTCTTATCATATCTGGAGGGAAGGAGTTAGTGATGCTGTGGTTTGGCATGTTAATTTAAGGAGAGAAGGGAGGTCAGGAGAGCTGGGTGGTGACCTGATCAAATATCTCCATGCATATTTCACCTAGGATGGCTCTAGGTCCTAAAGAGAGTAAAAGGTGAAAACACTAAGTGATATTCAAAACAAAAGAAAAAGATGAAAAATAAGAACCTTGGTTAAAGAGCAGTCGAAATAAGTAATGATTATAGCTAAAATTTATATAGCACTTTTTACCAGAGGCCAGGTGCTGTTTTAAACACTTGACATATTTATTTGCTCTTTTCATACTTGTAACAACCCTCTCAGACAGATACTATTTTTATCCCACTTTACAGAGGAGAAACTGAGGCACAGAATTTTAAGTGATTTATCCAAAGTCACAACACAGGTAGTGGTAGTAAAGGCATGGAGCTAGAATCCTAGAGCAGTCTGTTTTCAGAATGTCTGTTCTTCACCACTACAGGAGTCTTGTTTTTTCTTTTTTTTAAATTAGAGATGGCATCTTGCCATCTTGCCCAGGCTGGTCTCGAACTCCTAGGCTCAAGCGATCCTCCAGCCTCAGCCTCCCGACCTCAGGTGATCTGCCTGCCTCAGCCTCCCAAAGTGCTGGGATTATAGATGTGAGCCACCATACCCAGCTACTACAGAAGTATTAGAAAGCGGGAATTTTGGCCAGGCGCAGTGGCTCGCGCCTGTAATCCCAGCACTTTAGGAGGCTGAGGCAGGCAGATCACCTGAGGTCGGGAGTTTGAGACCAGCCTGGCCAACATGGAGAAACCCTATCTCTACTAAAAATACAAAATTAGCCGGCCATGGTGGCACATGCATGTAATCCCAGCTACTCAGGAGGCTAAGGCAGAAGAATTGCTTGACCCTGGGAGGCAGAGGTTGCAGTGAGCCAAGATTGCGTCACTGCATTCTAGCCTAGGCAACAAGAGCGAAACTCCGTCTCAAAAAAAATTTTTTTTAAAAAAAGGGAACGTTACTTGATTTTCAAGTAACCCACAAACCAAACACTGTAACTAGCCAATGTGATCTTATGGTATTTTAATAGACATACTAGTACTTGGATTTTGAAGGATCTAGTAGTCTAGCTGTAACAGACCCACATCTGGATGCTATTCTAATTCTGTGTATCAAAATTGAAATGGAACACTAAAAAAACCAAACACATCCAGGGAGGAGCAACCAGGGTGTGAGGAGTTGAAGACCTTGAACATTTTGCCCAGCAAGAAGATGCAGGCAGCAGGAGTGAGGTTAGGACAGAAAAACATGAATTACAGAAGAGTGGCCCCTCAAATACCTGGAAATCTGTACAAGAAAGGATAAATCACTCTAGGACTAGAACCTGTCTCCTCATAGTATCTTCTTCCAAATTCTTCCCTGTGAAGTAATTGCTTCTGTCTACAGAGGTCTCCATGCTGGCTGATACTAAAAAATATATACAGCAAGAAAGATGCTTGAGAACCAAACCAGTGCCAAATTGGAACCTCTGAGAGTGGGACCAGGTTTCAAATTTCAAAAGCTACTGCTGGGCACGGTGGCTCACGCCTGTAATCCCAGCACTCCTAGACCTAGGCAGGTGGATCACCTGAGGTCAGGAGTTCAAGACTAGCCTGGCCAACATGGTGAAACCCCATCTCTACTAAAAAAATACAAAAAAATTAGCTGAGCATGGTGGTGGATGCCTGTAATTTCAGCTACTTGGAAGGCTGAGGCAGGAGAATCTCTTGAACTCGGGAGGTGGAGGTTGCAGTGAGCTGAGATTGCGCCATTGCACTCCAGCCTGGGCAACAAGAGCAAAACTCTTGTCAAAAAACAAACAAACAAAAACTCCTCAGATGATGCTAATATGAGGCCAAAGAATAATAATACATTTATTCATGATCATAAATAAATATAACAAGAACCTCGAAATCAGAGCAGAGATCGGGGCTCAACTCTGAATACACCTTAGAATCACCTGAGGAGCTCTGCAAAGCCAGATGCCAGTTTTAGCCCAGAACTAGCAAATAATAATCTCCAGGGTTCTAATGAAGCGGTACACTGTAGAGACTGTACAAGGAGACCACAGCAGGAGAGGAGGCTGGAGAAGGCTCTCCTGTCAAGATATCTGAACTTTCTTCCAAGGGCAATGGGGTAAGTCTTTGAAATGCTTTAAACAGTGATAGTTTGATTTCCATTTCAAAAAGATCCCTCAGGCTGCGATAATCCTGGTGGGAGGTGGTGGCCGCCCAACTTAGGTAGCAGCATTAGAAGTGTTTTGAGGCGGACATCCATATTCTGTGACATTAAAGAGCTAGGGGCCGGGCACCGTGGCTCAAGTCTGTAATCCCAGCACTTTGGGGGGTCGAGACGGGCGGATCACGAGGTCAGGAGATCGAGACCATCCTGGCTAACACGGTGAAACCCCGTCTCTACTAAAAAAAATACAAAAAAATTAGCCGGGTGTGGTGGCGGGCACCTGTAGTCCCAGCTACTCGGGAGGCTGAGGCAGGAGAATGGCGTAAACCTGGGAGGCGGAGCTTGCAGTGAGCTGAGATCCGGCCACTGCACTCCAGCCTGGACGACAGAGCAAGACTCCGTCTCAAAAAAAAAAAAAAAAAAGAGCTACATGTGACGGGACTGGGTGACTGATTGAAGGGCAAAGGTGACTCAGAGAAAGGGAGGAGTAAGTGACAACCTCCCAGGTTCCTGTGGCATTTGGCATTCAAATGGAGGTTACATGCTCAGCATGGTAAATTTCATGGCAGGAGTGCCAACACTGAGAGGGCAGTCGGGCCACATGGTCTCTAAAAACTGTTTGGTCTATAAATTACTATCAGGCTCGATTCCCTCAAGACATTACAGCTGCAGCAACCCAAGAATAAGTGCTGTAGTAAAATAAAGTAGATATTTAACCAAGAAGGGTTCAGGGTTTGTCCTCCAGCTGACTGGTAAAACCTGCCATCCCCTCAGGAAAAGAGGCAGAAGCAAGAGAAAAATCAGGCAGAAACATCAGAGCCAAAATGCATAGGGGGCCACAGCACAGCAAGAGCTGTTAACTGTCTCCCAACGTCTGTGTGCTTGCCTCCAGGCCATTTTCCATACTGTGTAGAATGACCTTTTCAAGACACAAACTTGATCTTGCCACTCCCCTACTTAAAACTCCCCTGATGACTACTCTGTTCTAAGGCTAAAAAACAGGATTTGTTATCTTAAGGCAGAATAGCATGGATTTGAATTCTGGTTCCACCACTTAGATCACTTAGCGTGTAGCTAGTGCCAGTTATTTTATCCTCTTTGTGCCTTAATTTCCTCATCTGTAGAAAGGAGAGAAAACAGTGCTTACCTCACAGGGTTGCTGCACAAATTCACCCAGCTAATGTACACATAGCACTTAGGAGCCCACTAGCATGCAGCATGTAAGTGTTTGTACTCATTACTAGCATGACTGATGTCCTGGCTGGCTCTGCCCCTCTTGTATGGCTGGTACCAGCTGGTGGCTAAGTTCCTGGCACTCTGCTTCTTCTTCAGGTCCTCAAAAACACCAAGCTCCTGCCTGCCACTGGCCCTCACAAACGCCTTCCTTCTATCACCATCACCATGACTTGCACCCAAGTATTGTGACTCCTTAACTTGGACTCAACCACTATGCTGGACTGAAAGCCCCGTGAAGACAAGAAGAGTCTTGGCTTTTGCTCACTGGTGTGTCCTATCCCGAACCCTGGCATCCAGCATAGTGTCTGGCTCATAATACATGCTGAAAAAGTAAGTATTGAATTACAACTAAACTGTGTAGCCAGGTTCTCCCAAGTGAAGACACTGCGCCCAGTTAGGAAATATTCTGAGGAATAGGCCAACTCTTTCAGTTTTGCTGTTTGAAAAATTCAAGAATGATCAAGAATCACTCATTCAAGAATAATCCTTCAGTGACTTTTCAGTAAGAGCACTCTCCAGCTCAAAAACACACACTAACATCTCATTGTCCAATGCAAAATCTTTACCCTTGTCTCAGGCTCTCTAACTACTCAGCCAACTTTAGCCCCTTCCAGTTCCTCTCTCCAGCCTACAGATGACTTTCTTCTTTTGAAACAGGGTCTTGCTCTGTTACCCAGGCTGCAGTGCAATAGTACGATCACAGCTCACTGCAGCCTCAACCTCCCGGGCTCAAGCAATCCTCCCACCTCAGCCTCCTGAGTAACTGGGACTACAGGCACATGCCACCATGTCTGAATAATTTTCTTTTTTTTTCTCTTTTTTTTTTTTTTGGTAGAGACTCAGTGTCACCATGTTGCCCAGGATGGTCTCGAACTCCCGGGCTCAAGTTGTCCTCCTACCTCAGCCTCCCAAAGTGCTGGGATTATAGGCATGAGCCATGGTACCCAGCCTCCAGGTGACTTTCATAAGTGCTGTCTTCCTTCAAGTCAACTTATCTCCTTCTTGCCCACCACCCACAGACTTTGTTCCTTTTTCACGTTTGTTCTTGCCTAAAATGCTTTTTCCTCTGGGTGGCATTATCCGTCCCTTTCCTGTGTCTGTTAGACAGGCTCTCCCTAACTCCACCCCTAGTCCCATGACTGCTTTCACTCTGAATGCCCACAGTACATATACATATGCATCTGAGGCTCTTTCCTATCGGCTTTGATTCTACCTCCTTCATTTGAGGAGCAGCTCTCTGCTGGCAACCACGTACCACCCTGATTTAGAACTTCCCACAGGCTAACTTAAGACACCGAATAAACACACACATAAACACCACCTCTCATTACAGAAGTCTCTACTGAACAGATGATGGCCACGCTGCTGAAAAGCATGGCATCAACATGACAAATGCATCCTGAACGATCAGCTCTAGCCTATAGGTTTGGTTGTCTTGAATTTCAAGTTTGGAGAGAAGCAAAGTATTTTTCTAATAAATTGTGAATGCTGAGGAATTCACCTTCATAGGAGTCAAACAGGCTGCCAAACTTTTCAAAAAAGAAACAGTGGTAGGTTGAGCAAGCACATTGTCATGTCAGATTTTCCAGGCTCGAGGGCCACTGAAGGGAGAAGGGCAAGTAGCTGGAAAAAACCTGTGGGTACTGTTATCTTTGGCCAAAGCCCAAATAGAAGAATCACAAAAACATCCACTGATCTAAAATGTTATGTAAGTCATTAACATTCATCTAAGAGAGGCAACTGAAATAAAGCAGATAAAGAGAACGTAAGCCATTCTCCTGCCTCAGCCTCCCAAGTAGCTGGATTACAGATGCCCGCCACCATACCTGGCTAATTTTTATATTTTTGTAGAGATACAGTTTCACCATTTTGGCCAGGTTGGTCTCAAGTGATCTGCCTGCCTTGGCCTCCCGAAGTGTTGGTATTACAGGTGTGAGTCACTGAGCCTGGCCAAGAATTTAAATTTCTGAGTCTCAAAGTCATAAATCTATAACAGTTCAATGCTTACCTCAATACTTACTGGAGAGAAGGAAGATTCTTTTCTCAAATTTATTCAGGTCACTTTCCCTATACGAGATACTAAGGTGGTCCTGGTCATTTACATGGAACAATATACCTGGGGCTGACGATGCTTGGATATATAGAAGTCGTTCAGTCAAACGAACTATGAACTTTTGAGGCAGAGTCTCAAATTCAGAAGGCATTTGTGGTGGTTGAATAACATGGCCCTAAATTCTCTCATTACGCCCCACCCTCTGAGAGGAGGGGGTCTTTGTTCCCTTCCTTTCAATCTAGCTAAGTCCATAACTGCTCCAACCAATAGAGTATGCTGAAAGTGGCGAGATGTCATTTCCAACTGATTTCATTGGAAGGCTCATTCTCCAGAATGAGCCACATTCTGTGAGAAACCCAAGGCAGAAGGGGAGGCCACAAGTAGGCACGTGGTCTACAGTCTCAGCTGAAATCAGCCTTTGAATCATCACAGCCCAGATATCAGATATAGGAGTGAAGAAAATTCCAGATGATTATTGCCTCCAGCCCGTTGAGTCTTCTCAGCTGAGGCCTCAGACATCACAAAGACAACCATCCCTGCTGTACATATCTAAATTCCTGCCCATGGCATCTTTTAACATAGTCAAATGATTGCTGCTTTAGGCCACTAAGTCTGAGCTGGTCTATTGCATTCGGCGACTAGAACATTTTTACTAACATAGTGATTGAATGTAGACTTCATAATGAAAGAGTCCAATTTCTATAAGAAAAATATTCATAATTTTAAAGGAAAAGGCTTTGCTGTTAAAGTTTTTTGTTTTTTGTTTTTTTTTTTTGAGACGGAGTCTTGCTCTGTCACCCAGGCTGGAGTACAGTGGCGTGATCTTGGCTCACTGCAACCTCCACCTTCTGGGTTCAAGTGATTCTCCTGCCCCAACCTCCCGAGTAGCTGGGACTACAGGTGCCCGCCACAATGCCTGCCTAATTTTTGTATTTTTAGTAGAGACGGAATTTCACCATATTGGCCAGGCTGGTCTCGAACTCCTGACCTTGAGATCTGCCCACCTCAGTCTCCCAAAGTGCTGGGATTACAGGCATGAGCCACCATGCTTGGCCTGTTAAAGCTATTTTAATAGTAAACTTCTTTTCTCCCTGCACTCACTTTCTAAATTATTCAGCCTCACTTTCTTTCAAAACAATGTCTATACACTGACAATTCTCAAATTTACGTCTCTAGCCCCATCCGCTAATATGAACATCAGACACCTATAGCCAACGGCCTCTTCAATATCTCCACCTGGATGTGTAAAATGCATGTCAAACTTAATGTATCCAAAGCCAACCCCCTCATTAAAAACCTCGCCCAGCCGGCTTCTCCTCCAATCTCCCCATTCTAGCAAGTGACAACTCCATTCCTGCACATGCTTAGGCTAAAAACCTTGAAATAAGCCTTAACTTCAACTCCAGTCTCTCTCTCTCTTCCTCCTGCCACACCTAATCCATTAACAAATCCAGTTGGCTCTATCTTCAAAATATATCTGGAAGTGACCAGGCATAATGGCTCAGGCCTATAATCCCAGCACTTTAGGAGGCTGAGGCGGGTGGATCACTTGAGCTCAGGAGTTTGAGACCAGCCTAGGCAACATGGCAAAACCCTGTCTCTACAAAATACACAAAAATTAGCTGGGTATGGTGGCGCAAGCCTGCCATCCCAGCTACTTGGGAGGCCGAGGTGGGGGTATCGCTTGAGCCCAGGAGACGGAGGTTGCGGTGAGCTGAGACAGGACCACTGCACTCCAGCCTGGGCGACAGAGTGATATAATGTCTCAAAAAAAAGGAAGGTGAGCCCTTCTCACAACCTCCCACTGGTGCAACCTTAATCTAGACCACCAGCATCTCTTACCAAGACAGCTGGACTAGGCTAACTGGCCTGGATGCTTTCATCCTTGTTCCTCTACTTTCTATTCTCCACATTGCAGATCCTTTCAAAATAATAGTCCTGGCTGGCACAGTGGCTCAAACCTGTCATCCCAGCACTTTGGGAGGCCGAGGCAGGCAGATAACTTGAGGTCAGGGGTTTGAGACCAGCCTGGCCAACAAGGTGAAATTCCGTTTCTATTAAAAATACAAAAATTAGCCGGGTGTAGTGGCAGGCACCTGTAATCCCAGCTACTCAGGAGGCTGAGGCAGGAGAGGTCGCTTGAACCGGGGAGGCGGAGGTTGCAGTGAGCTGAGATCGCGCCACTGCACTCTAGCCTAAGTGACACAGCAAGACTCCATCTCAAAAAACATAAAAGTAAATAAAAAATAAAATAAAAATAAAAACAAAAATTCACCAGGCGTGGTGACCCAAGCCTGTAATCCCAGCTACTCGGGAGGCTGAGGCAGGAGAATAGCTTGAACCCAGGAGGTATTTGTTACAATGAGCCAAGACTGCACCACTGCACTTCAGCCTCGGCGACAGAGCAAGATTTTGTCTCAAAAAAAAAAACAAAAACAGAGTCAGATTATTTCATTCTCCTGCTCAAAACCCACTCAGGAAAAAATCCAAAGTCCTACCACGGCCCACCAGGCAATCCATTTTGCCCCAGATGCCTCTCTTTGCCTCCTTCCCTACAGCTCCCCCCTAGCTCACAGCTGTCCTCTCTCTGCTCCTGGAAAACACCTTGCCCATTTCTGCCCTAGGACTCCTCTCCACCAATAGGCTCTTTCCCTAGATATCTCCATGGCTTGCTCCCTCACTTCGTTCAGGTCTCTGCACAATGTCCCTTGACACCCCTCTATCTAAAACAGCAACATCTCCCCTGCTGAATTCTCCTTTACAGTACTCATTACCCTCCACTGTTCATATGTTTCTTTTTTCATGTATCTCCTTCCACTATGATCAGCTAGGAACTTAAGCCCCATAAGAATAAAGACATTCTTCAGTTCACTGCTATTTCCCCAGCAACTACAGAATGCTCAAATATTTGAATAAATGAATGAAAATTCAATACGTTTCTCAAAAATCTGGAACACACTTTTAGCATAGAAAAAACTGAAGTACCATAGGAGGCTAATTAACTTCATATAGCAGCATAAACTGCCCTTCCTTAAGTAGGAGACAATAGGTACAATAATGCATGCAAATGTAAGTGGTAAAGCAAACATACAAAGTTTCCCAATAGAAGAGTTTAAATTAAAATCTAAACTTCCAGCCAGGAGCAGCAGTGCACGTCTGTAGTCTCAGCTACTCAGGAGGCTGAAGCAGGAAGATCACTTGAGCCCAGGAATTCGAGGTCAGCCTGGGTAACATACGAAGACCCCATGTCTAAAAACATAAAAATAAAAATCTAACCCTCAAAGGAAAAAAAAAATTAAACAAAAGGCATTTCCTATAAACTGTTGCAGAATTGTTTTTCTTAAACTGCAATAATGAGACTTTAGCACTCTGTTGTCCTCTAAAAGAGATTATTTCACGACATGTGCCCATTGGTAGTATCTGAGAATCTAAGAAAGTAGATCACACTAAATATTGATATGCAGATACTAAAATCATACAACCACTTGGATGAGTAGGTTTGAGATATTCCCAAAGTGACAGGGTTTTTTTGTTTTTGTTTTTGGTTTTTTTTTTGGAGACAAGGTCTCGCCCTGTCGCCCAGGCTGGAATGCAGTGGTGCAATCTCAGCTCACTGCAACCTCTGCCTCCTGAGTTCAAGCAATTCTCCCACCTCAGCCTCCCTGGTAGCTGGGACTGCAGGCATGCGCCACCACACCTGGCTAATTTTTGAATTTTTAGTAGAGACAGGGTTTCTCCATGTTAGCCAGGTTGATCTCAAACTCCTGGCCTCAAGTGCTCTGCCTGCCTCGGTCTCCCATTGCGATCAGCCTATTTTTTTGTTTGTTTGTCTGTTTTTTACTTTTATTTTAGGTTTGGGGTTACATGTGCAGGTTTATTATATAGGTAAACTCGTGTCAGAGGGGTTTGTTGTATAGCTTATTTCATCACCCAGGTATTAAGCCCAATACCCAATAGTTATCTGTTCTGTTCCTCTCCCTCCTCCCACTCTCTAACCTCACATAGACCCCAGTATCTGTTGTTTCCTTCTTTGTGTTTAAGTCCTTATCATTTAGCTCCCACTTATTAAGTGAGAACATGCGGTCTTTGGTTTTCTGTTCCTACATTACTTTGCTAAGGAAAATAGCCTCCAGCTCCATCCATGTTCCTGCAAAAACATGATCTCAGCTGGGTGCGGTGGCTCACACCGGTAATCCCAGCACTTTGGGAGGCCGAGGCAGGTGGATCACGAGGTCAGGAGTTCAAGACCAGCCTGCCTGACACGGTGAAACCCCGTCTCTACTAAAAATACAAAAATTAGCCTGGTATGGTGTAGGGCACCTGTAATCCCAGCTACTCGGGAGGCTGAGGCAGAGAGTTGTTTGAACCCGGGAGGCAGAGGTTGCAGTGAGTTGAAATCGCACCACCTGCATTCCAGCCTGGGCAACAGAGCAAGACTCCATCTCAAAAACAAACAAACAAACAACAACAACAACAAAAACATGATCTCATTGTATTTTATGGCTGCATAGTATTCCACAGTGTATGTACCACATTTTCTTTATCCAGTCTGTCACCGATGGGCATGTAGGTTGATTCCGTGTCTTTTCTATTGTGAATAGTGCTGCAAGTAAATCTCTTTAAATAGCAAATCTACTGCCTGCTTTTCAATGTTTTATCCTCAAGAAACTTGGGCTACAACTCAATAACAAAAAGCAGCTTTTTTGTTGTTGTTTTTGTTTTTAATTCAGTTTCGTTTTTTTGTTTTGTTTTGTTTCTAAGAGACAGGGTCTCACTCTGTGGCCCAGGCTGGAGTGCAGTGGCAGGATCATTGCTCACCATAACCTCAAACTATCAAATTCCTGGGCCTAAGTGATCCTCCCACCTCAGCCTCCTGAGTAACTAGGACTACAGGTACATGCCGCCAAACCCAGCTAATTTAAAAAAATTTTTTTGGCCGGGCGCAGTGGCTCACGCCTGTAATCCCAGCACTTTGGGAGGACGAGGTGGGCGGATCACGAGGTCAGGAGATCGAGACCATCCTGGCTAACACAGTGAAACCCCACCTCTACTAAAAATACAAAAAATTAGCCAGGCATGGTAGCAGGCACCTGTAGTCCCAGCTACTCGGGAGGCTGAGGCAGGAGAATGGCGTGAACCTGGGAGGCGGAGCTTGCAGTGAGCCGAGATCGTGCCACTGCATTCCAGCCTGGGCGACAGAGCAAGACTCCATCTCAAAGAAAAAAAAAAATTTTTTTTTAGTGATGAGGTCTTCCCTATGTTGCCCAGGCTGGTCTCAAATTCCTGGACTCAAGCGATCCTCCTGCCTCAGCCTCCCAAAACATTGGGATTATACAGGTGTAAGTCACTGCACCTTGGCCATGTGTTGGTTTTTTGTTGTTTTTGTTTTGTTTTGTTTTGTTTTTTGAGACACAGTCTTGCTCAGTCGCCCAGACTAGAGTGCAGGGCGCGATCTCGGCTCACTGTAACCTCCACCACTTGGTTCAAGCGATTCCCCTGCCTCAGCCTCCTGAGTAGCTGGAATTACAGGCGCCCACCACCATGCCCAGCTAACTTTAGTATTTTTAGTAGAGATGGTATTTTGCCATGTTCAGCTGGCCTCAAGTGATCCACCCACCTTGGCCTCCCAAAGTGCTGGGATTACAGGCAAGAGCCACCACACCGGGCCCTTTTTTTTTTTTTCTTCCTTTGGACAGAGTCTTGCTCTGTTGCCCAGGCTAGAGTACAGTGGCACGATCTCAGCTCAGCTCACTGCAAGCTCCGCCTCCTGGGTTCAAGCAATTCTCCTGCCTCAGCCTCCCAAGTAGCTGGGATTACAGGTGCCTGCCACCATGCCCAGCTAATTTTTGTAATTTAGCAGAGACAGAGTTTCACCATATTGGCCAGGCTGGTCTCAAATTCCTGACCTCGGGTGATCTGCCAGCCTCGGCCTCCCAAAGTGCTGGGATTACAGGCGTGAGTCACCACGCCCAGCCATCTTCTCATTTCTTTGGTGAGATTATGTTTGGTTTTTGCTTCTAAAGATTTCCCTGTTTTTCTTTTTTTGTTTTTCATGTTTTTTTCTTTTTGAGAGACAGAATCTTGCTCTGTCGCCCAGGCGGGAGCGCAGTGGCGCGATCTCAGCTCACTGCAAACTCCGCCTCCCAAGTTCAAGCGTGTACCACCTACAGGTGCGCACCACCACACCCAGATACTTTTTATTTTTTATAGAGGCGGGGTTTCACTATGTATTGGCCAGACTGGTCTCAAATTCCTGACCTCAGGTGATCCGCCCACCTCGGCCTCCCAAAGTTCTGGGATTATAGGCGTGAGCCACCGCACCGGGCCTCCCTGTTTTTCTTAAAAGCCCAGTTTATCCAGCATTTCTAGGTGTTTTGTACAAAAGAGTTTTCAGGGGATCTAGCCTAACATAGAGCAGAAACAGAAGTCAGGATGAGTCAAGTAACAGTATTTGAGAAAACTTTAGAGGTAAAACCAACAAGACTTGCTGAGGCTTTGAATGAAAGCAGAGATAAGACAGAACAGGGGATTTAAGGATGATTCCTAGATTTCTGGCTTGCAAAAAGGAGCAGATGGTGGTCTACCATTTATTTAGATGGGGAAGTCAGACAGGGAGAGAGGCACAAACTTGTGGAGAGAAAAGTTTTAAGAGTTATATTTTGGGCAAGATAGACAGGAGACAACTACAAGTTACCTGAGGGAAGATGTCAAGTCTGCAGCAGGATGCAGGAGCTGCGAGCCCAGAGTGGCTGGGCTGCAGGGCCACACTTGGTAGTCATCACAGTGGCTAAAGCATCTTCATAGTAAAAGCCAAAATAGGCGGCATACGGTGGCTCAAGCCTGTAATCCCAGCACCTTGGGAGGCTAAGGCGGGTGGATCACCTGAGGTTGAGAGTTCAAGACCAACCTGACCAACATGCAGAAACCCCGTCTCTACTAAAAATATAAAATTAGCCAGGTGTGATGGCACATGCCTGTAATCCCAGCTACTCGGGAGGCTGAGGCAGGAGAATCTCTTGAACCCAGAGGCAGAGGTTGTGGTGAGCAGAGATTGTGCCACTGCACTCCAGTCTGGGCAACAGGAGCAAAACTCTGTCTCAAAAAAAAAAAAAAAAAAAAATTGAGGCCAGACACGGTGGCTCACGCCTGTAATCCTAACACTTTGGGAGGCCAAGGCAGGTAGACAGCCTGAGCTCAGGAGTTTAAGATCAGCCTGGGTAACACGGTGAAACCCAGTCTCTACTAAAATACAAAACAATTAGCCAAACATGGTGGTGTGCACCTGTAATCCCAGCTACTTGGGAGGCTGAGGCAGGAGAATCACTTGAACCTGGGAGGTGGAGGCTGCAGCGAGCCAAGATCGCGCCACTGTACTCCAGCCTGGGCGACAGAGCAAATCTCCGTCTCAAAAAAAAAAATTGAGACTGGGTTTCACTATGTTGCCCAGGCTGGTCTTGAACTCCTGAACTCAAGGGATCTTACTGCCTGGGCCACCCAAAATGCTAGGATTACAGATATGAGTCACTGTGCCCAGCCATAAATAATTTTTCTTTTTTTTGAGATGGAGTCTTGCTCTGTCACCCAGGCTGGAGTGCAATGGCACAGTCTTGGCTTACTGCAACCTCCGCCTCCCAGGTTCAAGCAATTCTCCTGCCTCAGCCCCCCTAGTAGCTGGGATTACAGGTGTGCACCACCATGCCCAGCTAATTTTTTGTATTTTTAGTAGAGACAGGGTTTTATCATATTGGCCAGGCTGGTCTTGAACTCCTGACCTCAGATGATCCCCCCACCTCAGTCTCCCAAAGTCTAGGATTACAGGCGTAAGCCATCATGCCCAGCCTAATTTTTTTTTTTAAACTAGGCAAAAGATCTAGGCCAAGCATGGTGGCTCATGCCTGTAATACCAGCACTCTGTGAGGCCAAGGCAGGCAATTGCCTGACCAGCCTGGGCAACATGGTAAACTCTGTCTCTATTAAAAATACAAAAAATTAGCTGGGTGTGGTGGTGCTCACCTGTAGTCCCAGCTACTCAGGAGGCTGAGGCAGAAGAATCGCTTGAACCTGTGAGGCGGGGAGGTTGCAGTAAGCCGAGATCACACCACTGCACTCCAGCCTGGGCGACAGATCGAGATTCTATCTCCGAAAAAAAAAAAAAAAAAAAAACCAGGCAAAAGATCTGAATAAGCACCTCACTATAGACGATATACAGATGGCAAACATGCATGTGAAAAGATGCTCAATATCAAATGCCATTTGGAAATTACAGATTACAACGACAACTTTGGCTGGCCATAGTGGCACATGTCTATAATCCCAGCACTTTGGGAGGCTGAAGCAGGCGGATCACAAGGTCAAAAGTTCGAGACCAGCCTGGCCAACATGGTGAAACCCTGTCCCTACTAAGAATACAAAAATTAGCTGAGTGCAGTGGCACGTGCCTGCAATCCCAGCTACTCGGGAGGCTGAGGCAGGAGAATTGCTTGAACCCGGGAGGTGGAGGTTGCAGTGAGCCAAGATCATGCCACTGCACTCCAGCTTGGACAACAGAGCAAGACTCCATCTCAAAAAAAACAGAAAAAATACAAAAAATTAGCCAGATGTGGTAGCACATGGCTGTAGTCCCAGCTACTTGGGGTGGGGCTGAGGTGGAAGGATCACTTGAGCCTGGGAGACAAAGGCTGCTGTAAGCTCTGAACATGCCACTGCACTCCAGCCTGGGAGACAAAGGGAAACCTTATCTCAAAAAAAAAAAAAAAAAAAAACCCACACCATTGCACTCCAGCCTGGGCAACAAGAGCAAAACTGCAAAACTCTGTCTCCAAAAAAACCCAATTTTAATATGTATACCACTATACACCCATTAAAATGGCTAAAATCCAAAACACTGACACCACTAAATGCTGGTGAAGATGTGGAGTAACAGGAACTTTCATTCATTGCTGATGGGAATGTAAAATGGTACAGTCACTTTGAATATAGTTTGATAGTTTCCTACAAAACTAAACACACTCTTACCATATGATCTAGTAATTGCACTCCTTGATATTTATCCGGACGAGGTGAAAAGTCCTGCACTGGAATGTTTATAGCAGCTTTATTCATAACCGCTCAAACTTGGAAGCAACCAAAATGTCTTCAGGTGAATGTTTGATGAACAACATGTGGTATATCCATACAATAGAGTATTACTCACCAATGAAAAGAAACAACCTATCAAGCCACAAAAGACATGAAGAAACCTGAAATGCATATCATTTAGTGAAAGAAGCCAATCTGAAAAAGTTACACACTGTACATCCAATTATATAATATTCTGGAAAAGATAAAACTGTGGGGATAGTATAAAAGATCAGTGGTTGCCAGTGGTTCAGCAGAGGCAGGTGAGAGCACAGGGGTTTCTAGAGCAGTGAAACTATTTTATATAATTGTGTACTGGCAGATATACATCATCACACATTTGTCAAAATCCATAGAATGCTCAACATAGTGAAATGTAATGTAAACTATGGACTTTAGGCCAGACAGAGTGGCTCACACTTGTAATTCCAACACTTTGGGAGACTGAGGCAGGAGGATTGCCTGAGTCCAGGAGTTTGAGGCTATAGCAAGTTATGATGACGCCACTGCATTCTGGCCTGTGCAACACTGTGAGACCCTACCTCTAAAAAATAATAATAAAATAAAAATAGAAATAAAATAAACTCAGGAATTTGGTTAATAATAATGTATCAAGTTGGCTCATCAGTTGTAAGGGATGTACTACACTAATGTAAGATGTTAATAACAGAAGTTGTGGGAGAGAGTAAGGGGTATATGGAAACTCTCTGTACTTTCCACATAATTTTTCTATAAAACTAACACTGCTCTAAAATATAAAGTCTAGGCTGGGAGCGGTGGCTCATGCCTATAATCACAGCACTTTGGGAGTGGTGGGCGGATCACTTGAGGTCAAGAGTTCGAGACCAGCCTGGCTAACATAAAACCCCATCTCTACTAAAACTACAAAAACTAGCCAGGCGTTGTAGCGGGTGCCTGTAATCCCAGCTACTTGGGAGGCTGAGACAGGAGAATCACTTGAACACAGGAGGTGGAGGTTGCAGTGAGCCAAGATCACACCACTGCACTCAGCCTGGGTGACGGAGCTAGACTCCATCTCAAAAATAAAATAAAATAAAAATAATAAAGTCTATTAATTTTTAAAATATATTAATTGAGCTTTATGGTTCAGTTTTTAAAAAGATAAATCTGACCCATAAAGTTTAAATAATAGTCAAGATGGAAGATGAGTGATCTCCCCAAGGAGACAAGCTTTTCTATGAAAATCTTATCAAAATGTACAATATACTTAGAAAACTAAGCGACCTCATTACACATCATAGTTTTGCATGATGTAACCACTCTTCAGAGAATACCTCATTTCGTCCATTAGCTCCCACACAAGAGAAGGTTAAGAAAATTCCACTACTCATGAAAATTATAATCCCACAATGTAAATGAAGTGGTGGCAGTGCCTAGGAAAAAAAGAGAATACATACTTAGAGAGAATTTAGAAAGAAACACTATCCAGTTTGTGTTGGGGATAGACCACGATCTAAATTCTAAAAAGCACACCCATATAGAACCTAGTCTGGGCCAGGCATGGTGGCTCACGCCTGTAATCCCAGCACTTTGGGAGGCTGGTAGTGAGGATCACCTGAGGTCAGGTTCAAACCAGCCTGACCAACACAATGAAAACCCCATCTCTAAAATACAAAAATTAGCCAGAGCATAGTAGTGCATGCCTATAATCCCTCAGGAGGCTGAGGAGCCAAGGAGAATCCTTGAACCTGGGAGGCAGAATTGCAATTACCACTGCACTCCAGTCTAGGCAGTAAAAGTAAAACTCTATCTCAAAAAGGCCAGTGACAGTGGCTCAAACCTGTAATCCCAGCAGCACTTTGGGAGGCCGACAGGCCGGATCAAGGTCAGGGAGATCGAGACCATCCTGGCTAACCATGGTGAAACCCGTCTCTACTAAAAAATACAAAAGAGCTGGCGGTGAGGTAGGAGGTACCATGATCAGCTACTCGGGAGGCTGAAACAGAAGAATGGTGAACCCAGGAGGCTTGAGCTTACAGTGGCCGGAGAATCAGCGCCACTGCACCTCAACCCTGGGTGACAGAGGAACTCCGTCTCAAAAAGAAAAGAAAAAAAAGAACCTAGTCACAGTACTTGAATTCACATTACGTTTTCCAGTCAATCATTCAGCCAAAGAGAACCTTTAGGTGGCCAAGATAATGTAACAACCCTATCAAGTAGGTGTTATTCCCATTTACAGATAAGGACAGAAATGTTAAGTGACTACACATGGATGCAAACTTGGAGTCTTCAAACTCACAGGCTAGCAGCCAAATTACCTGTTTTTAAATCTCAT
This sequence comes from Papio anubis, assembly GCF_008728515.1. Classification (NCBI taxonomy): domain Eukaryota; kingdom Metazoa; phylum Chordata; class Mammalia; order Primates; family Cercopithecidae; genus Papio; species Papio anubis. The sequence goes on from NC_044992.1 coordinate 49,560,036, forward strand.
CTCTGCTATGTGATCTCTGTCAAGCAAATTTCCCTTAGAATTTGTTATGCAAACAGGCCGGGCGCGGTGGCTCAAGCCTGTAATCCCAGCACTTTGGGAGGCCGAGGCGGGTGGATCACGAGGTCAGGAGATCGAGACCATCCTGGCTAACATGGTGAAACCCCGTCTCTACTAAAAATACAAAAAACTAGCCGGGCGTGGTGGCGGGCGCCTGTAGTCCCAGCTACTCGGAGGCTGAGGCGGGAGAATGGCGTGAACCTGGGAGGCGGAGCTTGCAGTGAGCCGAGATCGCGCCACTGCACTCCAGCCTGGGAGACACAGAGAGAGCCCCCCTATAAAAAAAAAAAAAAAAAAAAAGAATTTGTTATGCAAACAATTACGAGAATAAAGGAAAATGAGAGTTTATATACGTTACATGTAATAACTGGAAGTTAATTTTATTAAGACATCTGAAATAAATCAACACTTATAAAATTTAAAGGCTATTTTTTACCAGAATCGTCTGTAGAAATTAACCCAAGCAGTCAGAAAGTACCTTAAAACAAAACTCAACATTAATCTGGTAATGTCATGACTCTTTAGTCATAAAATATCCTTAATATTCAGGTACATGCATACCAAGAAGAGCAAACAGAATAAAAAGAAATCTCTAAAGCATTTTCCCTTATTCACTACATGACTACTCTTCCACTTACCTTTATCTCTAAAACAAAAACATTTTCCTTTTTTTTTTTTTTTTTTGAGACTGAGTCTTACTCTGTCACACAGGCTGGAGAGAGCCGTGACACAATCTCGGCTCACTGCAGCCTCTGCTTCCTGGGTTCAAGTGATTCTGCTGCTTCAGCCTCCCAAGTAGCTGGGATTACAGGCATGGGCCACCACGCCCAGCTAATTTTTGTATTTTTAGTAGAGACAGGGTTTCACCATATTGGCCAGGCTGGTCTTGAACTCCTGACCTAGTGATCCGCCCGCCTTGGCCTCCCAAAGTGCTGGGATTACAGGCGTGAGCCACCACGCCCAGCCTACAAAAACATTTTCTAAACCCTGTGGACATGACTTCACTAATCCAAAGACTTTATATTCTATGGTCCTTGTAAAGCCATGTTTCTCAAACTAAAGACCAAGGACCATCTGAATCAGAATATCTGCTATGCCTGTGAGGATGACCCCAGATAAACTAAATCAGACTCTCTTGGGCAGAAGATCCATAGATTCTTTCTTCTTTTTAAGCAAATAACTCAGGGATTCTTATGTTAAAACCTTTAGATCAACCTTTCTCAAACTCTTTGCTCTCAGGGTCCCTTTAATTATTATTTTTTAAGTTCAAAAGAAATAATAAGCAGGCCGGGCGAGGTGGCTCACACCTGTAATCCCAGCACTTTGGGAGGCTGAGGCAGGTGGATCACCTGAGGTTGGGAGTTTGAGACCAGCCTGACCAACATGGAGAAACCCCCATCTCTACTAAAAATACAAAACTAGACTGGTGTGGTGGTGCATGCCTGTAATCCCAGCTACTCAGGAGGCTGAAGCAAGAAAATCGCTTGAAATAGGGAGGCAGAGGTTATGGTGAGCCGAGATCACGCCATTGCACTCCAGCCCAGGCAACAAGAATGAAACTCCACCTCAAAAAAAAAAAAAAAAAAAAAAAGAGGCCGGGCGCCGTGGCTCAAGCCTGTAATCCCAGCACTTTGGGAGGCCGAGGCGGGCGGATCACGAGGTCAGGAGATCGAGACCATCCTGGCTAACACAGTGAAACCCCGTCTCTACTAAAAATACAAAAAATTAGCCGGGCATGGTGGCGGCGCCTGTAGTCCCAGCTACTCGGGAGGCTGAGGCAGGAGAATGGCGTAAACCCGGGAGGCGGAGCTTGCAGTGAGCCGAGATCCGGCCACTGCACTCCAGCCTGGGCGACAGAGCGAGACTCCGCCTCAAAAAAAAAAAAAAAAAAAAAAAAAAAAGAAAAGAAAAGAAATAATAGAGCTGGGCGCAATGGCTCACGCCTGTAATCCCAGCACTTTGGGAGGCCGAGGCAGGCAGATCACGAGGTCAGGAGTTCAAGACCAGCCTGGCCAACATGGTAAAACCATGTCTCTATTAAAAATGCAAAAATTATCCAGGTGTGGTGGCGGGCGCCTGTAATCCCAGCTACTCGGGAGGCTGAGGCAGGAGAATTGCTTGAACCTGGGAGGCAGAGGTTGCAGTGAGCCAAGATCACGCCACTGCACTCCAGCCTAGGAGGCAGAGCAAGACTCCGTCTTGAAAAAAAAAAAAAAGAAATAATAAAAAATAAAAATATTGTTTTGTAAAACAAAATATAAAAAAATGAAAAACTTTTTTAATTTTTTTTTTTAAAAGAGAAATGGGGTCTCACTATGTGGTCCAGGCTGGTCTGAAACTCCTGCCTTCAAGTGGTCCTCAACCTCCCAAAGTGCTGAGATTCCAGGCAGGGGCCACTGCCTCTGGCCTCAGGACCCCTTTACACCTTTAAATACTGAGGACTCCAAAAAGCTTTTGTTTACAAAGGTTACATCTATTACAAGTTATCTATTAGAAATTATATGTATTAGACATTAAAATTGAGGGGTTTTCTGTTTGTTTGTTTTGAGATAGGGTCACACTCTTGTGACCCAGGCTGGAGTGCAGTGGCATCATCACAGCTCACTGCAGCCTCAACCTCCCAGGCTCAAAACAATCTTCAGCCTCCCGAGTAGCTGGGACTATAAGCACACGCCACCATAACCGGCTAACTTTTGTATTTTTTATAGAGATGGGGTCTCCTTCTATTGCTGAGGCTGGTCTTGAACTCCTGGCCTCAAGCGATCCTCCTGCCTCAGCCTCTCAAAGGGCTGGGATTACCGGTGTGAGCCACAGTGCCTGGCCAAAAATGAGAAATTTTAAAAATATTTATCAATTCATTAAAAATATAAACTTACTGCATACTAACATAAATAACATTTTTATGAAAGGTAACTATTTTTGGCCGGGCACGGTGGCTCACACCTGTAATCCCTGTTACTTAGGAGGCTGAGGCAGGAGACTCACTTGAACCCGGGAGGTGGAGGATGCCCTGAGATCGCGCCACTGCACTCCAGCCTGGGCAACAGAGCGAGACTCCGTCTCAAAAAAAAAAAAAGAAAAAAAGAAGAAGAAAGGTTAATTTTTCATACTCAGGAGGCTGAGGCAGGAGAATCACTTGAACCTGGGAGGCAGAGGTTGCAGGGAGTTGAGATCGCAATACTGAACTCCAGCATGGGCGACAGAGAGATTCTGTCTTCAAAAGAAAAAGTAACTCTTTTTCAAAACAAAAAACAGTTAGTGGAAAGAGTAGCACTGTTCAAAGTTTAGGAAATCTCTCAAATGTCTGGCTTAATAGAAGACAGCTGGATTCTCGTAACTGTTTTTGCATTCAATCTGTTGTAATATGTTGCTTTGGTTGAATACATGAGGAAAATTTGACTTCACATAGATACACTAGTTGAAAAATGGAGGAATCTTTTTTTTTTTTTTTTTTTTTTTGAGACAGAATCTCACTCTGTCACCAAGGCTGGAGTGCAGCAGCATGATTTTGGCTCACTGCAGCCTCAACTTCCCAGGCTCAGGTGATCCTCCTACCTAGCCTCCTAGGTAGCTGGGACTACAGGTGAGCACCACCACACCCGGCTAATTTTTTGTGTTTTTTGTAGAGATGGGGTTTCGCCATGTCGCCCAGGTTGGTATCAAACTCCTGGGCTCAAGCACTCGGCCCGCTTCAGCCTCCCAAAGTGCTGGGATTACATGCATGATTCTGTAACATCATGCACCGGTCATGTGGAAAACACTGTTTCAGAGATATGCAGACCTTCCAAATGTTGGTGTATTTCATTATACACTATATTTGTCAACATCAAAAACTATATTCATTAATATAATAAAACTGTCAGACTCACAGAGGTGGATACAAGTTTTCTCAAATTCTGATTTTTACTCTAAAGCTCAAATTTTATCATTGGTAACAAATACTGTCAGTTGCTTTCCCTGAACAGACAACTTCCCTTCTTTCATTTTTGAGAAAATATCTGCCAATATCTCAGTTGTTTTATCAGTCATTCTTTCTTTTTTTCTGAGACAGAGTCTCACTCTGTCGCCTAGGCTGGAGTGCAGTAGCATGATCTTGGCTCACTGCAACCTCCACCTCCCAGGTTCCAGCAATTCCCCTGCCTCAGTCTCCTGAGTAGCTGAGATTACAGGGACTAGCCGCCACACCCGGCTAATTTTTGTATTTTAGTAGAGATGGGGTTTCACCATGTTGGCCAGGCTGGTCTTGAACTCCTGACCTGGTGATCCGCCTGCCTCAGCCTCCCAAAATGCTGGGTTTACAGGCGTGAGCCACCACGCCCAGTCTCATTCTTTCAAGAAAGAATGGTGTTTCATGGAAAAAGCATCCAATATGACATCACAACTTAGTTCACACACGCTTTTCCTTACCACTGTGATACTTCTCATTACAGAATATCAGAGAGTCCTCGAGGGTGGAGAATCATGAAATTAACATTGTTTACTGTTTCATCATGGACAATCCTAAGTGAAATCAGTGTTATTTGATTTACTGGCAGCAGTCAAAAACACAAATAACTATATTATGAAAAAAGTTTTGATCTAGGACCCCCAGGAGTCTACGGACTACACTGAAAATTGCTGCTATAGGCTGGGCCGAGTGGCTCACCCCTGTAATCCCAGCAAGGAGGCCAAGGAGGGAAGATTGCATGAGGCCTGGTATTTGATACCAGCCTGGCCAATATGGCAAGACTCCATATCAAAGGAAGGAAGGAAGGGAGAGAGAGGGAGGGAGGGTGGGAGGAAACACTGTTGCTATAGACAACTCAAATAGAAGCACCAATAAGCAACCCATCCATGAGAACAATATCAAAAAACAAATATCCCTCCTCCACTTGCCAAAGAAGCAATGGAATTTAGCAAAAGTTTTTTGTGTCTTGGTAATACAGTAATTGAGATTCATGGGCCTGGTCCTGGCATTAAAGGTATATGCATCTATGTTTGCATGTACACATACAAAGCAACTCTGAAAAAATAAATAATAGGTAACCAGCTGTACTTGGGAAAGGGGGTTCATATCAATAAGGTGAGCTTTAAAAAAATTGGGGATTTGGCTGGGCACAGTGGCTCACACCTATAATCCCAGCACTTTGGGAGGCCGAGGTGGGTGGATCACGAGGTCAAGAGATCGAGACCACCCTGGCCAACATGGTGAAACCCCATCTCTACCAAAAATACAAAAATTAGCTGTGCGTGGTGGCACACGTCTGTAGTCCCAGCTACTCGGGAGGTTGAGGCAGGAGAATCACTTGAAACGGGAGGCGGTAGTTGTAGTGAGTGGAGATCATGCCGTTGCACTCCAACCTGGCAACAGAGCAAGACTCCATCTCAAAAAAAAAAAAAAACCGGCCGGGCGCGGTGGCTCGCTCACACCTCTAATTCCAGCACTTTGGGAGGCCAAGTTGGGCAGATCACAAGGTCAGGAGGTGGAGACCATCCCCGCCTCTACTAAAAATACAACAAATTAGCCGGGCGTTGTGATGGGCGCCTGTAGTCCCAGCTACTCGGGAGGCTGAGGCAGGAGAATGGCATGAACTCAGGAGGCCGAGCTTGCAGTGAGACTCTGTCTCAAAAAAAAAAAAAAAAATGGGGGGGTTTCTGGATTTGTGGGGGGTACAATTCCTGCCTGTCCAAGTGACAGATTCATTTAATTGTCCCCAGGTTACTATTTAAGTGCAATGGGGTAAAACATGCACTCTGTTAACTAAAAAGCCACATTTCCAAATAGTATACACATTATGATTAAAACATTAAAAATATACGTGTACAGATTTATTCATATAAGCGCAAAAACAAATGTCAGAATATTCATTGCAACAATGTTTCTGTCTTTGGAACCTGACTTAAAATAAGGTTCCTGTTAGCTTCTTCCTGAGACACAGCCAACTCTAATTTGCCACCCAGGCAAATCATCTATGCCTATCATTAGGAAATCAAATTTATGATACCCATAGCCTAGAATACTACTATGTAGTTTTTTGGGTGTTTTTTTTTTTAGACAGAATCTTGCTCTGTCGCCCAGGCTGGAGTACAGCGGTATGATCTCAGCTCAATGCAACCTCCGCCTCCAGGGTTCAAGTGATTCTTCCACCTCAGCCTCCTGAGTAGCTGGGATCACAGGCACACACTACCACGCCTGGCTAATTTTATTATGTAGACTTTTTAAACATGAGGTATATATACATGTATTCGCATTAAGTATTCTCTAAGATAAAGTGACAAAAAGCAAAATACAGTTTGGTGTATTTGCTGCTATCTATGGAAGGAAGAAAATACCCAGAGAATAACATGTTTGCATGCATACACACGAAGTAACTCAGGAAAAATAAATAGTAGGTAACTAGCTGCCCCTGGGAAAGAGTTCCAAGGATAAGGTGCAGACTAATTTTCCACTTACTACACATCTTTTGTACTGATTCATTTGAAAATGTACTCTAAAATATTGGTATTACAATAAACAAAACTGGAGTCTAGAACTGAATGACAAAACTGATACATTCTTACTACAAATCTGTGGCTAAGATTAGCATTAATCTTTCCTAGGCAAAGGGGAAAAAGTTTAACCCAAAGACTGTATGGATCTTCTCTACCCTCCGTCTCCAGTCTCATTCCCATTACTCAGAAAATATTCTCACTGGGTATAGAGGTATGTACTCCCATTGGAAAACTTAGGGTAACCATCCACGGAATCTATGGGGCACTGCTGACCTGGGATATTTCTACAGAAACAGGAATTTTTTTTTTTTTTTTTTGAGATGGAGTCTTGCTCTGTAGCCCACGCTGGAGTGCAATAGCGCGATTTCAGCTCACTGCCAAGCTCCGCCTCCTGGGTTCACACCATTCTCCTGCCTTGGCCTCCCGAGTAGCTGGGACTACAGGTGCCTGCCACCACGCCCAGCTAATTTCTTGTATTTTTAGTAGAGACAGGGTTTCACTGTGTTAGCCAGGATGGTCTCCATCTCCTGACCTCGTGATCCGCCTGCCTTGGCCTCCCAAAGTGCTGGGATTACAGGCATGAGCCATCACTCCCAGCCTCCTAATTATGTTTTATTTTGGTTAATGTTTCAATAAATGTGCTTTCCCTAAATATACTGATGAAAAGAGGCCCAAATGCAAAACTGATTTGTCAAAGAAAGTCAGTCTGAGATGAAATTTTATTATGTCTAAATCACAAGTAGAAAAAAATTCAAAGGCCGACTATTTTAATGCTAACTCAATGCGACATTGCACTTTGTTTGGTTCATGGGAGAGACAATTACACAGCTAACACTGGGTTTGCAAGATTACATTGTGGGAGGAGAAGGGGAAAACAAGAAAAGTCTAATGCTTTTAGATTCTCTCAGAAAAAGTGTTTGCTAAAAAGCAAAACAAAATGAAGATGAGAAAAAAAATGTGAAAAACATGCATTTTAGGAAGCTTTCACTGAAGCAGGTGCTCAAGTTCACACTCAAATCTTCCAACTCTCATAATAAGAATGAGAGGTCAGAATACCACAAACTAATCACATCAGTCAAACAAAGCGGGAAACAGGTGGCTGACACCAGATTGGGCAGGGTTTTCCTAAATTGGGTTTACCTTCGCTAATCCAAATCAGTTTTCAGAAATGGCTTCTACAAAAACTACCCAAACATCCCCCTAATAATTTGCACTCCTCCTCCACAGTAGGGAAGCCAAGCCCTTTATTTCCCAGAAGGTTTACTTTCTCTTTCAAGCTCTGCTGGCTTCTTCCTGCCCCGCCGCATACAGCCAGGACAAAAGAAAAGCACTGCCTTTTCTTTCCTGCCTTCTCTAAAACTGGGGAGATAGGGTGAGGAACCTGTTTCATGGACAAGCTGGGTGGTTCTTAACTGCAACACTATTCTGAATATAGATTAGTTTGCAAAGGAAAGTTACAGGACAGGAATATAAAGGTCTACCCCTCCAACTACCTCATACACACGTACATTTGCATGTATACATACACACAGATGTGAGGGCACATTTAATTCAGCTGAGTAATGTGCAGCAATCAGCTCCCAGCTTCATATCCGGCCACTTGGGATTCCTCCTCACTCCTACCTTCCTTACCTGACTCAAAATAAGGTTCCTCCTGTTGGCTTCTTCCTGAGACACAGCCAACTCTAATCATTCCTCTTCCCCTCATATCTTCAATACTACCTGCACTTTCTGTGCAGGAGCAATTCCTTGGGTGGTAATCCATTTTTAATGTGTTAAATATTACTTAAAATAAGTGAGAGGTAATCATGGACTATGGACGATACAGAGATTTATCCAAAGGGCATTTGTGTAAACAGGAAACACTTTGCCTTACCTATTCCTTTTATATGACAGCCTCAATTTCCTCTAACAGAATGTAAATCCACCATCTCTATTCATTCAGTTTTTTTCCCATTAGGTTAATAATCTGCCAATTATTCTTTCTCTCCTTTGGGTCATTAGCGGCTGCCATGGATCATAATTTGCCTGACTTTGTTATATCTAACAGATATTACAATTTTATTTTAGTTTTTGATATGACAGTTTTTTGTTTTTCGTTTTCTGTTTTTGACACGGAATCTCGCTGTGTCGCCCAGGTTGGAGTGCAGTGGTGTGATCTCAGCTCACTGCAACCCCCATCTGCTGGGTTCAAAAGTGATTCTCCTGTCTCAGCCTCCCGAGTGACTGGGACTACAGGCGTCTGCCACCACAACCGACTAAATTGTATATTTTTAGTAGAGACGGGGTCTCACTATGTTGGGCAGGCTGGTCTTGAACTCCTGACCTCAGGTGATCCACCCACCTCGGCCTCCCAAAGAGCTGGAATTACAGGCATGAGCCACTGTGCCCAGTCTCCTAATTATGTTTTATTCCACCTGCCCCTATGTATCAGCATTACCACCCTAATTATGCTTTTTGTTTTTTGTTTTGAGACAGAGTCTCACTCTGTTACCCAGGCTGGAGTGCAGTAGCATGATCTCGGTTCACTGCAACCTCTGCCTCCCGGGTTCAAGCGATTATCCTACCTCAGCCTCCCGAGTAGCTGGGATTACAGGTGCCCACCACCACAACTGGCTAATTTTTATATTTCTTAGTAGAGACGGTGTCTCACTCTGTTGGGCAGGCTGGTCTTGAGCTCCAGATATAAGGTGATCCACCCGCCTCAGCCTCCCAAAGTGCTGGGATTACAGGCATGAGCCACTGCACCCGGACTGATATTATAGTTTTTAATAAGAGTAATTCAGCCTGGGCAACATGACGAGATCCCAACTCAAAAAAATTAAAAAATTAGGCTGGGCGTGGTGGCTCACGCCTGTAATCCCAGCACTTTGGGAGGCGGAGGCAGGTCAGGAGATAGAGACCATCCTGGCTAACACGGTGAAACCCATATCTACTAAAAATACAAAAAAAATTAGCCAAGCATGGTGGTGGGCGCCTGTAGTCCCAGCTACTCGGGAGGCTGAAGCAGGAGAATGGCATGAACCCGAGAGGCAGGGCTTGCAGTGAGCGAGATCACGCCACTGCACTCCAGCCTGGGCGACAGAGCGAGACTCCGTCTCAAAATAAATAAATAAATAAAAATTTAAAAATTAGCTGAGGGGCCGGGCGCGGTGGCTCAAGCCTGTAATCCCAGCACTTTGGGAGGCCGAGACGGGCGGATCACGAGGTCAGGAGATCGAGACCATCCTGGCTAACACGGTGAAACCCCGTCTCTACTAAAAAATACAAAAAACTAGCCGGGCGAGGTGGCGGGCGCCTGTAGTCCCAGCTACTCGGGAGGCTGAGGCAGGAGAATGGCGGGAACCCGGGAGGCGGAGCTTGCAGTGAGCTGAGATCGGGCCACAGCACTCCAGCCTGGGCGACACAGCGAGACTCCGTGTCAAAAAAAAAAAAATTAGCTGAGGGTGGTAGCACACGCCTGTATCCCCAGCTACCCCGGAGGCTGAGGCAGGAAGATCACTTGAGCTTGGGAGGTCAAGGCTGCAATGAGCTGTGATCTCGCCACTGCACTCCAGCCGAGATGACAGAGTGACATCCTGTCTCAAAAAATAAATAGTAATAATAGTAACTATTAGCACTTGAACGTTACCTATCTGCCCGGCACTATGCAAAGTACTTGATATGCATCATCTTGCTTCATCCTCTCAAGTACTCTACAAGTGAACCTCCTTTCCACAATTGTGGATAGAGAAACTGAAACCCAGAGAAGTGAAAGCAACAGGCCCAAGGTCTAAGAGAAGGCAGAGCTGGGATTAAAGCCCAAGAGGTCTGACCTGATGGTCTACTCTTTTAACTGCTATGGTAATTCTGGACCATGAAACCCTCAAACATAACAACCAAGTGTTTCAAAACTACAATAGCAATCACCTTAGGAAGACTAAAAATATAAGTTCTTTGGCTGATGCAGTTAAAAATTCGAAGGTCAGGTAAAAGGTCAGTGATGAGCAAGGTCATTTATTCTCAAGGCTGGGGGTAGCAGGAAGGAAAGCCGGATCATCCAAACATTATTGTCTTGTAGGGGCAGATTTACCTTCCTTAATATTCTTTTGCTGGGCTGTTAAAAGGAATTCGGAATAGATATGTCCAAGATAACCTGGTAAACAGAAAGGGCTGCAAAAAATCTGGAGAATAAAACCAACCCAATTAAGAGGATACATGTAAAACACACATTTTATATTTCTTCAAGTCTTTATTTTTTTATGATAGCATGTTATTACTTTTCTAAAAAGGACAAAATAACTTAATGACATTTAAACCCAATTATTAACAGAAAAGGGATAAGAACTGTGGTTCCTTGGCCTCCTTTCCCCCTTGGTTTGGTTCTCCTAAATTAAGAACTTCTACTTATAGCTCCCTAAACACACAAAGCTGTTTTTTTTTTTTTGAGACGGAGTCTCGCTCTGTCGCCCAGGCTGGAGTGCAGTGGCGTGATCTCGGCTCACTGCAAGCTCCGCCTCCCGGGTTCACGCCATTCTCAGCCTCCTGAGTAGCTGGGACTACAGGCGGGCCCGCGCCACGCCTGGCTAATTTTTTCGTATTTTTCAGTAGAGACGGGGTTTCACCGTGTTAGCCAGGATGGTCTCAATCTCCTGACCTCGTGATCCGCCTGCCTCAACCTCCCAAAGTGCTGGGATTTCAGGCATGAGCCACCACGCCCGGCCGACACAAGGCTGTTTTAAGCCTCTGCACACTCATGTTCCTTCAGCCTTGAATGCAACTATTTATAATGCAACTTTGTGGAAAGAATTCCTATTCATCCTATAAAACCCTATTCAGGTGTTCCCATCTGATAAAGCCCCTCAATAATGATGACTTTCTCTCACTCCTGAAGAGAATTAATCTCTTTTCTTGGATATTTAATAAGAACTTAGATTTACAGAGCTCTTATGTGCCAGGCACTATGCTAAGCATTTTATCCACATTATCGTACTGAATCATCAACAGTACCTACAAGATGGCCGGGTGCGGTGGCTCAAGCCTGTCATCCCAGCACTTTGGGAGGCCGAGATGGGAGGATCACAAGGTCAGGAGACCGAGCCCATCCTGGCTAAAACGGTGAAACCCCGTCTCTACTTAAAAATACAAAAAACTAGCCGGGCGAGGTGGTGGGCACCTGTAGTCCCAGCTACTCGGGAGGCTGAGGCAGGAGAATGGCGTAAACCCGGGAGGCAGAGCTTGCAGTGAGCTGAAATCCGGCCACTGCACTCCAGCTTGGGCGACAGAGCCAGACTCCGTCTCAAAAAAAAAAACAAAAACAAAAACAAAAACAGTACCTACAAGATAAGTACTGTTATCATCCTCTTTTACAGATAAGAAAACAGAGGCTCAGGTTCTTACTAGGAAGTGGCAGATCCAGGATTCAGTCCCAGATCTGTTTGACTTCAGAGCCTGAGTCTTGAACCACTCACTGCCCTGTCGTCTCCCCTGTCCTACTTCCATACTGGCACAAGACACACTTTGGTCCCTGCAACATCTCCAGTTTCATGAAAACGGACAATGTTTCATTATCCTTGGATCATGCCTGATGCAATACCTGACTCTCAATATGTTTGCTGATCTGAATTAAAGAGTTGCGGTAATCCTAACAGACAAATGAGAACTGACCACAATAGAAATTCATTCTTCCATATGTTATTCCCAGGCCTCATAACCTCTCCTTCCTCTGAAGACATGTAGCATTCAGTGTAGCACTGTCAGATAGAATGTCTCACTCTGTTGCCCAGGCTGGAGTGCAGTGGCAGGATCTCAGCTCACTGCAGCCTCCACCTCCCAGGTTCAAGCAATGCTCCTGGTTCAGCCTCCAGAGTAGCTGGGACTACAGGCGTGAGCCACCACACCTGGCTAATTTTTGTATTTTTAGTAGAGACGGGGTTTCACTATGTTGGCCAGGCTGGTCTCAAACTCCTGACCTCTAGTGATCTGCTCACCTCTGCCTCACAAAGTGCTGGGACTCCAGGCGTCAGCCACCATGCCCAGCCTGTTTTTGCTCTTTTTTTTTTTTAAAAGAAACAAAGTGGTCTCGCTATGTTGCCCAGGCTGGTCTCGAACTCCTAGGCTCAAGCAATCCTCTTGCCTCGGCCTTCCAAAGTGCTGGGATTATAGGCATGAGCCACTGCTCCTGGCCCGATATGCTATCCCTTTTAAAAACTGGAGACACTAATCCCAGCACTTTGGGAGGCCGAGACAGGCGGATCAGGAGGTCAGGAGATAGAGACCATCCTGTCTAACACGGTGAAACCCCATCTCTACTCAAAAATACAAAAAAACGCCAGGCGCGGTGGCTCAAGCCTGTAATCCCAGCACTTTGGGAGGCTGAGACGACGGATCACAAGGTCAGAGATCACTCATCCTGGCTAACACGGGTGAAACCCCCGCCTCTACCAAAAAATACAAAACTAGTCACAGGTGGCGCGGCTTGTGGTCCCAGCTACCCCGAGGCTGAGGCAGGAGAATGGCGAACCCGGGAGGCAGAGCTTGCAGTGAGCTGAGATCCGCCACTGACTCCAGCCTACACAGAGCCAGCACTCCAGTCTCAAAAAAAAAAAAAAACAAACTAGCTGGAAGTAGGAGCTGAACTAGTTATCGGGAGGCTGAGGCAGGAGAATGGCGAAACCCCGAGGCAGAGCTTGCAGTGAGCTGAGATCCCGCCACTGCACTCCAGCCTGGGCGCACAGAGCCAGACTCCATTCAAAAAAAAAAAAAAAACAAACAAAAACTGGAGGCACCTCAAACAATTTACCACCAAAGGACCATGTGGCCATACTGGGACTAAAGTGCACTACACTTTTTTTGTTGCTTACATCTTGTAAGCCAAGGTGTCTAACAAAGAGTATATAACCACAATATTAATTCTTTCCACCATAATCAATAAGGTCTGGGCCAGCCCAGCAATGTCATCCTCCCGGATCTCACTGAGGCTGCTCCAGAACACCAGAAGTCCTTCAGGATTTGGGTATGTCCCTCAAGTACTCTTTCAGTGGTTTTTATAAATGACCCAAAAGTTATGGTGAAATTTTTAAATGCAAAATACATAAAATATGAGTGGCTTATGCCTGTAATCCCAGCACTTTGGGAGGCTGAGGATTGCTTGAGTTCAGGAGTTTGAGACCAGCTTGGGCAACATGGTGAAACCCCCTCTCCACTAAAAATTTAAAAACTAAGCCAGGCCTGGTGGCGTGGGCCTGTAATCCCAGCTACAATCAAAAATCCTCAAAAAACACTTCTGCACTTAAGCACACTATGCTTTTTTCACCCAAAGTACCAAATCAAATTAATCAGGACACTTACCTTTGTACAATGTCGGACTCCAGTTAATAACTTCCCTAGGGCAGAGGGCATATGCACTGATTTACTTTGTACAAATTAACTAGCATAAGGCAATCAGGTCTGTGCCTGACACATAGTAGGCACTCTATGATTAAAGATCAGTGCTTTGCCTCCAAAGTTTTATTTTTTTTATTTTTATTTTTTTTTGAGACGGAGTCTCGCGCTGTGTCACCCAGGCTGGAGTGCAGTGGCGCGATCTTGGCTCACTGCAAGCTCCGCCTCCCAGGTTCACGCCATTCTCCTGCCTCAGCCTCCGAGTAGCTGGGACTACAGGCGCCCACCACCATGCCCGGCTAGTTTTTTGTATTTTTAGTAGAGACGGGGTTTCACCGTGTTAGCCAGGATGGTCTCGATCTCCTGACCTCGTGATCCACCCGCCTCGGCCTCCCAAAGTGCTGGGATTACAGGCTTGAGCCACCGCGCCCGGCCTCCAAAGTTTTAAAAGCTTCCCCTACAAAAGAACAGAACTGAAATTCCTTGGTCTTGTATTCAATGTCTTTTATAAGTAATCACTTCTCCCCTACTTACCCTCCTAGTCTACTGGGCTACCAGGAATCTTTTTTTTTTTTTTTTTTTTGGAGCTAGGGTCTTACTCTGTAGCCCAGGCTAGAGTGTGGCAGCGGGATCACAGCTCACTGCAGCCTCAACCCCCCGGGCTCGGGTGATCCTCCCACCTTAGTCTCACCAGTAGCTGGGACTACAGGCCCATGCCACCAGGCCTGGCTTATTTTTTTAATTTTTAGTGGAGAGGAGGTTTCACCATGTTGCCCAAGCTGGTCTCAAACTCCTGGGCTCAAGCAATCCTCCTGCCTCAGCCTCCCAAAGTGCTGGGATTACAGGCATAAACCACCACAAATTATTTACACCTATCAAATTCCACCCATTATTTGGGACCCAGTTGAAATCACTCCTTTGGCAAAAAGACTTTCTAGACAACTCCAGGCCTCATAACCTCTCCTTTCTCTGAAGACCTGCAGCATTCAGCAGTAGCACTGTCCAATAGAACATGCTATGATAACAGAAATGTTCTACATCTGTACTGTATATTCTTTTATGTAGAACAGCTACCTTGTTAGCGCAAGAGTAAAGTCTCACCATCTCTTTGCTGACAAGATGTTACACTGGATGGTTAAAACATTTATCAACTCCCCGAGTAGATGGAAATTTCTGTGAACAAGATACAACTTATTCTTCATAGCAACTCTGACAACATTGCAAAAGGTATATATTTGTTGGCCAGGCAAGGTGGCTCATGCCTGTAATCCCAGCACTTTGGGAGGCTGAGGTGGGCAGATCTCTTGAGGTCAGAAGTTTGAGACCAGCCTAGTCAACATAGTGAAACCCCACCTCTATTAAAAATACAAAAAGTAAGCTAGCTGGGCGTAGTGGCGGGCACCTGTAATCCCAGCTATTCAGGAGGCTGAGGTGCAAGAATCACTTGAACCTGGGAGAAGGAGGTTACAGCGAGCCAAGATCACACCACTGCACTCCAGCCTGGGTGACAGAGTGCAACTCCAACTCAAAAAAAAAAAAAAAAGTATATATTTATTGATTTGCACATCACCTAAGAAACCCATAAGCTAAAAAGGTGTCTGGAAAGTTGGTCACCACCTCTACGCCATCTCACATCTGAATGTCAAGAGACACGTAGAGGCAGGGTGGTTAAAGCAACTTTCTAGAGACAGAAATGACCACTGATCAAGCCACAATGCACTCTGGTTTAAATGACATTTAGGTCATGACTGTCCTTAATCTAAAATAAACCGCGATTAGTATTTCTTTTCATTAGTAAATAGCTGAATTCTGATGGTAAATTATGCTGACCAAAAACAGTTCCTCACTTCTCAAGTTAGACATAGCAATTAGGTAGAAAAATAATCTAAGCAAGCTCCATTTGTATTTCTTTTTTCACCTGTTTATTGAATATTTACCTCCCATAAAGTCTTTCGGCCTGTTGGTGGTATTTTACTGTTCAGATATATGTTAGAATTTCACTGATACTGGGTGCGGTGGCTCACACCTGTAATCCTAGCACTTCGGGAGACAGAGGCGGGCGGCTCACGAGGTCAGGAGTTTAAGACCAGCCTAGCCAATATGGTAAAACCCTGGTCTCTACTAAGAATACAAAAATTAGCCGGGCGTGGTGGTGCGTACCTGTAGTCCCAGCTACTTGGGAGGCTGAGGCAGGAGAATCACTTGAACCCAGGAGGCAGAGGTTACAGTGAGCCAAGATTGCGCCACTGCACTCCAGCCTGGGCGACAGAGCAAGACTCTGTCTCAAAAAAAAAAAAAAAAAAGAATTTCACTGATACTTTTCACAAAATATACAGAAGGCGGCACAAATTCCACCACTATGGCACTCTGCCGCCTTGGGCAAGTGTCTTGATCCTTTGGCCTCAATTTTCTTATCTACAATATTAGAGTAATTGTTATGTGAACTACCTACCTCACAAGTCCTTTGTGGGTCAATTCATAACTGTGCTGTGGGTATTTCTTTTTCTTTCCTTTCTTCCTCCTTTCCTTTCCTTTCTTTCTTAGAGACGGGTTCTCATTATGTTGCCTAGACTAGACTCTAGACCCAATTCCTGGCCTCTCACCATGTTGCCCAGACCAGACTCAACTCCTGGACTCAAGGAATCCTCCGGCCTCAGCTTTCAAGTAACTGGGATCAGAGATGTGCACCACCATGCCTGGCACTGTGGATATTTTTAAGTGATTATTCTTCCCAAATGAACTACATAAAAAACAAAAGATTCATGAATTTACTAATGGTTCTTTGTGATGGATGTGCTAATACAGAGACTAAAATCAAGGCTCCAACCTCTAAAACATTTTTTTTTTAATTCCAGACTTGTTTCCCCATCCCAATGTGCAAACTGAACAAAAACTGGGCTAGCACTCCCGTCTGGAACATGTAATAAGGAAATAAATGTGCTGACTCAGAGAACACAGACATATTTAATATAAAATAAAATAGAAAACTGGCTGAATCAAGTCATAACACAGTCTAAATCCACATATAAAAGATTGAGATGATTTTCTGCTTTGCTTTATTCAAGCCCAATGCTTTATCAGCACAGCCAGCCAAAAATTTACAACCCATGCACAGACTAGGTAAACCTTTAGTTGCACATACAGTAAGACCAGCAGGTACACACTATACACATTTTTAACAAAAAACAATGACTAACCACTGATTTTGTCACCACACTTACAACGACCTGATATGGCACAGAGTGATGTGTATCAAACATGGAAATACCAACTTGGGCGATGGTTTGAATCTTGTTAACTTCAGTGCAACCACACCCCCCTAAATGCAGGTAAACTTAGCACACATGGTTTTGTCAAGGCCAGCCTGTCTTTGTTTCCCTCTCCTCTGCATTTACCCAAGATCTTGGCTCTGAGACAGAGAACTCCCACTCTCGATTGGTTCATTCCGTCCTATGCAATTAAGCAACACCACAATCCAGTAAACGCAATGGCTCAATTATTTATCTTCTGGCCGACTTTACCAGGTATTTGGAAAAGAACATTGCCAAGAGATTTATTTCTGTCTCTAGAGCTGGCTTGACGGGTTGACGGGGATTTTGTCTTTTTTTCCCCTCTTTTTTACATGGCGGGGGCGTGAGGGGAGCATAGTTTAACCTAGAAAAAGATGGGAGGGAATTTAGAAAGAGTACCGGTCTGTCAATTTCCCTACAGGAAACTTGATTCTTATGCAATAAAGCCTACCCGCGACCAGCCAGCCCGTGAGGCTGCAGGGGACAGACACACCTATTCCTGCCTCCAGAAGGGCACAGCTGGCTCCTGAAGGAGCGGGAACAGGGCAAGCGGAGGAAGTGGCTCAGAGGGAGCCGCCGGCCAGGCGGGGAGGAGGCGCTTTCCGACCCCCACCCGTGCCGGTGATCCCCGCCGGCGTGACAGTCGCTCCGGCGGCCGGAACGCCCCAGGGCCCCAGGGAGCAGGAAATCGGGGGACTGTCCCTCACTCCTGCCGCCGCAGCCGAGTGCGCCCTCGCCCCACGGTGCCCCCTCGGGCGCGTTCTCACTGTTTCTCCGAAGAACGAAACTTCCCTCCAGCGCCCCGAGTCCCTTCCGAGGCCCGCTCCTGTCATCCCGAAGAGTCTTCCCTCAGGGCGACCCTCCGCGTCTCCTCATCTCTCCCCGCCCCACTGCAGCGTCCATCACAAAATCCCCAAGGTCCCAGAGGCCCCCAATCGCGGCGGCGCCCCCAGGTCCCCAGGCCTCCCCGACGGCCCCACCCTGCACCCCCTTCACCTGTTTCTCCAGCAGAGGCCGAGAGGCCGGGGCTGCGCGTGCGCCGGGGGCGGGCGACGGGGCTCCCTCAGGCCGGAGGGCTTATCCGAGCCGAGGGGGAGAGACAGCGCCGAGCCGGGGTGCCTGTCCAGGATCCGGTTGGGGCTTGTTCCCTCCGCTGCTACGTCGGAACCCCCGGCTCCCCCTCCCGGTCTACGCCGCCGCAGCTCCGGAAACCGCTGAATTACAGCCCCTTCAGCCAATCCCCGCCCAGCCCCAGCCTGGCCGAGGCACGCCGTCATGCATAATTCATGAACGGCCATTTCGCTCGGCCACCCAGAGGTCCCAGTGCGTGTGCGGTACCGACAAAGCCCCGCCCACTGACCAATGAAGAGAGAAGCTAGGAGAAAGGGCGGAGCCAAGAGAAGACTGATACGCCCCTGTGCTGGCTGTTCCGACAGTTCGGTACTCCTCCCTCCGCCACAGCAAGGGAAGAGCCGAGGACTTGGGCACAGAAGCCCGGGGGGAGGGAGGGAAGATGACCGGAATGTCCTGCTGAAAACTCAGCTGAGTTCCTGGCAGTGCGTGACGTCAAGGCACTTTAAATGCCCCTGATACAGCTCCCTCCTGTCCGCTCTCCCTTTTCCCGGCCCTTGGCACCACGTGGTGGCGAGATTGAGAGCCTCTTACCACGTGGGAATCAGCCAGTTAGACAGTCCCCAGGTATCTCCAGATCCTCTGGGGACCCAACACCTGAATTGGGTTCTGGGGACAACAAAAAGAACATGAGTGACTCCGCCTGCTTTGAACTTCAATTTCTGCGTGAGCAGGGACACACACACCCGGAAACATGACGTGGAAATAGAGTAAATACTAGAGTGCGTGGGGAGAAATAGTAGATTTAACCCCGTCCTCCGTTCCATCACTTCAAGCATCAAACTCCGACCAGCTAGCCCATTGGCCGGTACAGACGAATGCAGAAGACGGTGTATGCGAAAGTTGATACGTGTAGGGCTTGACATTTTTATGCGTCTGAATTGAAGTACATGAAATGTTCCGCCTTTTTCGTTTCCACCTTGCCTACTTGGTATGCAACTTTTGCTGAATTGAAGCCAGTGGTTCATAGGAAATGTAGACATTTTGCCTTTCATAATAGAGGATGAACTTTGCATAATGGAGTGATTTCTGTGTATGTGCTGATACTATCAGGGTTTTTAATTTTTATTTTTTTAGGGTCTTTAAAAATATGTTATTAATATTTGTGTTTGTTTAATACGAACCGGTATAAAGACAAAAATCTATAAAGGACCCATTATCTCACTGCTCAGATAACCCCTGACATTTTTTTTTTCAATGAAACTAATACATGTTCCTGTTTAGAAAATGCAGACCGTTCAGAAAGGTAAAAAATTTTAAATGAAAATCTTTCCCTACCCCCATCATTCCTTCTCCCCAAGGATAGCTATTCTTATTAATTTGTAGTGAGAAAAATCAATGACTCTTAACCTTTGAAGGGAGTCACAGATCCTTCTGAGTGTTTGAAGGAGACTAGATTCTAGCCCCAGAAACAGCACAAGCTTTCACTCACATGGTTCTCCAGATACCTGAAACCCGTCTAACGTCTACAGATTCAGACCATTCATACCACCTCATATCCAACGAGGGACAGAGGCACCTACAGGGCAATTCATAGGGTCACTGGTGCTGGGAATTGAGAACCTCCTATTGCCCTCTGGTAGACACAGCCCAATGTGGAAATTGCTGTATTTAATCTGTAGAGTGTGTGTGTATTGATTAGACTGTTTATCTACACCACAGGACAGATATCTCTCATCTCCACCTATATTCTCTTGTAACTGCGCTATCCCATGCCATTAACTTCCTCCCTGATAACATAGGGTCTAGGACTTGTTTAGTGATTTACTGCTTAAAAAGCACTTACACACCTTATACACTCCCTGCCTCGTTTCTTTCTCACAATCATGAGTAGCAGATAGGAGAGGCCATATTATCCGCTGATAGAAAACTAAAGCAAACATAATATGACATTTTCAAGATCACAGAGATATTCAGAAATATACCAGGTTTTGGGGCTTTATGTCCCATAGCTTTGTTCCATTCATTCAAACCCTGCCCTGACTTCTCAGGAGCTGGCCTCTGTTTCCCTCATTGGCCTCCCCACCAGTAACACATAAAATCTACCTCTGAGACTATCGGTTTGACCTGCAAAAATTCTCTTCAACCCAGACACTGGCCTTTCTCCATGTCCCGCCAAATTCCTCTTGGCTAAATGCTGCAGTTTCTGTCCCTTGGGCCTCTGCCTTAATCACCTGATAATTCTCTCCTTACTCTATCCTATTCTTCCACTGGCTGCCAGAGACATCATCCTAAAAATTAAATAAATAAATATATATTCAGGCCAAGTCGGGCGGATCACAAGATCAGGAGTTCGAGACCAGCCTAGCCAACACAGTGAAACCCCGTCTCTACTAAAAATACAAAAATTAGGCTGGGCACTGTGGCTCACGCCTATAATCCCAACACTTTAGGAAGCTGAGACGGGCAGATCACCTGAGGTCAGGAGTTCGAGACCAGCCTGACTAATATGATAAAACCCTATCTTTACTAAAAATACAAAAATTAGCTAGTCATGGTGGCTTGCACCTATAATCCCTGCTACTTGGAAGGCTGAGGCAAAAGAATTGCTTGAACCCAGGAGGTGAAGGTTGCAGTGAGCCGAGATCGCGCCATTGCATTCCAGCCTGGGCAACAAGAGCGAAACTCCATCTCAAAACAAAACAAAACAAAAGCAAAAATTAGCCAGCCATGGTGGCACGCACCTGTAGTCCTAGCTACTCAGGAGGCTGTGAGCCCAGATCCCTCCACTGCACTCCAACCTGGGTGATAGAGCAAGACTCTGGCTCAAAAAAAAAAAAAAAAAAAAAAAAAATTCAATCATGTCACAGTCAGTTTAAAAATCTCTATGGTTCCCTCTTACCGGCAAGATAAAATCCAAGTTAATTTTTTTTTTTTTTGAGACAGAGTTTCCTCTTGTCGCCTAGGCTGGAGTGCAATGGTATGATCTTGCGTCACTGCAACCTCTGGCTCCCGGGTTCAAGCAATTCTCCCGCCTCAGCTTCCCAAGTAGCTGGGACTACAGGTGCCCACCACCATGCCCAGCTAATTTTTGCATTTTTAGTAGAGACAGGGTTTTACTATGTTGGCCAGGCTGGTCTTGAACTCCTGACCTCAAGTGATCTGCCCACCTCGGCCTCCCAAAGTGCTGGGATTACAGACATGAGCCACTGTGTCCGGCCAATCCACGTTAAATTTTAAAAATGCTAGCCAGGCACAGTGGCTCATGCCTGTAATCCTAGAGCTTTGGGAGACTGAGGCAGGAGGATCATTTGTGGCCAGGAGTTCAAGATCAGCCTGGGCAACATGGCAAAACACTAACTTTACATAAAATTAGCCGGGCGTAGTGGTGGCATGCCTGTAGTCCCAGCTATTCTGGAGGCTGAGGTAGGAGGATCACTTGAACTCAGAAGGAAGTTCGAAGTTACAGTGAGCTATGATCGTTCTACTGTACTATAGTCTGAGCAACAGAACAAGACCAACCTGGTCTCAAAAACAAACAACAACAAAAAAAGCTGATCATTTAATTCAGTGCCATGGCTGGGTGCGTTGGCTCACGCCTGTAATCCCAACACTTTGGGAGGCCGAGACGGGCAAATCCTGAGGTCAGGAGTTCGATGAAACCCCATCTCTACTAAAAATACAAAAAAATTAGCTGGGCTTAATGGCAGGTGCCTGTAATCCCAGCTACTTGGGAGGCTAAGGCAGGAGAATCACTTGAACCCGGGAGGCGGAGGTTGCAGTGAGCCGAGATCACACTATTGTGCTCCAGCCTGGGCGACAAAGTGAGACTCTGTCTCAAAAAAAAAAATAAAGAAAGAAAAGAAAAAAGCACTATAATTCAGTGTCATGCATGTGGTAGGAGCTCAATTGATGTTCCTTCTTTCTCCCTCTTGATTTGAATCATAAAATCCTACAGGCCTGGTGCAGTGGCTCACACCTGTAATCTCAGCACTTTGAGAGGCCGAAGTGGGTGGATCACCTGAGGTCAGGAGTTCAAGATCAGCCTGACCAACATGTTGAAAGTCTGTCTCTACTAAAATTACAAAAATTAGCCAAGCGTGGTTGTGGGCACCTGTAATCCCAGGTACTCAGGAGACTGAGGCAGAAGAATCTCCTGAACCCAGGAGATAGAGGTTGCAGTGAGCTAAGATTGCGCCATTGCAATCCAGACTAGGCAATACAGTGAGACTCTGTCTCAAAAAAAAAAAATTTTCTACAAAGGCTGATCTGAATCCCCCCTTTTCTAACCTAGTCCTACAAACCCTATTAAATGTGCTACCTTCTTCCAAACATATCTACACCTTCTGCAACTTCATGCCTCTGTGGATAGTCTTCCTTCCACCTGTAATCTCTTCCCTTTCCTCAGTCCCTACCTGAGAACTCTTACTCATTCTTCAAAGCCCTGTTGCAACATCACCTCCTCTAGGCTTCCCTCTATTCTTACTGGCAAAGTTAATCTCCTACCAGACTCCCTCAGCAGGTTGTTTCCCCATCTAGAATATATTCTCTACCTTGAACTCTAATAAATCCATGTATTGGCCTACTTCCTGAAAAATAAACAGTAATTGACATTGATTAAGTAATCACTACTATGTTCCAGGAACTATGCTAAGCATTTTACATATATTATCTCATTTGATCCTCACCAGAACCCAGTGAGGTGGGTAATATTATAATTCTTATTTACAACTGAGGAAACGAAGACTTAGAAAGTGAAAGACTGGCTCGAGACTGGTCTCACAGCTAGAAACTGGGTGGAAACTCAGAATGAAAATCAGGTCTGGCTGACTCTCTGGCCACATGCTAACAAACACCTTCCCCTAACCTGTGGGTTCCTGGAAACTTGAACCCCTTCAGGCCTGTCTTCATAATCTCAGCATCTATCATCTAGCCTAGAGCTCACCTAAGACTGAATTAATTAAATATTAATAAATAAGTCTTGAGGCCCGGCGTGGTGGCTCATCCTGTAATCCTAGCACTTTGGGAGGCTGAGGCAGGCGGATCACTCCAGCCTGAGCAAGAGGGCGAGACTTGGTCTCAAAAAACAAAAAAAGGGCCGGGCGCAGTGGCTCACGCCCGTAATCCCAGCACTTTGGGAGGCTGAGGCGGGTGAATCATGAGGCCAGGAGATCGAGACCATCCTGGCTAACACGGTGAAACCCCATGTCTACTGAAAAAATACAAAAAAATTAGCCCAGCGTGGTGGCGGGTGCCTGTAGTCCCAGCTACTCAGGAGGCTGAGGCAGGAGAATGGCGTGAACCCGGGAGGAGGAGCTTGCAGTGAGCCCAGATTGCGCCACTGCACTCCAGGCTGGGCGACAGAGTGAGACTCCGTCTCATAACAAACAAGCAAACGAACAACAACAACAACAAAACAGAAAAAGAAAAAAAAATACTGAGTGGGGAGGACTGTTGAAACTGAAGGAAAGAGGCATCCCTGCATAACGATGCCTGAGGTGTTTTGGCAGAGAGAAGGCCCAAGGGGTTTGTGTTGCGCAGACCTGTTCTCCACTGTGATATTAGTGAGGGGGGTTTGGGCAGCTCTGGGTGAGCCTTTCTGTTGCTGAACCCCATGAAGATCTCATTACCCTCACAAGTTGCCCCTTACTCCCTTTGGTCACCGCAGTGACTTGTCACCCACTTACCATCCCCAAGGTTCTCTTTCTTGCCATGCTTTCCTCTTGACTTTGGGTTTTACTGCTAATTCCTTCAGGGAAGAGGTGAAGGAGTTCTCACAGGGTTAATGAGAAGTTTGGACACAAATATAGTTATCATTAAGGAAAAACAGATACTCAAGCTCTCAAATTAGACATGCTATACTTGAATTTGAATCCTGGCTCTGCCATTTACCAGCTCTGTGTTCTTGGGGAAGTGACTTAGCCTTAGGTAAGTCTCATTTTCTGCATCTGTAAAGTCACAGTATTTGCCTCATGGGGTTCTTGTAAAGATTAAATGAGTTCACAGATGTGTTACATGAATTACATGCTTAGAACGGTGGCTAGTACATAGTCAACACTCTGTGTTTGTTAATGCTGGTATCATTATTGAAGACCTTTTTTGGAGACAGAGTCTTGCTCTGTCGCCCAGGCTGGAGTGCAGTGGCAGCCTCCGCCTCCCAGGTTCGAGCGATTACAGGCCCGCACCACCACACCCTGCTAATTTTTTGTATCTTTAATAGAGACAGGGTTTCACCATGTTGGGCAGGCTGGTCTCAAACTCCTGACCTTGTGATCCACCCACCTTGGCCTCCCAAAGTGCTGGGATTACAGATGTGAGCCACTGCGCCCAGCCTCCCACTCAATGTTTTCAAGGCTATGATTTTTTTCCTATATCGCTTAACACATCATTCATACCATGTCCTTCTGTTCTTCCAGTCAATTCTCATGGGGCTTTGGATATAGTTCTCCTTTATCTCATCTCCTTCAAGGCCCTGCCTACCCCACCTACTTCTCTGCAGCCCATTAAATTCCAGCCAGTCCACTTCCCAGCTCAGAACCTTTGCATATGCTGTTCCTTTTCCTTCCCTGGCTTTGGCGTGGCTGTTTCCTTGTTACTCCAACAGGCCTTGTCTAACCACTCTTATCTAAGGTTATTTATAGCCTGTTACTCCCTATTTCTATATCCTGTTTCCTGTGGAATTCATCATAGTTCTTTTTTATGTATTTTTATTTATTTATTTATTTATTTATTTATTTAGAGACAGAGTCTCCCTCTGTAACCCAGGCTAGAGTGAAGTGGTGAGATCTTGGCTCACTGCAACCTCCGTTTCCCAGGTTCAAGTGTTTCTTCTGCATCAGCCTCCCGAGTAGCTGGGATTGCAGGTGGCCACTACCACACCCGACTAAGTTTTGTGTTTTTAGTAGAGACGGGGTTTCACCATATTGGCCAGGCTGGTCTCGAACTTCTGACCTCAGGTGATCTGCCTGCCTTGACCTCCCAAAGTGCTGAGATTATAGGCATGAGCCATTGCGCCCAGCCTTATTTTATTTTATTTTATTTTATTTTGTTTTATTTTATTTAAGACAGGGTCTTACCCAGGCTGGAGTGCAGTGGCATGATCTCAGCTCACTGCAACCTCTTCCTACCAGGCTTAAGCGATCCTTCCACCTCAACCTCCCAAATAGCTGGGACTACAGGTGTGCACCATCACCCCTGGCTAATTTTTCTATTTTTAGTAGAGACAGGATTTGGCACCTTTCTCTGTCACCCAAGCGAGTGTGCAGTGATGTGATCATAGCTCATTGCAGCTTTGAACCCCTGGGCTCCAGGCATCCTCCAGCCTCACCCTCCCCTAGTAGCTGGGATGACAGCTGTGTGCCGCCACACCCAGCTCTGTTTGCAGGGTTTCTTATCTGTCTCTCTCATTATACTGTTAGTTCCAGGAAGAGGTGTCTTCTCCGTTCCAGGCTCCCTTGACTCCCCAGTCAACATGCTCACGTAATAGATGCTCAATAAATAATGAATGCATGGAAGTGCTCTTGATCCCACCTCTCCCCTCTTTGAGTGTTCTCAGTTCTCTTCTCCTTCCTGACCTTCTCCACTTGTTCCCTTCTTTCTGACTTGAAGATCCTTCCTCTCTCCCATACTGACCTTGCTATTTCCTCAAGTTACCCCCATCACTTCACATTCATTGCCCCATGTCCTCATCCCCACTTGCTCCATCAGGGTGGTTTCTGCCCTCTCTTGTTCCTAGGACAGAACTCTTGAAGGCTAGCAGGGAGCTCCTCATCAATGTTGATATCTTTTTTTTCTTTTTTGAGATGGAGTCTCACTCTTTTGCCCAGGCTGGACTGCAATGGCGCGATCTCTGCTCACTGCAAGCTCCGCCTCCCAGGTTCACGCCATTCTCCTGCCTCAGCCTCCCAAGTAGCTGGTACTACAGGCACCTGCCACCACGTCCAGCTAGTTTTTTGTTTGTTTGTTTGTTGTATTTTTGGTAGAGATGGGGTTACTGCTAACAAGCCAGGATTGTCTCGATCTCCTGACCTCGTGATCTGCCCGCCTCGGCCTCCCAAACGTCGATATCTTTTTAGTCATTTTACTTAACTTCGTGTTGAATCTACAGCTGTTATCCTCCTCTTCCTTCCTACACGTTCTCTCCTCCCTTGACCATCACAGCAGTTGATAGAAGCAATTGCATTAAATTGAAAGCTGAGGGGAGCTGAGACGAGACATCCTGGCTCTGACACAGAAGCTGTGCAACCTTGGGCTAGCTCCTTAACCTCTCTGAACCTCAGCATCCTCATCTGCAAATAGAGAACACAATTCTGACTTCAGTGAATTTGCATTAAAGTGTTTTTTGTTGGAAGATACTCTCCAGCTGACCATGCAGCATAGCAGATAAGAGTCAGGTCCTAAGCCAGGTGTGATGGCTCACACCTGTAATCCCAGCACTTTAGGAGGCCGAGGCAGGTGAATCACCTGAGGTCAGGAGTTCAAGACCAGCCTGACCAACATGGAGAAACCCTGTCTCTACTAAAAACACAAAATTAGCTGGGTGTGGTGGCGCATGCCTGTAATCCCAGCACTTTGGGAGGGCGAGACAGGCTGATCAACCTGAAGTCAGGAGTTCAAGATCAGCCTGGCCAACACGGTGAAACCCTGTCTCTATTAAAAATACAAAAAATTAGCCCGTGGTGGTGGGCGCCTGTAATCTCAGCTTCTCAGGAGGCCGAAGCAGGAGAATGGCTTGAACCTGGGAGGTGGAGGTTGTGGTGAGCCAAGAGCATGCCCTTGCACTCCAGCCTGGGCAACAAGAGCGAAACACTGTCTAAAAAAAAAAAAAAATAGAGAATATGAAAGAGCCTGCCTCATAGGTAGTTGTGAAGATTAAATGAGACAATCTGCTAAGCATTTAATACAGCATCTGGCATATTGCATCTCCTCAATACATATTAGGCATTATTATCTTATACAAAAAGCAAAGGGGGAGGAGGGACTTGTTGGAGAGAAACTGAGACTTCTCATAAATTCCAGTAGACTTGAACAACCACACCTCGGGAACAGCAGTTCCAGGAACCTCAGCAGAGGGAGTTTGTGGAAAAGTTGTGCTTTTCCCCTGTCATGACTTGACTTGACGCTGCTGCTGAAAATGTTCAGTCTGTGTATGTGTCTGTTGGCCTGCAATTCTAAATTCCAGCCACAGAAAATTTCACTGTACCAGATCTTTTTTCTTTTTTCTTTTTTTTTTTTTTTGAGACGGAATTTTGCTCTTGTTGCCCAGGCTGGAGTGCAATGGCACGATCTCGGCTCACCACAACCTCCACCTCCTGGGTTCAAGCAATTCTCTTGCCTTAGCCTCCTGAATAGCTGTGATTACAGGTATGCACTGGGCCCATGCCTGGCTAATTTTGTATTTTTAGTGGAGACGGGGTTTCTCCATGTTGGTCAGGCTGGTCTCGAACTCCTGACCTCAGGTGATCTACCCACCTCGGCCTCCCAAAGTGCTGGGATTACAGGCGGGAGCCACTGCGTTGGCTGAGATAGTGCCACTGCACTCCAGCCTAGGCAACAGAGTGAGACTTATCTCAAAAAAAAAAAAAAAAAAAAAAGACCAGGCAGGCGAATCCTGAGGTCAGGAGTTCAAGACCAACCTGACCAACATGAAGAAACCCCATCTCTACTAAAAATACAAAATTAGACGGGCATGGTGGTTCGCGCCTGTAATCTCAGCTACTCGGGAGGCTGAGGCAGGAGAATTGCTTGAACCCAGGAGGCGGAGGTTGCGGTGAGCTGAGATTGTGCCACTGGACTCCAGCCTGGGTAACAAGAGCAAAACTCCATCACTCTCTCACACACACACACACACACACACACACACACACACACACACACACACACACAAAAGCTCTTTTAGTTCTAGCACACCAAAAATCTTTTTTTTTTCTTTTTCTTTTTTTTTTTATAGCTAGAATTTCGCTCTTGTTGCCCAGGCTGGAGTACAATGACGCAATCTTGGCTACCGCAACCTCCGCCTCCTGGGGGCTTCTCCTGCCTCAGCCTGCCTCAGCCTCGCGAGTAGCCGGGATTATAGGCATGTGCCACCACGCCCGTCTAATTTTGTATTTTTAGTAGAGATGGGGTTTCTCCATGTTGGTCAGCTAGTCTTGAACTCCCAACCTCAGGTGATCCACCTGCCTCGGCCTCCCAAAGTGCTGGGGTTACAGGCTTGAGCCACCGTGCCCAGCCTCACACCGTAATTCTATAATTATTAATCAAGTCTTCAGCCCCTATGCCTTTTTGCTTTCACGCTGTTCGTTTTGCCTGAACAGCTTCCCTGTCCTGTATCACTGCTTGCATTTCATTCACATGTATTGTGTACCTGCCTAGCTCACAGATCCTCTTTTCCTGGGAGTTGCCCCTCCTCCCTGCAATCAGACACTGAAACGGGCCCCTCGGCCACATCGGTATTATATGATCCTGTCCTCTTGGCCTTTGGTTATTTATGTTTTGTTTGTTTGTTTGTTTATTTATTTATTTTGAGACAGAGTCTCATTCTGCCAGGCTGGAGTGTGGTAGCACGATCTCGGTTCACTGCAACCTCTGCCTCCCAAGTCCGAGCAATTCTCTGCCTCAGCCTCCCGAGTAGCTGGGATTATAGGCGCTCATCACCACGCCTGACTAATTTTTTTATTTTTAGTAGAGACTGGGTTTCACCATCTTGGCCAGGCTGGTCTTGAACTCCTGACTTCCTGATCCACCCGCCTTGGCCTCCCAAAGTGCTGGGATTACAGGCCTGAGCCACCGTGCCCGGCGGGCATTGATTATTAAACTCAGGGCCAACACTAGTGTGAACTAGCTTACTCAGAGTCTCTCTGTCAGGAATTTGGAATGTTGAAATAGAGAGGTACAGAGCCTGGGAGCCCTTAGAGCTGAGTTCCATTCCTATCAGCACTTTAGGGAGCACTGCCTTTGCAGAAGTCCCTGGAAATCCCCTGATGCCTACTCTTTCTACTCTTCCACTAGGTAACATAAACCAATATAATTGTGTTTGAGACATTTTTAGGCTCTGGGGATGCAAATATCAACTAAAATGCTGCCTCTGGCCTCCAACAGTATCTATTGAAATCCTACCCATGTTTAGAATCACAGCTTAAAAGCCACCTTCCTCCTTTAAGTTTTCCCATATTCTCCAAGCGGGATTAACCCCTCTCCAGGGTATTGTCATTGCACTTTGCTTTACTTCTCTTACATTAAGTCATGTCTTTGAGCTTGTATTTACTTATGATGTATTTGTTTGATACCTTGAAGATCTTTCTGGATATTATTAGGTTGGTGCAAAGGTAAATGCGGTCTTTATCAAAGTAATGGCAAAACCCACAATTACTTTTGCACCAACCTAATAGTATTTATTTATTTAAAAATTTCTGTAGAGATGGGGTCTTGCTGTGTTGCCCACAGTTGTCTCAAACTCGTGGACTCAAACAATCCTCCCTCCTCAGCCTCCCACAGTGCTGGGATTACAGGTGTGAGCCACCATGCCAGGCCACTTTGAGCTATTTTGAACAGCTGCCTCTCCCAGTAATTGCAAACCCTTTAATATCAAGGACTAGATCTGGCTGTCTTTTTAGTCTCTCAGCTCCTGGCACAGAATCACAAACAGATCACTTGGAAAGACCATCTGTTGTTTTGTCTGCCCATGTTTCTCTCTCTTTTTTCTCCATCCTTAAAAAATAAATAAATAAATAGGCCAGGCACAGTGACTTATGCCTGTAATTCCAGCACTTTGGGAGGCCCAGGTTGGTGGATCATTTCAGGTCAGGGGTTCGAAACCAGCCTGGCCAACATGGCTAAACGCTGTTTCTAGTAAAATACAAAAATTATCTGGAGATGGTGGCGGGCACCTGTAATCCCAGCTACTCGGGAGGCTAAGGCAGGAGAATCGCTTGAACCTGGGAGACGGAGGTTACAGTGAGCCAAGATTGCAATACTACACCACCCTTGGTGAGAGTAAGACTCTGTCTAAAATAAAATAATTAAAAAATAGAGGTAGAGTATTGCTTTGTCATTCAGACTGGAATGCAATGGTTTGGGTCATAGCTCACTGCAGCCTGCAACTTCTGGACTCAAGCAATCCTCCCACCTCAGCCTCCTGAATAACGGGGACTACAGGAACACAACATCCTGCCTGGCTAATTTTTGTATTTTTTGTGGAGAAAGGGTCTTATTATATTGCCCATGCTGGTCTCGAAGTCATGGGCTCAAGCTATCCTCTTGCCGCAGCCTCCAAAAGTGCCGAGATTACAGGCAGGAGCCACTGCACCCAGCCTCCCTTTTCTATTGATAACTACATCCCTATTTTCCTTGGAGAAACAGCCCTTTTTCACTTGTGATTGTTAAGTTTAGGTCTCAACTTGACTAGATTAAGGAATACCTATGAGGTGTTTCCAGAAGAGATTACCATGCGAGTGTGAAGGAAGGAAGTGTGGAAGATCTGTCCTCAGTGTGGGCAGGCACCACCCAATCAGCTCCCCCTAACCCACCATAGAACAAAACACAGAGAAATAGCTGAGCTGGTCTCTCTCCTGGAGCTGAGATACTCTCCTCTTCTCCTGCCATGGACATTAGAACTCCAGCCTGTCTGGCCTTTGGACTCTAGCACTTACACCAGTGGCCTCATGGGTTCTCAGGCCTTTGGCCCCAGGCTAAGAGTTACACCGTCAGCTTCCCTGAGTCTGAGGCTTTCAGACTTAGACTGAGCCAAGCTGAGGCATCCCAGGGTCTCCAGCTTGCAGATGGCTCGCCATGGGACTTCTTAGCCTACATAATCAAATGAGCCAATTCCCCCATTCAATTCCCTCTTCTGTATCTACCTGTCCATCCATCCTATTGGTTGTCTCTCTGAAGAGCCCTGACGAATACCCCTCTTAATTCCACATTTCATGTGGGTTCTATAAGTAATCACATGACCTGTGTTTGGTCAGAGCCACAGTGGTTTGGACATGTGACCTGTCAGGGTATGACAGCTGAGATTCTGGCTGGACAAATCTGGAAAGAACCTCTCTTTACTGGGGTTACTCACCTGTTAGTCCATAAGCCTACTGCTATTTATGGTCACTTTTGCCACCACATGGGAAGAATCTGATTATTATTATTATCATCATTTTGAGACAGAGTCTCACTTTGTCACCCAGGCTGGAGGGCAATGGCGTGATCTCGGCTCACCACAACCTCCCCATCCTGGGTTCAAGCTATTCTCTCACCTCAGCCTCCTGAGTAGTTGGGATTACAGGAACCTGCCACCATGCCTGGCTAATATTTTTATTTTTAGTACAGATGGCGTTTCACCATGTTGGC
Organism: Papio anubis; assembly: GCF_008728515.1. NCBI lineage: Eukaryota > Metazoa > Chordata > Mammalia > Primates > Cercopithecidae > Papio > Papio anubis. The sequence goes on from NC_044992.1 coordinate 49,591,625, forward strand.
CGAGCTGGTCTTGAACTCCTGACCTCAGGTGATCCACCTGCCTCGGCCTCCCAAAGTGCTGGGATTATAGGCATGAGCCACCTTGCCCAGTCCTCTTCTTCATCTTATAAAGTCACTGGTCTCATCATGGGAGACCCACCCTGGTGACCTTATCTAATGCTAATTACCTTGAAAAGGCCCCACTTCCAATTCTCATCAACATATGAATGTGGGGTTTCCAATATATGAAATTTGCCCCAGGCGTGGTGGCTCACACCTGTAATCCCAGCACTTTGGGAGGCCAAGGCAGGTAGATCCCTTGAGGTCAGGCGTTCAAGACCAGCCTGCCCAACATGATGAAACCCCATCTCTACTAAACATACAAAAATTAGTTGGGCGCAGTGGCACATGCCTCTAATCCTAGCTAATCAGGAGGCTGAGGCAGGAGAATCACTTGAACCCAGGAGGCAGAGGTTACAGTGAGTGGAGATCACACCGCTGCACTACAGCCGGGGTAACATAACAAGACTCTGTCTCAAAAAAAAAAAAAAAGGAAAAGAAAAGAAAAAAAGAAAGATATATAGGGAATACATTTAAACCATAGCAGTGCCCATCACAGGGTTGCGGGGAGATTGAAATATGCTGTGTAGATACAACTGGGGTATGTCATGCACTTTCTTTACCGATATTCAGCCCTCTGAGAGCCTTTGATTTTCCCCTCCCCTAGGCTGCTTCCTCCAGGCCTATGATTCCAAAGGGTATGTGTGTGGGAAGCTCAGGCTGAGTACAGTAACCGGGTGTGTCTGGAAGGCTAATGTCCTGACTACAGGGAAGTGGATGGGGGATGGGGGATGGGGGGTGGGGGGGACACAGGGTTACAGACCTGTATAGACACAGGGTTATAACCATGAAACAGATTGAGGATCCAGTTGCCTTTGAATCCCAGCGCCACTGCTTTCCAGCTATGGCACCTTAGACAAGTCACTGTTTCCTCATATCTAGACTGGGAATGATGATAGGCTCTGCCTAGTGGGGTTGTTATGACATTAAATGAGCAATTGCATACCAAAGTGCTCAGAACAGTTCCTGGCAGAGAGTAAGGGCTCAATAAATTGGCAATTATTATTATCTCCCTGGCCTTCCCCCACCCCAGGCAAGTGAGACAAGTTTATACCAACAGTTCTCCCTCCCTTTCTCCCTCCTTCCCTCCTGCCTTCTGTAAACCTATGTAACTGCCTTCAGAGAATACAATCGAACACAGATCCTTTTAGAAAAGCAGGTTTATTGGTCGGGCTGCTCACCAGGACACAGCAACATGAGAGGTTCCCCAAGCCCACAGAAAACTGCATCTGCCCACAGCTCAAGCCCCTTCAGGCCATCAGCACCAAGGGACCTTGTCCCACAATCCCCAGCCTCCCTCAGCAGAGGGGTCTTCAACCATTCAGAGAAGACAACCAAAAAGGAAAAGAAAGGAAAAAAGAAAAAAAAAAAAAAAAAGCAAAGCTTTGTATTGTATAAAAGGTTTGTGTCCCCAGGCTCCCTCCCCCAATCCCTTAAAACAATGAGCTGCAGTTCTAAAAAGCAGGGCAGAGAAGGTAAGGAGCAGGTGGGGGAAGAAGGAAGCCCTCGGGGCCTCCCTTCAGGCTGTGACTGGGGAGAGGGGCTGTTCTTGCTTCTGACAAACCCCGTTTAATGGGGAGGAACAAAGGGACTCCTGTCTTGAGAACCTGGTCTGAACAGAATCAGGCCTCTGGACTGGGAGCAATACTCCCTTCACCCCGAAAGATTCAGGAAAGGCACCCCAAGGACAAGGAAACCAGTGAGGCCTTGCCTAGCTCTGCTGCTTTAGGATTCTAGCTCTAGGGAAGGATTTTTTCTTTTTTAAACAGCGTCTTGCTCTGTTGCCTAGGATGAAGTGCAGAGGCACCATTAGAGCTCACTGCAGCCTCAAACTCCTGGGCTCTGGCGATCCTCCCTCCTCAGCCTCCCGAGTAGCTGGGACCACAGGCACGTGCCACCATGCCCAGCTAGGGAAGGAGCTTGAGAAGAAACTGCCAAGAGTGAACCAGGGCTGGCTGCTCTGTGATGTGCTCTCCCCACCTCCCCTCCAGCTCTCAACTTGGTGGCAGGGCCAGCACCTTGCTCTCCCTCCTAATTCCCAGCCTGCTGCTGCCCCCTTCTGGGACCCTAATTTTCTGGACTTTGAGAAATGGGCTGCCCCTGGGGGCGCCTCTGAGAGCCCATTTGAGGGATCGGGTGGGGCTGACCTCTTTGTCCTCTTTGGATCACCGCCTTCTCACACTGTCCTCCCTCTTGATTCTGAAAAATGGTCCTGCTGCCCATGGAGAACCACAGTAAGATGGACTTCTCATGCAGCTAGTGAGGGGACTTCCCTCTTCACCCATTTCCACCTTCTCCTAGTTTCCTTTTTTTTTGTTTTGTTGAGATGGAGTCTCACTCTGTCACCCAGGCTGGAGTGCGGTGGCGCGATCTTGGCCCACAGAAACCTCCACCTCCCGGGTTCAAGCAATTCTCCCCACCTCAGCCTCCAAAGTAGCTGGGATTACAGGTATGCGTCACCATCCCTGGCTAATTTTTGTAATTTTAGTAGAGATGGGTTTTCGCCATGTTGGCCAGGCTGGTCTCGAACTCCCGACCTCAGGTGATCCGCCCACCTGGGTCTCCCAAAGTGCTGGGGCTACAGGCATGAGCCACGGAGCCTGGCCAACCTTCTCCTATTTTCCCATTCTCCTTTCCAAAGCCATGGCCATGTGCTCCTGTGTACAGGTGCATAAACACATCAGTGTGCCATCCCTCACATGTCGTTCCCCACTCCTCCTTTCCAGGGCTTCTCTTGGCTCCAGCGTTCCTCTGGGTCCCTCTGCAGATACAGCCTGTGCTGGACCTCCAGCCAGGGTGAGGGCTCATTCTGCTCTCTTCCCCACTGCCTCAGTTTCACCCCAAAGCTGCTTTCACATCCTTCCAGTAGGGGGCCTCCCATGGGGGCAAGGATCCCCTTTAGGATTCAATCTTTTCTCTTTGGGCAGTTTTGGCTTTGAGTCCCCCAGGGTCAGGGTGAGAATGAAGAGCTCAGTGAGCGGAATGACAGCAGCTGGGTGGGTGGTGTGAGGAGAGGCTGAGGGGAAGGCAGCCCCCCGAAAGGGGTCTAACTGTGGAATCACTGCAATTTCCTCTGAGATCCCGGCTTGGATAACCAGGACAGGGATCGCCCATTCCCTTCCCATTCCACCCGGACTGTGACCAAGCGGGGGCTGTCCACTGCGGGGGCTGCCTCCCCATCGGGTCCTAACAGCTCTAAGACTGGGAGGGGAGATCCTGGAGGTGTTGGGGCGGGGCCGTGTTTTCAATTTAGAAAAATATCAGCCAGTTCGGGCCGAGAGAGAATGCGACAGAGGAAGTTCGGAAGGAGCGAGGAATGGGGTGGGTGGCGGCGGGGGCGGCTCAGTCGCTGTCGCTCTTGTCCACCAGCACGGCGTCGGACTCCTCGGTGATCTCCAGCAGCGCGTGCGCGTCGGGGCTGCTCCCGCGCCGCAGGTCGCCGGCCTCCCCGCGCTCCGCGCCGCCCTCGTCGTCGTCGTCGGCGCCCACCTCCACCATCTCGGTGGCCTTGAGCACCTCCACCTGGCCCTCGCGTATCTTCTTGACGTGGAAGGTGAAGGGCGGCACCTTGTAGACCGCGGTCTTGGAGCGCGCGTACACCACGTGGTCGGGCGTGAAGGATTTGCGCAGCTTGTCCCGCGACGTCTTCAGCTTCTCGCGCCGCTCGGCGGGCACCAGGCGCGTGCCCAGCTTGTTCATGCGCTTCTCCAGGGTGTGCCGCGTCTTCTCCAGGTTTTCTTTGGTCTTGAGGCGCGTCTTCTCCAGGTTCTCGCGGGTACGCACCTTGGTCTTCTCCATCTTCTCCTTGGAGAAGGCCTTCTTGAAGTCGTCCACGCGCCGCAGGCCACTGCGCTTGATGCGCTCAGCGCGCGACTCCTCGATAACCTCCTCAACCTCCACCGCCTCGTCCGACGACAGCTCCAGGGCCGCTGCGTCCTCCTCGGGCCGATCGCCCTCGCCCAGCTCCTCGCCCTCCTTCTCTGGCAGCGCCTCCGACTCTTTCAGCGATTTGCTGATGCTCACTTTGGCCGGCAGCTTAACTTCATCCTAAGGGAAGAGGAGAAGGGACATGAGAGGGGTGGGAGGAGGGAGACGTGAGCGAGCCTGAGTCTGGGTGGTGGCGATCCTGGAGAGAGGGGAGCACGGGACACGCGTGGTCCGCAGGAAACTGTCGGGCGCTCAATACATGTGTGTAGGCTCACGCACGTAACATTAGCGCTTTGGGAGACGGAGGCAGGAGGATCGCTTGAATCCAGGAGTTCGAGACCAGCCTGGGCAACACAGCCCCCATCTCCGGCACCCCAACCCCGTGTGGCCATTCTCTCTCTCTCTTTTTTTTTTTTTTTTTTTTTAGACGGAGTCTCGCTCTGTTTCCCAGGCTGGAGTGCAGTGGCACGATCTTGGCTCACCGCAATCTCTGCCTCCCAGGTTCAAGCAATTCTCCTGCCTCAGCCTCCCGAGTAGCTGGGATTACAGGCGCCCGCCACCATGCCCGGCTGAATTCTGTATCTTTAGTAGAGATGGGGTTTCGTCATGTTGGTCAGGCTGGTCTCGAACTCCCGACCTCAGGTGATCCGCCCGCCTCAGCCTCCCAAAGTTCTGGGATTACAGGTGTGAGCCACCATGCCCAACCTCGCACCGCCATTCTCTAAAAAATACATGTGTGTTGAACGAATGGTGACTATACAGACCGCGCGAGCAGGGGACCGAGCTTCGGGTCGGAGATGGGCTGCGTAATAATTGCACTTGGGCTAAAATCTCTGTAGTTGTCCAACCCTGTCCTGTGCCCCGTCCACCCGCAGATGATGTGAAACCACTGCGGCCCTCGGGAGACTTTGGAAATGGGCGAGCGCCCTCTGGTGCCGCAAATCGCACACTGCCCGAGCCAGGCGGAAAAGCAAGTGGTGGGAGTATCTGTTTAGGTTGAAAGCCGGTAGGGGTTTGAGCCCACAGCTAAACCTACCCACCCGAGCAGGTGAAGTAAAGGGAGTGCATTTTCCAGACTCAAGCTATTTCTTTTTTTTTTTTTTTTTTTGAGATGGAGTCTCACTTTGTGGCCCAGGCTGAAGTGCAGTGGCGTGATCTCGGCTCACTGCAACCTTCGCCTCCCAGGTTCAAGCAATTCTCCTGCCTCAGTCTCCTGAGTAGCTGGGACTGCAGGCATGCGCCACCACACCTGGCTAATTTTTTTGTATTTTTTAGTAGAGATGGGGTTTCACCATGTTGGTCAGGCTGGTCTCGAACTCCTGACCTCAAATAATCCACCCGCCTTGGCCTCCCAAAGTGCTGGGATTACAGGCATGAGCCACTGCACCTAGCCTCAAGCTATTTCAGAAGCAGCCTGAGAGATGGAGAACTGTGGTCCACCCTCCCCTACCTCCACCTTCCTTGACTCCTTCATACTGTTTGGCTCCGCCAGTGGTCTTTCTCCCGCTCCCTCACATTTAGAAACTGATGTTGGAAAGAGGAAGAAGCTGGCTGGGAGCCACGGACATGTTTTCTCCCCAGTCTGGACATTTCTTCTGGTTGTGACTTCCCTACCTTGGGATGGAAGAGAGATTACTTTTCAATTCTTGCTTTCCCCACCCCCTGCCCCCCACACAAAGCCTGAGCTCAGAGGTCTAGGAGTAGGATGAGTGGTCTCAGATTCTCCATGACCCTGGAGCTCAGAGCCAGTTCTTAGATTTTCTGTCTTCTCCTTGGAGGATTTAGTACCAGAACTGCTTTCCATTCTGGGAAGATTTTCCAAGATCTTGACTCTGGCCAACATTTCAGAATCTCTGGATCACTCCCTCCCCAACCTCCACCCCCATCAGAAAACAGGGGAGGCTGAGCACAGAAAGGGAAAGGGCAGACCAAGATCATCAATAGGATCTCCTCTTTGGCCCAGACTCCCTTTAGGGACTTCAAATGAAGAAATGAGAGACAGTTGCATTTCTAAAGGGTTTTCGGAAGACCATTTCCCAGAATTGTAAGAAAATTTCTGTCCCCTGAGAAAATGAGGCAACAAAAACTGAGTCCTCTCATAGACACACACCCCCTCCCGCCCCTATATAGGCCGCTCGGTATCTCTGCACCACCTGCTACAGAAATTCCTTCCCCAGCCCCCAACCTCTTTCCTCTTCCCTCCTGTCAACATCCCCCCAGAGTTTCCTGGTTTACACTGAAAACTAGGAACACCCTCTCCCAACTTCCTTCCCTTCTTGTCAATAGCATTAGCAGGGACAAAGAGGGAATGCTGGCTCCACCTCTTCTCTCATTTGGGCACCAGATCTGCTGGGCACCAAGCCACCTCCAGCTCTGTTACCCAACTACACCTCCCAGCAGGCAAGGTGACCTGGGCACAGGGCATGCTGGGACTTGTAGTCTCCCCCTGCCATAGGCGGCTTAGTGCAGATCACTAGGGCATTTTGTTTATCCCTCTGCCTCTTATTCACTGAGGCATTGAAGGGTGTTTTCCTTGTTCTGAGTGTAGGAGAGTCTAATCTCTCTTTGCATTCCCTCTGATTTCCAGTCATTCACTTTGGGGCTCCTTACCCTGCCTGCTACTGGAGTGTGTATCATTTTAGGATCTAAACCTTCTTCATCCATCTCCACCCAGAATTTACCTGCAGCCCCAGTGTGTGTGTGTGTGTGTGCGCGCGTGTGTGTGTGTGTGTATTTTATATATATATATATAAAGATCAGAGCTTATATATATATCAGATATAAGAGCTTAATATATCAGAGCTTATATATAAATATATATAATATATATTATATATATAAATATTCAGCTCTGATCTTTCCTTCATAACCTCCCAGACTAAAAACCCACCCACGCTCCACCAAAGGGTGGAGGAGAGCCCCTCCTTTCACTAAACTCAGACAATGTGAATAGGCTAGGGAGGGATTAAGGGTGACAGGCAGGGAATAGTCAGGAAACAGCCCCAGCTGCTGGAAAACAAATCCACTTTGTCTCTCTGCCCTACCCCCGGCATCCCCCACTTCTCCCCTGCCCCTGCTGCCTGCTCCACCCCTACCCCTAAAGGCTGAGCTGGCTGGTTTTCCTGGCCCCTGGCTTCCTAGATAAAGGTCTTTGCCAGCTGAACTTGGAAGTGAATGGGACTGGGGAGAGAGCTGCAGGCTTCTTACAGCCAGTGCCATCTTCCTAGTGCTCCATGAAAGGTCTCAAACTACAACATAAGGGAGCAGTCCTAGTGAGAGGAGGTTTTTTGCTTTTTTAGTGTTTTTTTTTTTTTTTTTTTGAGACGGAGTTTTGCTCTTGTTCCCCAGGCTGGAGTGCAATGGCGTGATCTTGGCTCACCGCAACCTCCGCCTCCTGGGTTCAAGCAATTCTCCTGCCTCAGCCTCCCAAATAGCTGAGATTACAGGCATGCGCCACCACACCTGACTAATTTTGTATTTTTAGTAGAGATGGGGTTTCTCCATATTGGTCAGGCTGGTCTTGAACTCCCAACCTCATGTGATCCGCCCTCCTTGGCCTCCCAAAGTGCTGGGATTACAAGTGTGAGCCACCGTGCCGGCCTTTTTTTTTTTGAGACATGGTCTCACTCTGTCAGCCAGGTTGGAGTGCGGTGGCGTGATCTCGGCTCACTGCAACCTCTGCCTCCCGGGTTCAAGCGATTTGCCTGCCTCAGCCTCCCGAGTAGCTGGGATTACAGGCATGCGCCACCACACCCGGCTAGTTTTTGTATTTTTTGGTAGAGACAGGGTTCACCATATTGGCCAGGCTGACCTCGAACTCCTGACCTCAAGTGATCTGCCCGCTTTGGCCTCCCAAAGTGCTGGGGTTACAGGCATGAGCCACCGCGCCTGGTCATTTTTGTGTTTTTGTTTGTTTGTTTTGAGATGGGGTCTTGTTCTGTCAACCAGGCTGAAGTGCAGTGGCATGATTACAGCTCACTACAGCCTCAACCTGCTGGGCTCTAGTGATCCTCCTACCTCAGCCTCCCAAGTAGCTGGAACTACAGGTGCACACCAACATGCCCAGCTAATTTTTGTAGTTTTTGTAGAGGCAGAGTCTCACTGTGTTGCCCAGTTTGGTCTTGAACTCCTGGGCTCAAGTGATCCCCTTGCCTTGGCCTCCCAAAGTGCTGAGATTTCTGGCATGAGCCACTGGGCCTGGCCAAGGGGAGGTTTCTTCTTGGATTTAGAAATCTCTCCAGACCAGTAGGGAATCTGGGGGCTCTAACCCCATTCATTGTAGGCTTCTCCTGGAGTGATGGCTTACACGATAGGAGTTGCCTTCTTTCTTTCTTTTTTTTTTTTTGAGACAGAGTCTCACTCTGTTGCCCAGGCTAGAGTGCAGTGGCGCGATCTCGGCTTACTGCAAGCTTTGCCTCCTGGGTTCACGCCATTCTCCTGCCTCAGCCTCCTGAGTAGCTGGGACTACAGTCGTCCGCAACCACACTTGGCTAATTTTTTGTATTTTTTTTTTTTTTTTTTAGTAGAGACAGGATTTCACCATGTTGGCCAGGATGGTCTCGATCTCCTGACCTTGTGATCCGCTGGCCTCGGCCTCCCAAAGTGCTGGGATTACAGGCATGAGCCACTGCGCCCGGCCAGGAGCTGCCTTCTTGGTGGAAGGTCAGGGGACAGAAGACGAAACAACTTGAACTGAATCCTGGGATGATGCCCAATAGGCTGGTCTGGAAAGGGTATTCCACCATTAGCTTTTCCCCTCCACTCCAAGCCAGGTTTCCCCCATGACTCACAGCCTTGGAGTGCTGTCTTGGTCCCACCCATCTGCCTGCTGGTAAAAACCATCACAAACACAATGCAAAATCATCTCCCTCCACCCTAGGCACACAGGCCAGCCACCCTTGTCCCACCCCTACTTCCCTGGCAGAGCTCCTAAGCCAAAGGAAGGATCTCAGGGGATGGCAAGGAGGGACGGCTCTGCTTGTTCTGTTTCCCGTTTTTATTAAACAAAACCACCACTCCCAACAGGCTTGGTTTCCAGAGTTACCTTTAATGACCAGGTCTGAACAAAAGCATGCACAACTCCCCCTGCCCTTTGCCAAGCATGCACAGCTCCTCAATCCTGGATGGACGTAGAGGAGCCACAGGGAGGCTCCCAGCCTCTTCCACTGCACCTGCCAACCATGCTGTCTAAACTTGCACTATGGCTTAGGAAGATTTTTATAAGATTATAATGTCATTGAGCACCTATTATGCATCTGGCCCTTGGCCAGGCACTTCATATTTGTTAGGGAAAAGGGACAGATGCCACATGGGTCTGGGTAGGAGGCTCTCTTGACTTACAGCTGACCAGCTCTAGGTCCCCAACCACTGCCTGGGAATGGCTGGAGGAGACCGGAGAGGTAATTCAGAGACCCAGGATCTGCTTAGAGTGTATGTTAGAAGAGGGTGCAGAGGAGGGGAGAGGTGAAGGGGAGAGAACGTCTTTAAAACTCAGGACCTCTGCTGGAGGTTGCTAAGACAAGGAGATGAGAGACCCCAAGGGCAGAAGTGTCCCTCCCTTCTGCTCTAGCATGCATTCTTGGCAGGGGTGAAACTGCCTCCAAAACGGTGAAAATTGATTCTTGGAGATTGGGAGGGGACTTAGATATCACAATGGTTTCTGCTACTCCCAAGAGCCACAGTACATAAAGGGATATACAGTGTATCTATTGTTTTAACATTTCATGAGGGAGATGAACAGCTTGGTTAAAAATATCTAAAAGGGGCCAAGTGTGGTGGCTTATGCCTGTAATCCCACCACTTTGGGAGGCTGAGGTGGGCATATCACGAGGTCAGGAGATCAAGATCATCCTGGCCAACATGGTGAAACCCCATCTCTACTAAAAATACAAAAATTAGCTCAGTGTGGTGGCACAAGCCTGTAATCCCAGCTACTCGGGAGGCTGAACCAGGGAGGCAGAGACTGCATTGAGGTGAGATCGTGCCACTGCACTGCAGCCTGGCGACAGAGCAAGACTTTGTCTCAAAAAAGAAAACAGAAAAAAAAAATCTAGAAGGGCCAGGCACAGTGGCTCACACCTGTAATCCCAGCATTTTGGGAGGCCAATGCGGGCAGATCACCTGAGGTCAGAAGTTTGAAACCCTGTCTCTACCAAAAAATACAAAAGCTAGCTGGGTGTGGTGGTGCATGCCTGTAATCTCAGCTACTTGGGAGGCTGAGGCAGGAGAATCACTTGAACCCAGGAGGTGGAGGTTGTAGTGAGCCGAGATCATTCCACTGCACTCCAACCTGGGTGACAGAGTAGGACTATGTCTCAAAAAAAAAAAAAAAAAAAAAAAAAGGCCAGGCACGGTGGCTCACGCCTGTAATCCTAGCACTTTGGGAGGCCGAGACGGGTGGATCACGAGGTCAGGAGATCGAGACCATCCTGGCTAACACGGTGAAACCCCGTCTCTACTAAAAATACAAAAAATTAGCCGGGCTTGGTGGCGGGTGCCTGTAGTCCCAGCTACTCGGGAGGCTGAGGCAGGACAATGCCATGAACCCCGGAGGCGGAGCTTGCAGTGAGCTGAGATGGCGCCACTGCACTCCAGCCTGGGCCACAGAGCGAGACTCCGTCTCAAAAAAAAAAAAAACAAAAACAAAAAAACAAAACTAACAGGGGGGTGATTATGAAAACAACAACAACCAACAACAACAGAAACTGACTGGGTGGGGCAGCTCACACCTATAATCCCAGCACTTTGGGAAGCTGACTCGGGAGGATCACTTGAGCCCAGGAATTCGGAACCAGCCTGGGCAACATAGTGAGACCCCATCTCTAAAAAAATTTTTTTTTAAGTTGAGAAACACTGAGCTATAGGAAAAGCCAGAGGACCTGAGCCAGAGCCAGCTAGAATGCCCCCCTCCTGGCCTCTCTGAGTTAGCAGCTTTTGGGCACCCCACCCAAGGCAGGATCTGGCAAACATAAGCGATCTCTTTGCAAAGCATTTTTTTTTTTTTTTTTTTTTTTTTTTTTTGAGACTGAGTCTGGCTCTGTCTAAAAGAAACTGGAAAAAATACGTGTAAATGTTTTCCTCAGCTGCAGGGAGCGGGTGGAGAGGGCACAGAACAGACCCCAGGCCTGGGCCTCAGGACGGCTCTCTCCAAAGAGGCTTTGGGCCAAGCTGGGTTGTCCCTGAGGAGGAGGCAGCAGGCGAAAGGCAGAACCAGAAGTCATGCGCCTTCATGCTGGGCAGCCTTCGGGTGCAGCTTAAGTGTAGGGGAGCATTTACTATTAAAAACAGAAACCAAGAAGTGGGGAAGCCCCTTCCCTTCCCCTCCCACCCCCCACTGTATACACCCCATTCGCCTGAACTCTGCATAACACCAGTGTTCTCACAGTACCCGGCACCCGTCCATAGTGGGCAGTGGCTGGGGATGGCAGCTCTCCTGGCAGCGATCACCACCAGGCTGTGGGCTGACAGTGGATTGGAGAGATACCCCACGCCCACAGAACGGGACCCCGGAGACCCTAAACACTCCCACCGGCTGTCGGCTCCTCTGGGGTGGGCCGGGGACCAGGCTCTGGGTAATATGGCAGTGCCCTAGGCATCTGGTCAAAGGGTGGGAGCTCAGGCACTGTCTCAGGCTTCAGGTCAAAGGGTTCAGTCTCAGGCAGGTCAAAAGGCACGATCTTGGCTGTGGCCGGGTCAGAGGGTGCATTCGGCTTCTTCTTGGGCTAAGATGAGGAAAAGGGGTTTAAATGGGGCTTGGGGTGGATGCGAAAGGAGTTGAGAAAAACGGTCCTTGGTGGCATGCAGAGTAAGGGCTGGTGAGTAGGGAGGGGAGCACAATATATTAGGATGGAAATAAACCACTTTTTTTTTTTTTTTTTTTAAGAAATGGGGTCTTGCTCTGTTGCCCAGGCTGGAGTGCAGTGCACAATCATAGCTCACCGCAGCCTCCAACTCCTGGGCTCAAGCAATCCTCTTACCTCGGCCTGCCAAATATCCAGGACTACAGGTGTATACCATCAAACCCAGCTAATCTTTTTTTTTTTTTTTTTTGGTAGAGACAAGGTCTCGCTATGTTGCCAAGGCTAGAAACTATTTTATTTTATTTTTTTGAGACAGAGTCTCATTCTGTTGCCCAGGCTGGAGTGCAGTGCACGATCTTGGCTCACTGCAACCTCCGACTCCCAGGTTCAAGTAATTCTCCTGCCTCAGCCTCCCAAATAGCTGGGATTACAGGTGCATGCTACCACGCCTGGCTAATTTTGTATTTTTAGTAGAGACCGGGTTTCACCGTGTTGGCCAGGCTCTTCTTGAACTCCTGGCCTCAAGTGATCCTCTTGTCTCGGTCTCCCAAAGTGCTGGGATTACAGGCAGGAACCACTGCACTTGGCCTATTTTATTTTATTTTATTTTGAGATGGAGTCTTTCTTTATCGCCCAGGCTGCTAAACTGTAGTGCAGTGGCGTCATCTCTGATCTCGGTTCACTACAACCTCTGCCTCCTGGCTTCAGTGATTCCCCTGCCTCAGCCTCCCGAGTAGCTGGGATTACAGGTGCGTGCCACCATGCCCAGCTAATATTTTGAATTTTTAGCAGAGACAGGGTTTCACCATGTTGGCCAGGCTGGTCTTGAACTCCTGACCTCAAGTGATCTGCCCTCCTTGGGTTCCCAAAGTGCTGGGATTACAGGCGTGAGCCACCATGCCTGGCCTAGAAACTCATTTTAAATGCTTCATCAAGAGGGCCCTGGGAGCTGGGCATGGTGGCTCACGCCTGTAATCCCTGTAATCCCAGCACTTTGGAGGCCAAGGTGGGTGGATCCCTTGAGCCCAGGAGTTCAAGACCAGCCTGAGCAACATGGCCCAGGTCTCTGCAAAAAATACTGTTAGTGGGGCCGGTGCCACACACCTGTAATCTCAGCTACTTGGCAGGCTGAGGCAGGAGAATCATTTGAACCAGGGAGGTGGAGGTTGCAGTGAGCTGAGGTCCAGCTCTTCACATTTTGGGCAACAGAGCAAGACTCTGTCTCAAAAAGGGAAAAAAAAAAAAAAAAAAAAAGAGGGCCCTGGGGCCAAAAGGGGTGGGGCAAACCCAAGCCCATGAATTAACAAACAGCTTCAATTGAACCCCTCCCTTCCTCCCTCTACAATATTCCCTAGTCCCATTCTTGGGCTTCCACCTTCAACCCCTCCCCAGCCATAATCATAGGAAGGCTATGGAGGCTGCTAGAGGTTATCCAAGGAGTTTTCTAAGAGGCCATTTGTTGGATTTTAACTGGGGAGGCTCAGATGAGTAAATATGAAGGCACACGACTTCACTGTCTTCAGAGTCAGACTCTGCCAATCCCAGTTTTGTTGTTGTTGTTGTGTTTTAGACGGAGTCTTGCTCTGTCACCCAGACTGTGGAGTGCAGTGGTGTGATCTTGGCTCACCGCAACCTCCGCCTCCTGGGTTCAAGTGATTCTCCTGCCTCAGCCTCCCGAGTAGCTGGGATTACAGGTGTGTGCCACCACACCCAGCTAATTTTTTTTTGAATTTTTGGTAGAGATGGAGTTTCGCTATGTTGGTCAGGCTGGTCTTGAACTCCTGACCTCAAGTGGTCCATCCACCCCAGCCTCCCAAAGTGCTGGGATTACAGGCATGAGCCAGCGTGCCCAGCTTAATCTGTTTTCATTCTTCCCTGGGGTAAGGTGGACACAGGGTGCTACCCCAAATGAGGAGAGGGATAGGCATGGAAGAGGGACATCCTGGCAATTTCCCTTTGGCCATGTCCCGGCCTTCTGTCTTTCTCACCACTCCTCCCTCTCGCTATCACTTAAGATATCATACACTAAAATGCACAGGGAAATCAGGATCCAAAACCAAGCTCTATTTTTTTTTTTTTAAAGATAGGATCTCTCTATGCTGCCCAACCTGGCCTCAAGTTCCTAGTCTCAAGCGATCCTCCTGTCTCAACCTATTGAGTAGCTGGGACTACAGGCACACATCACTGTGCCTGGCAAAACCAAGCTATTTTTATGACAGGTGAGCCTATGTCCCGGGGACCTCTGCAGCAGCCCCTAACTCTCTCTCCTGAGGGGCTTAGTTGCCAAAGACAATAGGCTTCTTGCTTTGAGCAATCAGAAGCCAGGAGAGAGGGACACTTGGGGGGCACTATTAGACTCAGGCGATAGCAGTATTCGACAAAGCCTGATAGCAGTATTCGACAAAGCCCGTAGTCTCAAAAAAACAAAGCAGCAGGTCCCAACCTGCCCTGCAGGGTACAAGGAGGAGGTGGCAGTGGCAGAGAGGCTGAAGAGAAAGGGAACCAACATGTCCCTCTCCTAGGCAGGTGTGGAGTCCCTGCCAGGGCACACCACGGCCAACCAGGAGCTCCACTCCTTCCCTACACCCCTCCCCTCCCACCATCACCAGGCCAGGTGACTACACATTGCCTCTACTTCAGCACTCACAAGGCTAAGCAGCTAATGGCCACTCATAGCCAACACCGCACACGCACACACACACCCATGCACACGCAAAGCTGCCCCAGCGCCAGGACTGTGCAACTAACTCCCTCAGCAAGTGGCGGAGCCACAGCTACCCCTAGGTTAGTCAGGGCTAGTCTTCACCCAGCTTTCTGCTGCAGAGCCCAGAACGGAAGGAGGGGGTGGGGAGCAGTCAGTGTAGCGGAAGGGTACACCTGGGTTCTGGCTCCAGTTTGACTCCCAATCACTTGAGTGACAATAGGCTAGTGACTTCCCCTCTCTGGGCCTCAGCTTCCTAAACCACAAAATGAAGGAGATGAAGTTGATCACAGTGTCGTCTAGCTCAAGAAATGGATAATGAGGCCAGGTATAGTGGCTCACGCCTGTAATCCTAGCATTTTGGGAGGCCGAGGCAGACGGATTGCTTGAGCCCAGGAACTGGAGACCCTGGGCAACATGGAGAAACCCCATCTCCACCAAAAAATACAAAAATTAGCTGGGTATGGCAGTGTACATCTGTAGTCCTAGCTACTTGGGGGCCTGAGGCAGGAGGAATGCTTGAGCCCAGAAGGCAGGGGCTGCAGTGAGCCATGATAGCTGCCACTGCATTCCAGCCTGGGCAACAGAGCGAGACCCTGTCTCGGAAAAACAAAACAAAACAAAAACCAAAAAAAAAAAAAAAAGAAAAGAAAAATTTAAAAAATTTATAATGACAGAATGATGATTCACAATGTTATATTTCCCAAAAAAAAAAGGCCCAAGCCACTCCTACTTCTGAGGTTAGTTGCTTAGCAACAATATCCCCTCCCCTCTTGCTATCAGTTGCCCACTCTTTGTTGTCTCTTCATGCTTTTGACTTTGACCTTTACAATATGAAAAATAAGGCCGGGTGCGGTGGCTCAAGCCTGTAATCCCAGCACTTTGGGAGGCCGAGGCGGGTGGATCACGAGGTCAGGAGATCGAGACCATCCTGGCTAACATGGTGAAACCCCGTCTCTACTAAAAATACAAAAAACTAGCCGGGCGTGGTGGTGGGCGCCTGTAGTCCCAGCTACTCGGAGGCTGAGGCAGGAGAATGGCGTGAACCTGGGAGGCGGAGCTTGCAGTGAGCCGAGATCGCGCCACTGCACTCCAGCCTGGGTGACACAGCGTGAGACTCCGTCTCAAAAAAAAAAAAAAAAAAGAAAAAGAAAAAGAAAAAGGCCGGGTGGCTTACGCCTATAACCCCAGCACTTTGGGTGGCCGAGGCAGGAGTATCACTTGGGCCCAGGAATTCAAGACCAGCCTGGGCAATAGTGGGGACCCTCTAGAAAAAAAATTTAGGCTGGGCACGGTGACTCAGGCCTGTAATTCCAGCACTTTGGGAGGCTGAGGCAGGTGGATCACCTGAGGTCAGGAGTTCGAGACCAGCCTGGCCAACATGGTGAAATCCCGTCTCTGCTAAAAATACAAAAATTAGCCAGTTATGGGGGCGCACGCCTGTAATCCCAGCTACTTAGGATGGTGAGGCATGAAAATTGCTTGAATCCAGGAGGTGGAGCTTGCAGTGAGCCGAGATCATGCTACTGCACTCTAGCCTGGGTGACAGAGCAAGACTCTGTCTGAAAAAAAAAAAGAAAAAAAGAAAAAATTAAAAAATTAGCTGGGCATGTAGATTCAGCTATTCAGGAGGCTGAGATGGTGAGATGGGAGGATTGCTTGAGCCTAGGAGTTTGAGGCTGCCGTGAGCTACGATAGCACCACTCCAGCCTGGGCTACTGAGCTAAGACCCTTTCTCAAAAAAAAAAAAAAAAAAAAAAAAAGGATGGAGGAGCCCAGGGATAGTATGATTTCCTTTGGTCTTGGGAACACCCCTAAAAATACCCTCCCTGCTTTGGACCCAGTGACCAGGAAAAACAACCCAAACTGAGTTTGGGAGGAAGGATGTATTATGCATACTCTCCATGGCCGCTGGGTTTTAGGGATGAAAGGGACTAAAGCCCTGGGTTGAGAATATTTTTGGACAAAGGTTTGGGGTTCTTCTGGAGCAAGGTAGCCCTAATTTGCATTGAATCCAGGAAAGAGGTACAGGATGGGCTGAGATTTGTGGAGGAGAAGCCATCAGGTTCTCGTTCCAGCCCTGGTCCCTCCCCTTCAATGCCCATGAGACACCTAATCTCTTAAATGCTTCCTGGCCCTTATCCCCAAGCACTTGGAGCAGGTCTGATGGTCTGTTGCTGCTGGTCCATATGTAAGTCACTGACTTTGCCTCCTCAAAACTGCTCCAGAACACATTTATAATCATGAGCCGCATAATGACGTTTCAGTCAATGGACGGCATACACAACCGTGGTCCCATAAGATTGTAATGGAGGCTGGTCGTGGTGGCTCGTGCCTGTAATCTCAGCACTTTGGGAGGCCAAGGCGGGTGGATTGCTTGAGGCCAGGAGTTCGAGACCAGCCTGGCCAACATGGTGAAACCCTGTCTCTATTAAAAATGCAGAAATATTAGCCAGGCATGGTGGCACACACCTGTAAATCCCAGCTACTTGGAAGGCTGAAGAAGAACAATCGTTTGAACCTGGGAGGCAGAGGGGTTGCAGTGAGCCACGATCGTGCCACTGCACTCTAGCCTGACATTGTAGCCGTCATAATCTGTTAGTGAAATGAATTTCTCAAGTGTTTGTAGTGATTACTGGTGTAAACAAACCTGCTGCACTACCAGTTGTATAAAAGTCTAGCCCATACAATTATATACAATACATAATACTTGATATCGATAATAAATCACTGTATTACTGGTTTATGTATTTACTATACTATACTATTTTTTGAGACAGAGTCTTGCTCTGTTGCCCAGGCTAGAGTGCAGTGGCGCGATCTCAGCTCACTGCAACCTCTGCCTCCCAGGTTCAAACGATTCTCCTGCCTCAGCCTCCCAAGATTACAGGCATGTGCCACCACGCCCAGCTAATTTTGTATTTTTAGTAGAGACGGGGTTTCTCCATGTTGGTAAGGCTGGTCTCTAACTCCCCACCTCAGGTGATTCGCCCGCCTCAGCCTCCCAAAATGCTGGGATTACAGGCATGAGCCACCGCGCCCGGCCCTGTATTTCCATTTTATCCCCACTTTCTGGATCTAAAAGAGCTCTACTCGGCCGGGCGCGGTGGCTCAAGCCTGTAATCCCAGCACTTTGGGAGGCCGAGACGGGCGGATCACGAGGTCAGGAGATTGAGACCATCCTGGCTAACACGGTGAAACCCCGTCTCTACTAAAAAATACAAAAAACTAGCCGGGCGAAGTGGCGGGCGCCTGTGGTCCCAGCTACTCGGGAGGCTGAGGCAGGAGAATGGCGTGAACCCGGGAGGCGGAGCTTGCAGTGAGCTGAGATCCGGCCACCGCACTCCAGCCTGGGCGACAGAGCCAGACTCAGTCTCAAAAAAAAAAAAAAAAAAAAAAAGAGCTCTACTCTGCAAATTGTTGCCTGGAGGGGATGGTTAATGGGTACAAAAATACAGTTAGATAGAAGGAATAAGATCAAATGTTCAGTAGCACAATAGGGTGATATAGTTAACAGAAATTATTGCATATTTCCAAATAATTAAAGGAGTGGAATTGGGATGTTCCTAACACAAGGAAATGATAAATGCTTGATATGACGGATACTCTAATTACCCTGATTTGATCATGATACATTGCATGCTTGTCCCAGAATATCACATGTACTCCAAAAATATGTACGACTATTATGTATCCATAATAATTAAAAATAAAGCCTTTTTAAATTTAAAAATAAACAAACTGGATGCACGTGGTAGTTCATGCCTGTAGTCCCAGCACTTTGGGAGGCCCAGGCAGGAGAACTGTTTGAACCCAGGAGTTTGAGATCAGTCTGGGCAACTAAGTGAGACCCCGGACTCTACAAATATGAAAAAAAAAACCAATTTGCTGAGCATGCTGTTGGGCACCTGTAGTCCTAGCTAATCGGGAGGCTGAACCAGGAGGATCACTTGAGCCCAAGAGTTCAAGACTGCAGTAAGATATGACTGTGTCACTGCACTCCAGCTTGGGCAACAGAGTGAGACCTTGTCTGAAAAACAAAACAAAAAAAACCCAAAAAACAAATTGTTGCCTGGAAGAATTGGCTCTTTAATGATAATAGCTCCACTCATCTGCATGGTATTTTATTTTATTCATTAATTATTATTATTATTATTTTTTTTGTTTTTTTTTTTTTTTTTTTGAGACGGAGTCTCGCTCTGTCGCCCGGGCTGGAGTGCAGTGGCCGGATCTCAGCTCACTGCAAGCTCCGCCTCCCGGGTTCACGCCATTCTCCGGCCTCAGCCTCCCGAGTAGCTGGAACTACAGGCGCCCGCCACCTCGCCCGGCTAGTTTTTTGTATTTCTTAATAGAGACGGGGTTTCACCATGTTAGCCAGGATGGTCTCGATCTCCTGACCTCATGATCCGCCCGTCTCGGCCTCCCAAAGTGCTGGGATTACAGGCTTGAGCCACCGCGCCCGGCCTATTATTATTATTTTTGAGATGGAGTCTCACTGTGTCGCCCAGCCTGGAGTGCAGTAACACGATCTCGGCTCACTGCAACCTCTGCCTCCTGGGTTCAAGTCATTCTTCTGCCTCAGCCTTCCGAGTAACCAGGATTACAGGTCCTCACCACCATGCCCGGCTAATTTTTAGTAGACAGGGGTTTCACCATGTTGGCCAGGCTGGTCTCCAACTCCTGACCTCAAGTGATCCACCTGCCTCGGCCTCCCAAAGTGCTGGGATTGCAGGCATGAGCCACTTCGCCCGGCCTCTGCATGGTATTTTGGAGCACCTGCCTCTATATTCACAATCTGACCTGATCCTCCTGCAGCCCTCAGCCCACTAACTCCTATAACTAGAAGAATTCACTTCTCTCATTCACTAACTGTTGCTAGCTAAGTGTCGCCTGATAGGAT
Organism: Papio anubis; assembly: GCF_008728515.1. Taxonomy (NCBI): domain Eukaryota; kingdom Metazoa; phylum Chordata; class Mammalia; order Primates; family Cercopithecidae; genus Papio; species Papio anubis. Next base: position 49,611,051 of record NC_044992.1, read on the forward strand.
GCGATGTCAAACTGCTAGATTTTGTTTGGGAGACAGGGAAGGAAATGCCAGAGAAGGGCAGTGATGACTCAGAAGTGAGTTTAAGATGAGGGCTGTGGTATCTTGGGGTGGGAGGTGCTGAATTTCTTGTGTGTGTGTATGTGTGCATGTTCAAATGCAAACTTAAGCTGTGAAATCATTAAGTCTAGAAGTTCCCTGAATATGGGGTGGAGCCATACAAGGGATTCCCTCCTTTTCTCCCCAGGAATAGGGTATGGAAGGCCAGATGTCTGGATCCTACAACTGGAGACTTCCCATCCTTGGTGTTCTCCTCTGCCCTGCCCCCACTGCCATATCATCAACTCCCATCCCTGAAGTGGGGAATACAGCATCCCTTCCCCCATGGCTCCTCCAGAGAATTCACACCATCCCAGGAACCTTTCTCCAAATTTCTGTCTCTTTGCCTGGCCACCCAAGCATCCTCCCCCTTCAGCCGGACTTTACCATAAATGCTGCTGCCCCCAATCTTCCCTAATAGGCCTGCCAAGGCACAGAGCTATTTTTACCTCCTTCCCTTCTCAGGCCTGCAGACCTTGGGGAGGAGCAGGAGCAGCCTCTGCTTTCCTCCAGCAGCTGGGTCCCCACCCCATCGTCCCCACCTGGAACATCTGCTCTGCAGCTCAGGGAAGTTCTGCTTTCCCAAGCCTCACCCCATTTGCTGGAATCTTTTCCTTACTTCTGAAGTCCTCCCCAGGTGGGAGCCATTTTAGTTCTTAGTTATTCCCTCTGTGGGTTTGGGACTCCATTTGAGCTACTCTTACTACCTCAATTCTCTGTCCCCCACTGGCCTTGGTTTAGTGCAGATGCATTTGAAGTCACCTGTGATTAGAACACATTCCCTCCCACCCCCTGAAATATAGACATATCCCTTCAGATTGCTGGAGAGGGTGGAACAAAGGGATGCCACCGGCCTCTGCAGAGAAGTCTTTCTCCCTCCCTACCTTTCCTTCTTCTCTCAGAATCTCCATCTTTGGCATAGGGAAGTTTACCTTGAGGCCAAGACCTTTCCCAGGTTCTATGGTCTGGGACAGTTAGAGTGAGAAGGGTCACCTCTTGAGCTCTTCATGGTGGCCCTCGGCCACACCAGGCTCTGGAGGAAATATAGAGCTGGCTTGCTGTCCCAGATCCCTGTCTTGTTCCCCTCCTCTCAATGTCCCCAGTACTAAGCAGGTCTCTTAAAAACATCAAAGAAACCCTGTGCCTTCCTCCAAGCGAGGTTGGAGCTAAGTGGGAAATAGCTCTGGGCAAACATTTTCTATCCAAATAGTGCTTGAGCAGGGGAAGTAAAGCCTTTTTTTTTTTTTTTTGAGACGGAGTCTGGCTCTATTGCCCAGGCTGGAGTGCAGTGATGCGTCCTCCAAACCACTGCAAAAACTCCGCCCTGGAGTTTACCATTCTCCTGCCTCAGCCCTCCTTTGATGGCTGGGACTGGGAGCAGCGCGCAGGCACCTTTGTTTTTTTTTTGGGGTGAAATACCGTGCCGGAACGTGCAGTGGCGGATCTCCCAGCTGCGGTAAGCGCCACGAGGTTACGCTTCATTCTCCTGCCTCAGCGCCGAGTAGCTGGGACTACAGGCGCCGCCACCTGCGCCCGGCTAAGTTTTTATTTTAGTAGAGCCCGGGGTTTCACTGTGTTAGCCAGGATGGTCGATCTCCTGGCCTCGTGATCCCGCCCGTCTCAGCCTCCCCAGAGATGCTGGGATTACGGGCTTGAGCCACAGCGCCCGGCCACGCCCTGCTAGTTTTGTATTTTTTATTAGAGCCCGGGGTTTCACCGTGTTAGCCAGGATGGTCTCGATCTTCTGACCTCGTGATCCGCCCGTCTCGGCCTCCCAAAGTGCTGGGATTACAGGCTTGAGCCACCGCGCCCCGCCGGGAAGTAAAGCTTTTTAAAAGCCACGTATATGCCTCCTGGGAGGAGTCAGTCATCGGTGTAAGGGTGGGGAGGGGGACAAGTGCCATTTCTGCCTCTGTCTCACCACCTCAGATAGGTACCGGCTGACCCACCTTTCTGTCTCTACTCTTCCCAGATACTTGTCCGGATCTGCATCTATCTTAACTCCTCCTGGGGAGACCAAGCCAAGGACCCCCTCATCTCACCCCAGATGGTCACTCAGAACCGGCTCCACCAGGCCCCAGAGCAGTCAGCAGAGCCACAACTCCCGGAAAGGGGTCTTATAACTTGGAGGGTGTGAGAAATCCAGCCTTCCCTTTCTTTCCATCCCCTTCGGCAGGGAAAGGAAGGGGAGAGCGGAGCACAGACTAACCTCCCCGCCCCGCACGATCCCGCCTCACTGGGGTTACGAGCATCAGCAGGCCTTTGGGAGGCAGGGAGGAGCCAGGCTGGAACCCTTCCCGCCCAGCCCAAGATATTATCCACGATGGCACTGCGGAGGCGGCGTGGAGAGGAGCAGCATAGAAACCCGAGACTCCTAGGTTTATTGGGGGTTATGATCCAAAAGTTACATTTTTATCCAAGTGGGAGGAATGGGGAGAGGTGCAAAGAAAGCAACAAGTGGTTCCAGGCGGAGCCGGGGGTGTGGGGGCGCCAGCCTCCTCCCGCCCGCTGCGCGGCTGCGCCTGGCCCCCGCCCCCGCAGGCATGCGGGGTGATTCACCGCGCCCAGACTGCGCCCAGACCGCCGGACCCCGCAGAGGCTGTCCACCCACTCCTCCAGCCACCCTTGCACTCCTGACGCCCACTCTTCCCCGCCCAGCCCCGCCCGCTTCCAGGAGGCCCAGGGTGCCCGCGAGCCGCGGGTGAGGGTGTCCTCAAGGGCCTGAAAATGCCTGGAGGCCAGGAGCAGAGCGCAGCGAAGGGACAGGGGTGGGCCGCCGAGGCCGATGCGGGGGCGCGGGGGCGCAGGGTCGGGGGAGGAGGTTGGCGGTCGCGTCCCCCGCTTGGCACAGCTCCCTCTGGTGCGTGCCTGAGCCCTGAATCACCCGCTATATCAGGCCCGCAGGCGCGGAGGCCCCAGGCCCGGGCCCCGCAGCCAGTGTCCGCTTACAGCGGACCCCAACGATCGCCGGGGACCCCCGACTTTCCTAGAAACTTCCCCCAAGTAGGAAGAAGTTTGACAGAACCAATTAGGAGGGAGCAGTCTGCGGGAGGCAGCGTCCTCAAGTCCACCCGCTAATTCGGTTCTGCTACAAGTCTGGGACCAGAGGGAAGGATCTGAGTGGGGAGGTGCGAGGTGCAGAGCGCGCCCCTCTACGCGCCCCAGGAGTTCGCCGCTCCCTCCACCCCATCCCACCCCACCCCACCCCACCCCAGTCGCGCTCGCCGGAAGGAGGGTGGATCTCCTGGGCGCTCGGACCAGGCTGGGAAGGGAGCCGCGCCACGGGCAAGTCTCCCCACCCCAAATCCCAGGCCGGAGACGCGGGCCGGGCGCGGGAGCTCTGGGCGCCGTCCGCTCCGTGGGCTCACCTGGTAGATCATGACTTTAAAGTTGCGGCGCCGCAGCAGCTCAGCCTCGTTGACCTCCAGCTTCTTGATCTGACCCGCCTGGCGCTCCAGGCTGCCGCGCACGGTCTTCACGTTGACGCTGACCTTGCGCACCTTCTCCAGCAGCTTGCTCACCGTATTGCTCGTGGTGGCGTGCGCCTTGCCTAGCTTGCTCAGCTCGCCCTGGATGCTCTGCACGGCGCCCTCCATCTCCGCCTGTCGCTCCTCCAGCTGTGCTTGGGTTAGCTGGATCTGGTCTACGGCCCCGATGATTTTGTCCAGGAGGCTCAGCACCAGGACGCCGTTCACCTGGTCCGACTTGATCAGCTCTTCTGAGACGGCCCCCGACGGCTCCTCCGCCGCCTGCGCCCCAGCGGAGGAAAGCTCCGGGGCCTCGGCGTCGGGGTACCCGGGAAGCGGCCGCTCGACAATGTAGAGCGTGGGGTCCTCCATGGCTACCCGGAGCCGTGCGTGGCCCGCTGGGTGGAGCTGGAGCTGGAGCGGGAGACCAGGAGAGAAGCAGGAGCGGAAGGGGGGAAAGCAAGCGGGCGAGAGCCGAGAGCAGAGGAAACTCGAGCCACGTCCGTGCGCACCGGGACAGCGGCCAGAACTGCCGGGCGGGGGATCGGTGAGCTCCCCGGCTCCCCGGCCAAACTCCGTAGTCTGATCGCTCATTGGCTGGCCCCACCCCAGAAAGGGAGGGACCGGGGCAGAAGGGGAGATCGACGAAGGGGGGCGGCGGAGGGGGACCCAAGAGCCGAGAGCCCCACCCTTCCCGGGATGGTTGGAATAGTTGGAGCGGGAGACTAGGGCCTCCGCTGGCGCTGGCGGCGGGAGCGGGACGGGCGGAGGAATGTGATCTGAGGAAGGGAATCAGGTTCTAAGAGTGTTGATCTCTGTTTCCCTCTCACTTGAATTGCTCATCCGAAAATCCTCAAGATCTGGGAGTGGGGTGGACCAGGAGATTCTGAAATTATAGGCAAAATCTTGTATTTGCCTGTGCCTAGTGTTTTTTTTTTTTTTTTTTTTTTTTTTTGAGACAAAGTCTGGCTCTGTCGCCCAAGCTGGAGTGCAGTGGCGCGATCCTGGCTCACTGCAAGCTCCGCCTCCTGGGTTCACGCCATTCTCCTGCCCCAGCCTCCCGAGTAGCTGGGACTACAGGCGCCCGCCACCGCGCCCGGCTCATTTTTTTTTTTTGTATTTTTAGTAGAGACGGGGTTTCACTGTGGTTTTGATCTCCTGACCTTGTGATCCGCCCGCCTCGGCCTCCCAAAGTGCTGGGATTACAGGCGTGAGCCACCGCGCCCGGCCTACCTGTGCCTAGTTTTTGAGCGCAAAAGGACCCTTGCCCTTTACAATCTTTTTTAAGAGGCCTCTCGGATTTCCTCATCACCAACCCCAACCAGGTTACTAATCCAGGGGTAAGCTTAAGGGGTTGTTTGTGGGAGGGAAGGAAGAGAGAAGTACTTGGGGTCACGGTGGTGGTGAAGGGCTGCTAAGCTCCTCGAAGTTCCTTTTAGAATTGTCCTAATAGAGTAGAATTAAAATGGGCAATCACATGGAAAGTAAAGCACACCTCCCAACTCCCCTTTTTGAGACAGGGTCTCACTCTGTCACCCAGGCTGGAGTGCAGCGGTCCGATCACGGTTCACTGCAGCCTCGACCTCCTGGGCTCAAGTAATCCTCCCACTTCAGCCTCCTGAGTAGATGAGACTGCAGGAGCGTGCCACCACAACCAACTAATTTTTTTCTATTTTTATTTTTTTAGAGACGGGGTCTACACTATTTTGCCCAGGCTGGTCTCGAACTCCTGAGCTCAAGTGATCTGCTGGCTTTAGCCTCCCAAAGTGCTGGGAGTCACCGCGCCTGGTGTAAAGTCCTTTTTTAAAGCCCATCTCTCTTAGGCCGGCGCAGTGGCTCATGCCTGTAATCCCAGCACTTTGGGAAGCCCAGGCGGGTGGATCACGAGGTCAGGAGTTCAAGACCAGCCTGGCCAAGATGGTGAAACCCCATCTCTATTAAAAAAAAAAAAAATTAGGCTGGGCACAGTGGCTCATGCCTGTAATCCCTGCATTTTGGGAGGCCGAGGTGGGCGGATCACCTGAGGTCGGGAGTTGGACCTCAGCCTGACCAACATGGAGAAACCCCATCTCTACTAAAAATACAAAATTAGCCAGGCATGGTGGCACATGCCTGTAATCCCAGCTACTCGGGAGACTGAGGCAGGAGAATCTCTTGAACCCAGGGGGTGGAGGTTGCAATGAGCCACTGCACTCCAGCCTGGGCGACAGAGTGAGACTCTGTCTCAAAAAAGCAAAAACAAAAACAAAAACCCAAAAAACCCACCTCTCACCTCTCTAAAAATCACCTTTCCCTGTGTTCCCCCTCCCACCCTCCCTCAGAGGCAGCTGACACCAATCTCAGTGAGCAGGATCTAGGAGTCCATTCCTCTTTCAAGATTCTGGGGACTAACATTAAGCCATCGGAGAGACCATCAAATCCCAGCCCTTCATTCGACATCTGCAGAGGACAGGTGGCTTGCCAGAGATCACTTGCAGGTTAGTGTTGGCATTGGCACTTGAACCCAGGTCTGGACTCCTGCTTTTGTGCTCTTTCCACCTTAGTACTCTAAGCCTTCCACTGGGGCAGGGAGACAGGCACCCATGGCCACTCCCCAACCCCTACGTGCTGTTTCGGAGGATTAACCAAAGCGTATTTTCATCCATGCTGGGTACAAGGGAGCAGGCAATCTGAGCAGGCCCAAGGAGGGTTCTTAGTGCAGAAGTCCAGAAATAGGGAGGCTGCCCATCCTCCCCCATTTTGCTGTATAGCACAGCACTGGTGCTGTGAGTCTCTGGAGGGGCCCCAGCTCCCTTTCCCACAGAAAAGCGGCAACCCTTTTCCCTGCTTAGGAAACCACACTCAGGTTTCCCCAGCTGGCTGGATGATGGTCCTGGCAAAAGGTCACTTCTAGTCTGGTATCCACTATCATTAGGAAGAGTGAAAAACTGGTCTATGGGGACCCAGGGCCTCCTCAATCCAGACAGAGAACCCACCAACTCAGAAAGGAGCCCCACAGTGCAGGGACTGGGTTAGTGTCCTAACAACATTTTAGGGTTTTTTAAGGGTTTACACCACCATATTTGTTAGCTGAAATTCTCACAGAAAATGGAGCCATCAAATAGGGCTGTTTATCAGTTTATCCTGAAGTACTGTTTCTACTAGAAAGGCAAGATACATGGTTACTGGTAACCTCTTTTTTCCTTTTTTTCATTTGAGACGGAGTCTTGCTCTCTCACCAGGCTGGAGTGTAGTGGCGCAATCTTGGCTGACTGCAAACTCCGCCTCCCGGGTTCAAGTGATTCTCCTGCCTCAGCCTCCCGAGTACCTGGGACTATAGGCGCCCGCCACCACACCCAGCTAATTTTTTGTTTGTTTGTTTGTTTGTTTTGAGATGGAGTCTTGCTCTGTCACCCAAGCTGGAATGCAATGGCATGATCTTGGCTCACTGCAACCTCTACCTTCTGGGTTCAAGCGATTCTCCTTCCTCATCCTCCTGAGTAGCTGGGACTACAGGCATGCGCCACCACACCTGGCTAATTTTTGTATTTTTAGTAGAGACAGGGTTTCGCCATGTTGGCCAGGCTGTTATCGAACTCCTGACCTCAGACGATCCACCTGCCTTGACCTCCCAGAGTGCTGGGATTACAGGCGAGAGCCACCGCGCCCAGCCATTTTTTTTGTATTTTTAGGAGAGATGGAGTTTCACCGTGTTGGGCAGGATGGTCTCAATCTCTTGACCTCATGATCCACCCACCTTCCCCTCCCAAAGTGCTGGGATTACAGGTGTGAGCCACTGCGCCCCACCTTTCTTTTCCTTTTTTTTTTTTTTTTGAGACAGGGTCTCACTCTGTTGACCCTGCAGCCTCGACCTCCCTGGTTCAGGTGATCCTCCCACCTCAGCCTCCTGAATAACTGTGACTATAGGCGCACACCACCACACCCGGCTAATTTTTGTATTTTTTGTAGAAATGGGGTTTCACCGCCGGGCGCGGTGGCTCAAGCCTGTAATCCCAGCACTTTGGGAGGCCGAGACGGGCGGATCACGAGGTCAGGAGATCGAGACCATCCTGGCTAACACGGTGAAACCCCGTCTCTACTAAAAAATACAAAAAACTAGCCGGGCGCGGTGGCGGGCGCCTGTAGTCCCAACTACTCGGGAGGCTGAGGCAGGAGAATGGCGTGAACCCGGGAGGCGGAGCTTGCAGTGAGCTGAGATCCGGCCACTGCACTCCAGCCTGGGCGGCAGAGCGAGACTCCGTCTCAAAAAAAAAAAAAAAAAAAAAGAAATGGGGTTTCACCATGTTGCCCACGCTGGTCTCAAACACCTAGGCTCAAGGGATCCACCTGCCTTGGCCTCCCAAAATGCTAGGAATACAGGCGTGAGCCACTTCGGCTTTGTTTTCTCCAACTTTTTTTTTTTTTTGAGACGAGGTCTTGCTCTGTCACGTAGGCTGAGTGCAGTGGCACAATCACAGCTCTTGACCTCCTGGGCTCAAGTGATCCTGCCACCTCACCCTCTTGAGTAGCTTGGACTACAGGTGTGCCACCACACCGGGTACCCTAACACTTCAATAACTGTTTTCTCACAAACAAATGGCTTTCTCGTTTGAGGTTCAAGTAGAATGAAGCTGGTATATAAGATCATATATACACATATAACTGCTAGAACTGGCAGATTACCAACTTATTTTAGAATTTAGGAGAAATGTATTATAGTAATTTAAATTCCTTCTACTAGGGATTGAAAAAGTTTTTGGAAAAAAGAGGAGTGACAGTAGAGAACCTTATAGGCCCTTCATTTCTTAAATGTCCCATAAGGTCCTTAGATTATTATTATTATATATACTTTTTTTTTTTTTTTTTGAGATGGAATCTCGCTCTGTCATCCAGGCTAGAGTGCAATGGCACAATCTCGGCTCATTGCAACCTCTGCTTCCCGGGTTCAAGTGATTTTCCTGCCTCAGCCTCCCAAGTAGCTGGGATTACAGGCATGTGCCACCACGCCCAGCTGACTTTTTTTATATTTTTAGTAGAGACAGGGTTTCATCAGGTTGGCCAGCCTGGTCTTGAACTCCTGACATCAGGTGATCTACCCACCTCGGCCACCCAAGGTGCTGGGATTACAGGCATGAGCCACTACGCCTGGTCTCTAAGAAGTTTTATCTCTATCCCAGCAACTAGTTTCTTTTCCAGGATACATCAATTATTACTATTCTCTCTCTCTTTTTTTTATTTTTATTTTTCGAGGTGACATTGTGCTCTTGTTGCCCAGGCTAGAGTGCAGTGGCACCATCTCAGCTCACTGCAACCTCTGCCTCCTGGATTCAAGCAATTCTCCTGCCTTGGCCTCCCAAGTAGCTGAGATTACAGGCATGTGCCACCACACCCAGCTAATTTTTGTATTTTTAGTAGAGACGGAGTTTTACCATGTTGGCCAGGCTGGTCTCGAACTCCTGACCTCAGATGAGCCACGCACCTTGGCCTCCCAAAGTGCTGGGGTTACAGGTGAGAGCCACCATGCCTGGCCTATTATTACTATTCTCTTGCAGAATCTTCTATAGACTATTTCTGCATATATGATCATATATATCATATATATACATATATATATTCAGCACTTTCCTGTTTTCAGTTATTAATATGTTTTATGGATAGTTCCATATCAGTACATGTAGAACTGCCTTGTTTTCCAATATATGGGTCTACTATATTTGTTTAACCAGTTCCCTATCAATGGACACTTACAGATTACAATTTAAATCTCATGGGGGAGGAGTTGCTGAAGACAAGTGGGATTTTTTTGTTTTTGTTTTTTGCTTTTGAGGCAGGATCTTGCTCTATTGCCCAGGCTGGAGTGCAGTGGCTCAATCAGGGCTTACTGCAGCCTCGAACTCCTGGACTCAAGCAATCCTCCCAACTCAGCCTCCAGAGTAGCTGGGACCACAAGTACACACCACCACGCCTGGCTAATTTTTAAATTTCTTGTAGAGACAGAGTCCCAGCCATGGGGTTTTGCCATGTTGCCTAGGCTGCTCTTGAACTCCTGGGCTCAAGTGATCCTCCCGTCTTGGCCTCCTGAAGTGCTGGGATTACAGGAATGGGCCATAGTGCCCAGCCTTATCAGGAAAGTATTTCTATACCACTTCTTCAAACAGGAATGTCAGAATTTGTGGATGAGTCTAGTTATGTCCCAGAGGTAGTCCAGTGAATACATCTCTGACTCATTTAACGCCTCCTTAACAGATGATTTCTGTAAAAGGGCCCTACCCCTGCATGCCTATGTTGGAGAAAAATCTGCATCAACAAGTTTCTCTCACATTCCTTTTCTTACTAAATGCCAACTAAGTCCAACAGGTGGCATGCTGGGGCTCGGTGTACTAGCTCTAGCAGCACAGATGCCCCAATCTGGAGCAGAGCAGTCCTTTCCAGAGCATTTCACTCCATTCCAGTGAAAATAAGCAGTTTCTCTTCATTGGTAACTGCATTCAGCATGCCATTGCCTGCATTCAGGGTTGTTGGTTTGCATTTTCCATTGCTCACTCTATTTGCTTGCTGAAAGGCACACTGTTTCATTGTGTGCTTTCAGCCACTGAGACAGAATCCATAAAAGGGATAGTGAGGTCAAAGCAAACAACCCCTTTGGCCCAGAAAAAGGACACTAGGATGCAACATGTCAGCAGCTAGAATCTCACAGGGTGCTCTATTGTATTCTTCCATCCATCCACTTGTTCAATAAAACATGACTACTTAACACCGGACTGTTACTGGGCTAGGGACTTTAATGAGGATAAATCAAGTCTAGTCCTTTTTTTTTTTTTTTTTTTTTTGGAGACAGAGTTTCACTGTTGCCCAGGCTGGAGTACAGTGGCGCCATCTCAACTCACTGCAACCTCTGCCTCCCAGATTCAAGTGATTCTTCTCCCTCAGCTTCCCAAGTACCTGGGACCACAAGCACCTGCCACCACATCTGGCTAATTTTTGTAGAGATGGGATTTCGCCATGTTGGCCATGGCTGGTCTTGAACTCCTGACCTCAGATGATCCGCTTGCCTCAGCCTCCCAAGTATTGGGATTATAGGCGTGAGCCACTGCACTTGGCCTTTTTTTTTTTTTTTTTTTTTTGAGGTGGAGTGTCGCTCTGTCACCAGGCTGGAGTGCAGTGGTGTGATCTCAGCTCACTGCAACCTCCACCTCCCGGGTTCAAGTGATTCTCCTGCCTCGGCCTCCTAAGTGGCTGGGATTACAGGCGCACAGCACCACGCCCAGCTAATTTTTGTATTTTGAGTAGAGTTGGGGTTTCACGATGTTGGCCAGGCTGGTGTCAAACACCCGATCTCAGGTGATCCACCCGCCTCGGCCTCCCAAAGTGCTGGGATTACAGGCATGAGCCACCACGCCCGGCCACCCTTAGCCTTTTTTTTTTTTGAGACGGAGTCTCGCTCTGTCGCCCAGGCTGGAGTGCAGTGGCGCGATCTCTGCTCACTGCAACCTCCGCCTCCCGGGTTCACCCATTCTCCTGCCTCAGCCTCCGGAGTAGCTGGGACTACAGGCACCCGCCGCCACGCCTGGCTAATTTTTTTCTATTTTTAGTAGAGACGGGGTTTCACCGTGTAAGCCAGGATGGTCTCGATCTCCTGACCTGGTGATCCACCCGCCTCGGCCTCCCAAAGTGCTGGGATTACAGGCGTCAGCCACTGCGCCTGGCCTTTTTTTTTTTTTTTTTTTTAAAAAAAAAGACAAGGTCTCATTCTGTTGCCCAGGCTTGAGTGCAGTGGTGCGATCTCGGCTTGCTGCAGCCTCGACTTCCTGAGCTCAGGTGAGCCTCCTATCAGCCTCCCATGTGGTTGGGACTACAGCTGTATGCCACTACACCTGGCTATTTTTTTTCGTAGAGATGGGATTTTGCCATGTTTCCCAGGCCACTCTTGAACTCCTGGGCTCAAGTGATCTATTCACCTCAGCCTCCCAAAGTGCTGGGATTACAGGTGTGAACCACTGCACCCGGCCAGGTGCATAGTTTCTGACACAGCTGAAAGCTCCCCACCAGCATAGGGAAAGCAGTCACTACTCTCAGGAGGAATGGGGAAGGGTTCACAGGTGAGGATAGGTACAAAGGAGGGGGAAAGGACCTCCTCCCAAACCCAGTATCTTGCGGCGTGAAAGGGCACTGGGGAATAGCCGAGCACTGCTCATCTCCTCTTATCATGGTTCTTATCAGTTTGCATTTAGGGAGATCCAGCAAAGGGTGTAATATGTAATTACGTTCTGTTCAGTTTTGGATCGATGCTGGGAGGGATCCCAGGGAGATGTGTGTTTTGTTAATAATAAACAGTTGGGACAAATGACGTGTCTTCACATTGAGGCAACCGTCTCGCATGGGAGGCTAGCCCTCAGCAGCTGGCTCACAGCTGCCACAAACAACAGTGATTTTTTTTTTTTGGCCAGCTTTATAGGCACTATTCTTGTCTCTCTGATACACGTATATGAAAAATGCCTATAATATTCGTATATTTCTCTTCCTCAAAATCCTTCCTTTCTTTGCCTTCAAATATTAATATATAGGGTAACTTCTCTGAACCACAAAACAGTCAAAATTATTTATTAAGTGCTAATTTATGCATAGTTTGGTGCTAGAACCCATCCAAAGGACACAACCAGCACTTTTGCTGTGGAGTGGGAATTTTAGTTTCAGAAGAGCAGTGAATCAGGCTAACAAACAGAAAATATAAAAAAACAGGAGAAGGGGGCTGCAGAAAATAAAGCAAAATACACATTGTTTTAAGAGCCTGGGCAACGTGGTAAAACCCTGTCCCTACTAAAAATATAAAAATTAGCCAGGCATGGTAGTGTGTGCCTGTGGTCCCAGCAACCCGGGAGGCTGAGGTGGGAGGATTGCTTGAACCCAGGGGGCAGAGGTTGCAGTGAGCCAAGATTGCACCACTGCACTCCAGCCTGGGTGACAGAGTGAGAACCTGTCTCAAAAAAAAAAAAAAGCAGGCCGGGCGCGGTGGCTCAAGCCTGTAATCCCAGCACTTTGGGAGGCCGAGACAGGTGGATCACGAGGTCAGGAGATCGAGACCATCCTGGCTAACACGGTGAAACCCCGTCTCTACTAAAAATACAAAAAAATAAGCCGGGCGAGGTGGCGGGCGCCTGTAGTCCCAGCTGCTTGGGAGGCTGAGGCAGGAGAATTGCGCGAACCCGGGAGGCGGAGCTTGCAGTGAGCGGAGATCTGGCCACTGCACTCCAGCCTGGGTGAAAGAGCGAGACTCCGTCTCAAAAAAAAAAAAAAAAAAGCAAAACTAAGACACCCTAGATTCCACCAATTATTTCTGCTTTTCTTTTCTTTCTTTCTTATTTTTTTTTATGTTGTTGCCCAGGCTGGTCTCAAACTCCTAAGCTCCTGTCTTTGCCTCCAAACTGCTGGGATTACAGGCATGAGCCACCACACCTGGCTTCCTTTTCTAATTTTCTTTGAACTCTGTGATTTAGCACTGCTGACCAATTTATCTTTGAGATTCTTCCCTCTTAGCCTTGGACACTGTACTATTTTTATTTATTTCTTGTCCCATTTGCTAGCTTATTTTTTCTTCCTTTCATTTTCTTTTTTAAAATAGCTTTATTGGCCGGGCGCGGTGGCTCAAGCCTGTAATCCCAGCACTTTGGGGGGCCGAGACGGGCGGATCACGAGGTCAGGAGATCGAGACTATCCTGGCTAACCCGGTGAAACCCCGTCTCTACTAAAAAATACAAAACGGCCGGGCGCTGCGGCTCAAGCCTGTAATCCCAGCACTTTGGGAGGCCGAAAGGTGGATCACGAGGTCAGAGGATCGGTGACTATCCTGGCTAACATGGTGAAACCCCGCTCACTAAAAATACAAAACTAGCCGGGCGCAGGGCGGGCGCCTGTAGTCTCAGCTACTTGGGAGGCCGAGGCGTGGAGAATGGCGGAACCCGGGGCGGAGTTTGCAGGAGTCGAGATCACGCCACCGCACTCCAGCCTGGGAGCACAGCTTGTGACCCGGCCTCAAAAACAAAACAACAACAACAACAAAAAACTAGCTGGCGAGGTGGCGGGCGCTCGTAGTCCCAGCTACTCGGGAGGCGGAGGCAGGAGAATGGCGTGAACCCGAGGCGGAGCTTGCAGTGAGCTGGAGATCCAGCCACTGCACTCCAGCTCTGCTGGGTAACAGAGTTTAGACTCCGGCCTCTCAAAAAAAAAGCTTTATTTATTTATTTTTATTGAAACAGGGTCTTGTTCTGTTGCCCAGGCTGGAGTGCAGTGGCAGATCACAGCTTACTGCAGCCTCAACCTCCTGTGGTCTGCCAACTTTCCCACTTCAGCCTCCCAAGTAGCTGGGACTACAGGCATGCACCACCACACCTGACTTATTTTTGTATTTTTGTAGAGACAAGGTCTCACTATGTTCTCCGGGCTGGTCTCGAACTCCTGAGCTCAAGCAATCCGTCCGCCTCAGCCTTCCAAAGTGCTGGGGTTACAGTCGTGAGCCACTGTACCCAGCTAATTTTAAAAAATTGTCGTAGAGAAGGGATCTCTGCTGTTTCCCAGGCTGGTCTCAAACTCCTAGGCTCGGCTTCCCAAAGTGTTGGGATTACAAGCATAAACCCGCATTATTTTGGGGAAAAAAAGCTTATCACTACTTTCAGGCCGGGCGCCGGGTGGCTCAAGCCTGTAATCCCAGCATCTTGTAGCCGACGGGCGGATCACGCAGGTCAGGAGATCGAGACCATCCTTGGCTAACACGGTGAAACCCCCGGGCTCTCTACTAAAAAATACAAAAAACTAGCCGGGCGAGGCTGGCTTCGTAGTCCCAGCTACTCGGGAGGCTGGGAGGCAGGAGAATGGCGAAACCCGGGGGCGGAGGCTTGCAGTGAGCTGGAGATCCCGCCACTGCACTCCAGCCTGGGCACACAGAGCCAGACTCCATCTCAAAAAAAAAAAAAAAAAAAAAAAAAAAAAAAAAATACTACTTTCAGAGGTTAAACAATAGAACTTTATTGAGGCAGAATTAACATACCACACAATTCACCTAAAGCATACAACTGGATAGATTTTACCATATTCACAAAGTTGTGCAAAGAATCAACTTTCATCAGCCCCCAAAAAGGGGGGAGACTTTATTCTAAAGAATGTTTGCAAGGAGGGGAAAGAGATTGTTGCAATAAGGGGAGGGAGTCAATTGCAATAGGGAGAAGGATCTGCCCATAAGGTCTGCAAATGTCTTCAGGGCTAGACCTTTTTCCTATTACAGAGAGGAGTAAACAAAGCTAGAAAGAACTGGGTGGGGTGTAGAGAATAGGAGGAAAGTGGCCTGATGAGAGAATAGATCAGAGAATGTTTTACCCTGAGGTCAGGCTATTCTCAGGAGGGATTGTGTGCTGGCTCTCGGCCAGAGTTCAGGGCCTGGAGGAAGAAGAAAAGCTTAAACAACATGTGTTGTTGTTTGTTTTGGAAACGGAGGAGTTTCGGAGTTTCCCTCTTGTTGCCCAGGTAGGAGTGCGATGGCACGATCTTGGCTCACAGCAACCTCCGCCTCCCAGGTTTAAGAGATTATCCTGCCTCAGCCTCCCAAGTAGCTGGGATTACAGGAATGCGCCACCACGCCTGGCTAATTTTTTGTATTTTTAGTAGAGACAGGGTTTCTCCTTGTTGGTCAGTCTGGTCTTGAAGTCCCGACGTCAGGTGATCCGCCCGCCTCAGCCTCCCAAAGTGCTGGGATTACAGGCTTGAGCCACCACGCCCGGCCATTTTTTTTTGAGACGGAGTTTCGCTCTGTCACCCAGGCTGGAGTGCAATGGCGCGATCTCGGCTCACTGCAACCTCCGCCTCCCGGGTTCAAGTGATTCTCCCACCTCAGCCTCCTGAGTAGCTGGGATTACAGGCACATACCATCACGCCCAGCTAATTTTTATATTTTTGTAGAAACGGGTTTCACCATGTTGGCCAGGCTGGCCTTGAACTCCTGACCTCAGGTGATCTGCCCACCTTGGCCTCCCAAAGTGCTAAGATTACAGGCGTGAGCCACCTCGCTGAACCAACAAAATGTGTTTAATGAGCATTTTGTTCATTGTGATCAGTGTTGGGAAAACCAGTTTAGCTGGTCATTCATGAGGCAAAGAATAAGAATTTGAAGTTCTATGTCTATCCCTGTCATAGGTAAACAATGGGGGGCATCTGTGAGTCACATGGGGAAGGGTGGTTCTTGGCAGTAAACAAAAACATGGGGGACTCCTTTAACCTTGGATGTTTTCCAAGAGCACAGGGCTCAGGTGAAATTCACCACTGTTACCCCACACCCATTAGCTGTCACTCCCCACTCCTCTCTTCCCCTGTCCCCTAGCAACCAATAAGTTTTAAGTCTCTATAGATTTTGCTGTTCTAAACACTTCATATGAATGGAATCATACAATTTGTAGCCTTTTGTGTCTGGCTTTTACTTAGCGTGTTTTCAAGGTTGATCTATGTTGTAGCATTTACCAATACTTCATTCCTCTTTATGGTTATATTCCATTGTATAAATATGCCCACGATGTTTATCCATTCATCAGTTGATGGATGTTTGAGTTGTTTCTATTTTTTTTTGGTTTTTTTTAGAGACAGTCTCCCTGTTGCCCTGTTGCCCAAGCTGGTGTGCAGTGGCACAATCATGGCTCACTGCAACCTCAAACTACTGGTCTCTAGCCATCCTCCTTCCCCGGCCTCCCAAGTAGCTTGGACTACTGGTCACAACTGGCTAATTTTTTTTTTTTTTTTTTTTTTTAAGATAGAGTCTTGCTCTGTCGCCCAGGCTGGAGTACAGTGGCACCATCTCGGCTCACTGCAACCTCTGCCTCCTGGGTCCAAGCAACTCTCCTGCTTCAGCCTCCCGAGTAGCTGGGATTACAGGTGCGCACCACCATGTCCGGCTAATTTTTGTACTTTTAGTAGAGACGGGGTTTCACCATGTTGGTCAGGCTGGTCTCAAACTCCCGACCTCATGGTCCACCCACCTCAGCCTCCCAAAGTACTGGGATTACAGGCATGAGCCACTGTGCCCGGCCTAAACCAAACGTCTTTCCTCAAAAACTAGAATGCTTCTTGGTTTATTTCTGTTGATGGTGGGATCATCCTATCAATCACCAGAGACTCCAACCTTAGAATTATATTTATCTCCTCTCTTTCTCTCACCTACTAAAGCAAATGAAATCCCAAGTCCTGCCTTCCTTCCTTCATTATCACTCCCCTGTAATTCCCATTCCTGTGACTGTCCCTCTGATCCTGTTACCAGCTGATGGCTGCACTGTTACTGTACTTTCCTAATTTGTCTCTGTGTCTCCAACCTTTTCCTTCCAATTCATACTGCATTTTAGAATGAAAATTGATTTGAAAAAATGTAAATGATAGTTTGGAAGGGGCTGGGACTAGAAAAAAGGAGATCTAACAGGAGACTACTGCAATAGTCCCAGCAGGGGAAGATGATCATTTGAACTACAGCAATACAGGGCACAGAGAGAGGACTGATGGGTGAGCACTATAGCATGAAAACCATTAGGGCTTGGTGAATGAGTACATGTAGACACTGAAGGAGAAGGAGGAGTCTAAAATATTACAATTTTGGCTGAGCACAGTGGTTCATGCCTGTAATCCCAGCACTTTGGGAGGCCGAGGCAGGCAGATCATTTGAGGTCAGGAGTTCAAGAACAGCCTGACTAACATGATGAAACCCCATCTCCACTAAAAATTAAAAAAAAAAAAATTATCCGGGTGTGGTGGTGCATGCCTGTAGTCCCAGCTACTCTGAAGGCTGAGGCAGGAGAATTGCTTGAACCCAGGAGGTAGAGGTTGCAGTGAGCCAAGATCACACCACTGCACTCTGGGCAACAAAGTGAGACTCTGTCTCAAAAAAAAAGAAAAAGAAAAAAAGAAAAAATTGGCAAATAAAGGGAAACAATGAAGCATTGTTAATCCTACCTTTTCTGGCCAGGTGAAGTAGTTCATGCCTGTAATCCTAACGCTTTGGGAGGCCGAGGCGAGTGGATCACTTGAGGTCAGAAGTTCAAGACCAGCCTGGCCAACATGGTGAAACCCCGTCTCTACTAAAAATACCAAAATTAGCTGGGCATGCTTGTGCACGCCTGTAATCCCAGCCACTCAGGAGGCTGAGGCAGTAGAATCGCTTGAGCCTGGGAGGCAGAGGTTGCAGTGAGCCAAGATTGTGCCATTGCACTCTAGCCTGGTGGACAAGAGTGAAACTCTGTCCAAAAAAAAAAAAAAATTTTTTTTACCTTTTCTGTTTGAATTGTACCTCTGCGTAACCAAATAGTGGCTGGGTGAAGGAAAGCGTTTATTTTTTTAATTTTTTATTTTTTTTTTTTTGAGACGGAGTGCCTTATACTCTGTAGCCCGGCTGGAGTGCAGTGGCCGGATTCTGCTCACTGCAAGCTCCGGCCCGGCTTACGCCATTCTCCTGCCTCAGCCCGGAGTAGCTGGGACTACAGGTCGCCACCGCCTCCGCTAGTTTTTTGTATTTTTAGTAGAGACGGGTTTCACCGTTAGCCAGGATGGTCTCATCTCCTGACCTCGCGGATCCGCCCGTCTCGGCCTCCCAAAGTGCTGGGATTACAGGCTTGAGCCACCGCGCCCGGCCGGAAAGCGCTTATTTATATAACAATTTCAGCTCATGAATAAAGAAGGAATGATGGATTTAGAATGTCACTATTTTGTGGCCTCTAGTAAAAAAATGAGCTAATGATTGTTAATGCCCGCTAAAACTATTAGGCAGAAAATTGATGGGGAACTCTATAATTATTATATCAAAGTAACAACTCAACCCACTCATTAATCTTTTTTTTTTTTTTCTGAGGCGGGAGAATGGCTTGAGCCTGGGAGGTTGACGCTGCAGTGAGCTGGGCTTGTGCCACTGCACTCCAGCCTGGATGACAGAGTGAGACCCTATCTCAAAAAAAAAAAAAAAAAAAAAATTAAGTATGATAGCAGCATTGTGGTTATGTTTTTTAAAAATTCGTGCATTTTTGAGATATATACTGAAGTATTTACAGATGATATGACATCACATCTAAGATTTGATTCACAATAATTCTGGCGGAAGTAGATGGGATACAAATGAAACAAGCTGGACTATTTGTTATGATTATGGTTGAAGCTGGGTGATATGTACATAGGGATTCGTTATCCAGTCTACCTTCTGTATCCTTAGGTTTCACACCCATGGATTCAACTAACTGTGGATAGAAATTATTAGTAAAAAAAATTTCCACAAAGTTCCAAAAAGCAAAATATGAATTTGCCAAATACTGTGTTGAATCCACAAAAATGAAGTGATGTGTGGGTATTGTATTAGGCCTAAGCTAGAGATGATTTAAAGTATATGGGAGGATGTGCATTAGGTTATATGCCAATACTACTGCCCTGCCTTTGCCTTTGCCTTGCCTTGATTTTTTGAGACAGGGTCTTACTCTGTCTCCCAGGCTGGAGTGCAGTGGCATGATCTCGGCTCACTGCAACCTCCAACACCTGGGTTCAAGTGATTCTCCTGCCACAGCCTCCCGAGTAGCTAGGATTACAGGTGCCCACCACCACACCCGGCTAATTTTTGTATTTTTATTAGAGACAGGGTTTCACCATGTTGGCCAGGCTGGTCTCCAACTCCTGACCTCAAGTGATCTGCCCGCCTCAGCCTCCCAGAGTGCTGGGATTACAGATATGAGCCACCACACCTCACCTGAAGTTTCCCATAATAAAAAATACTAAGGTTGTTTTGAGGATGAAATGTGTTGACATCTGTAAAGGGACATATCAAAATGTTTGATACACAATGTGTGGTAAGTAATGTGCATGACCCTTTTCCCTTTCTCTCACTTGAACCAATTGAGAACTGCTGTTCAAAGAGACTGTTTCTGTTAAACCCATTTTGTTGCACAAGAGAAGAGCCCCTTCCTTTCAACTTTCCAGTTGGAACCAAGACCAGATCTTTCAAACGAGCCACTCTCAGTAAACGCAGTAAGTGTTTTGCAGCTGTGCATATTAAAGCAAAACCATTTCATTTGTGGAATCTGGCCCTTTTCCCAGGAAACGGTGTTTCCATTTCACAACCTAACAGAACAGGAAGAGTATAAACTCTTGTTCAGATACAGATTCCTTGTGCTCCACTTAGATTTCCACATTTCTACTGGGCTCTGAGTGTGAGAGTCCAGCTGTGCGTTGGTGGAGTGACTCATTTTTCCATGGAGACATGTATTCCTATGAATCCCAGGGGCCTCTGATTGGTATGAAAGAACAATCAGCACAGATGTAGTCCATGGAACCATCATATGACTTAAGAGAGATGATTTAAACGGCTTTTCCATGGGCTTAAATTGAAAGAGGCAACTGAGCTATTCAGATTATTCATATGCTCCAAACCCTTTAGTGTTTACAAGTGGCTAAGAGTGGCTACTTGAGACCACAAAGGAATATTAATACAAGAGAAGCAAAAGCATAATCTGTATTATTTGGATGTTTAAAAATCTCAATGAGGGCTGCGCGTGGTCACTCATGCCTGTAATCCCAGCACTTTGGGAGGCCGAGGCAGGCAGATCATTTGAGGTCAGGAGTTTGAGACCAGCCTGGGCAACATGGCGAAATCCCGTCTCTATTAAAAATACAAAAATTAGCTGGGCATGGTGGAGCGCGCCTGTAATCCCAGCTACTCAGGAGGCTGAGGCAGGAAAAGGTTGCTTGAACCTGGGAGGCAGAGGTTGCAGTAAGCCAAGATCATGCCACTGCACTCTAGCCTGAGTGACAGAGTGAGACTCTGTTTCAAAAAAAAGGCCAGGTGCAGTGACTCACGCCTGTAATCCCAGCACTCTGGGAGGCCGAGGCAGGTGGATTGCTTGAGGTCAGGAGTTTGAGACCAGCCTGGCCAACATGGCGAAGCCCCGTCTCTACTAAAAACACAAAAAGTAGCCAGGCGCGGTGGTGCATGCCTGTAATCCCAGCTACTTGGGAGGCTGAGGCAGGATAATTGCTTGAACCCGGGAGACGGAGATTGCTGTGAGCCAAGATCGTGCCACTGCACTCCAGCCTGGGCGACTGAGTGAGACTCCGTCTCAAAAAAAAAAAAAAATCTCATTGAGGAAATAAATGCTAAGAAGTTAAGAAGTAGAAGAAGAATTCCCAAACAGGCAAATTATATCAATCAATGTTTAGCAGCTCCAGGATAAGAGTAATCAAAATTGAAGTGGCTATCTGGAAAAACAATTCACTTTCATTGTTTTGTTGTTTATTTATTTTTTGAGATGGAGTTTCGCTCTTTCACCCAGGCTGGAGTGAAGTGGCACAATCTCAGCTCACTGCAACCTCTGCCTCCCGGATTCAAGCAATTCTCCTGCCTCAGCCTCCGGAGCAGCTGGGATTATAGGCACCCGCCACCACGCCCAGCTACTTTTTGTATATTTAGTAGCAATAGGGTTTTATCATGTTGGCTAGGCGGCTGGTCTCGAACTCCTGACCTCAGGTGATCTGCCCACCTTGGCCTCCCAAAGTGCTAGGATTACAGGCATGAAGCACTGCGCCCAGCCAAAAAATTCACTTTTAAAATGCTTAAATTATTTTAAATTTACAGAGGTTTTTTTTTTTTTTTTTTTTTTTTGAGATGGAGTCTTGCTCTGTCGCCCAGGCTGGAGTGCAGTGATCTTGGCTCACTGCAACCTCTGCCTCCCGGGTTCGAGCAATTCTCCTGCCTCAGCCTCCTGAGTAGCTGGGATTACAGGTGCATGCTGCCACATCTGGCTAATTTTTTTGTATTTTAGTAGTGACAGGGTTTCACTGTGTTGCCCAGGCTGGTCGTGAACTCCTGAGCTCAAGCAATCCGCCCGCCTTGGCCTCCCAAAGTGCTGGGATTACAGGCGTGAGCCACTGATCTCAGCCCAGAATTGTTTTTTAAAGCACAAAAATATTATTTCTTCATGAACTATTTGCAAGCAAGTTGACAACCTGACAAGTTTTATCACCCCCAAATATTTAGTGTGTATTTTCTCCAAACACACATACATAACCACATAGACAACATACATTTCGGAACCTTAATACAATAATCAATATCAGGAAATCAATCCTCAGCAGCTGATAAAATTTCACCATTTATCCCAATAATGTCTTTTATGCATAAATGATCCAATTAGACGCAATGCTTAGCAGTTACTGCACTGCTTTAGTCTCCTTCAGTCAGGGAAATAGTTCCTCATTCTTTCTTTGGCTTTCATAACCTTGACACTTTTGACGATCATAGGACAGTTAATCTGCAAAATGTTGCTCAATTTGGTCTTGTCTGATGTTTCCTCCTGATTAGATTTAGGATATGTATTATCTTTGGCAGGAATAGCATGAAAGGGACGCTGTGCTCTCATTGCATCCTGTCAGGTGGTACACAATTTTGATTTCCCCATTACTAGTGATGTTAGCCTTGATCATTAGGTTAAGGTGGTATCTGCCAGATTTTCCAGTGTCAGGTTATCTTTTTTTTTTTGAGATAGAGTCTTGCTTTGTTGCCCAGGCTAGAGTGTAGAGACACGATCTCGGCTCACTACAACCTCTGTAGCCTAGTTTCAAGTGATTCTCCCACCTTGGTCTTCCAAGTAGCTGGGATTATAGGCAAGCGCCACCTCCCCTGGCTAAATATATATATTTAGCACATACACATATACATATATGTGTGTGTGTATATATATATTTATTTTGGTAGAGACGGGGTTTTGCTATGTTGCTCAGGCTGGTCTAGAACCTCTGGGCTCAGGCTGGGTGCTGTGGCTCAAGCCTGTAATCCCAGCATTTTGGGAGGCTGAGGTGGGCAGATGACTTAAGGCCAAGAGTTTGAGACCAGCCTGAGCAACACTGGCAAAACCCTGTCTCTACTAAAAACACAAAAATTAGCCAAGTGTGGCGGTGCACACCTGCAGTCCCGGCTGCTCAGAAGGGTGAGGCAACAAATCATTTGAGCCTGAGAGGCAAAGGTTATAGTGAGCCTAGATGGCGCCAGTGCACTCCAGCCTGGGCAACAGAGGAGACTCCATTGCAAAAATAAATACATTAAATTAAATTAAATTAACACAATAAATAAAACCTCTGGGCCCAAGTGATCCTCCTGCCTCGGCCTCCCAAAGTGCTGGGATTACAGATGTGAACCACTTCACCCGGCCTTATTTATTTATTTATTTGAGATGGAGTCTCACTCTGTCACCCAGGCTGGAGTGCAGTGGCACAATCTCGGCTAACTGCAACCTCTGCCTCCCGGGTTCAAGCAATTCTCCTGCCTCAGCCTCCCGAGTAGCTGGGATTACAGGCGTACACCACCATGCCCAGCTAATTTTTGTATTTTTAGTAGAGATGGGGTTTCACCATGTTGGCCAGACTGGTCTTGAATTCCTGACCTCAAGTGATCTGCCCTCCTTGGCCTCCCAAAGTGCTGGGACTACAGCCACTGTGCCCAGCCCTTATTTATTTTTTTGAGACAAAGTCTCACTCTGTTGCCCAGGTTGGAATGCTGTGATATGAACATGGCTTACTGCAGCCTCAACCTCCTGTGCTCAGAAATCCTCCCACCTCAGCCTCCCAATTAGGTAGGACTAAAAGTATATGCCACCTTACCTCACTAATTTTTTTGTGGGTTTTATTTATTTATTTATTTATTTATTTATTTATTTATTTATTTTTGTAGAGACAGGATCTCCCAGGCTGGTCTCAAATTCCTGGGCTCAAGCAATCCTCCTGCCTTGGCCTCCCCAACTGTTGGGATTACAAGTGTGAGCCACTATGCCCACCTTATTTTTAAAAAAAAATTTTTTTAGAGAGTTTTCTGGTGAAAACCTGCTAAACAGATTCTAAAAGAGCTGTAATACTTGATTTATTTGACATTTTAATTTTTAGTCTGAAATTTTCATTTCCAAATTTTCAATTTCTATTCACAAAATTCTTTTTTTTCTTTTCTTTTCTTTTCTTTTTTTTTTCTTTTTTTTTTTTTTTTTTACAGTTTTTCCTCCTCTGCTGAGGTTTCTTTTCTTTTTTCTTTTTCTTTTTTGAGATGGAGTCCCACTCTGTCACCCAGGCTGGAGTGCAATGGCGTGATCTTGGTTCACTACAACCTCCACCTCTCCGGTTCAAGCGATTCTCCTGCCTCAGCCTCCTGAGTAGGTGGGATTACAGGCAACTGCCTTCATGCCTTGCTAATTTTTGTATTTTTGTAGAGATGGGGTTTCACCATGTTTGCCAGGCTGGTCTTGAACTCCTGACCTCAGGTGATCTGCCCAAGCTGGCCTCCCAAAGTTCTGGGATTACAGGCATGAGCCACTGTGCCTGAGTGGAAAGTTCTAAAATTAATTGCGGCTATGGTTGCACAATTCTGTGAGTATTAAAAATTGTTGACTTGTATGCTTTAAATGGGTGAGTTGTATGGTATATGAATTATATCTCAATAATTACAATAAAAGATTCATCAGTTTTTAAAATAGAACATATATATGCATTTTTTTTCCTTTTCTTTCTTTTTTTTTCTTTTGCAGAAACAGGAACTATGTGTCCCAGGCTGGTCTCAAAATCTTGAGCTCAAGTGATCTTCCTGACCCAGCCTCCCAAATCGCTGGGATTACAGGTGTGAGCTACCATGCCTGGCCTGAAAATAGACTATATGGAAATAAAATGATAAATTCAATACATGAAATCACCAAATTTGGAGGAGACCCTAAACTGAATGAAAACAGAAATTAACTCATGTTACAAATGAACACCAAAACTGTACTGAAGCAGAAGTGGTATGGGAATAGTAATTGAGAAACTATGTTGAGCATATTATAGAATTAAGCAAATGATATATAAAAGAAGGTGGAAGCTAGAGTTCTCACTGTAGGAAAAAAGTAGATTTAGATACGAATTAGGGAATACAAAGGAGTCTTAGATGGGTGGAACTGGAGTTAGAGGCATCAGTATAAACCCATAATTTCATATACATCTATAGAGATAGAGCTAGAGGTTCAGCCTCTGTGTGTTAAAGGCTTAGAAGTACTAACACAATGTAACAATGAGCAGGCTTGGTACCAAGATCTTGGTTTCTAAATATTATTCCTCACAACAAAGAAACAGCTTCTTAGAGAAATGGATGACTTTAGGGCTGGAACAGGGAAATTATAAGGTAAGCTTGAAATATCCTGTTATGATAGAAATTAAGGAAGTCCCTCCCATCCCCTGCCACCCCCAACACCCTAGCAAAATGATGGGAATATGTCAAAAAACACAAGAGGAAGTTCCATTTCCAATCATGGCTGAGTAATTCCCATCACACCAAGTCTTCTGTAAAAAGGAATGATATACTCAGAGCAAAATATTAAAGAACAAACAAACAAAAACTACCTGAAGTCATTAGCAAGCAAACAACAGGAGGAATATACTGCACAGAGGTGGATACCTGGAAGAGAAGAGGACTGAATGGATTTCCCGTGTTTTACAGCTTTTAGTCTAAGGGAAGTCCAAAGTCTGCAAAGTGAGTGGTTAAAACAAAGCTGGGGGTAGTGGTGTGTGCCTGTAGTCCCACCTACTCAGAAGGCTGAGGTGGGAGGAAACCCTGAGCCCAGGAGTTCAAGGCTGTAGAGCACTAAGATTGTGCCTGTGAATACCCACTGTATTCCAACTTAGGCAACACAGTAAGACCTCATCTCTTTCTCTTTTTTTTTTTGAGACAGAGTTTCACTCTGTTGCTCAGGCTGGAGTACAGTGGTGTGATCTCAGCTCACAGCAACCTCTGCCTCCCAGGTTCGTGATTCTCCTGCCTCAGTCTCCCGAGTAGCTGGGACTACAAGCACCTGCCACCATGCCCGGCTAATTTTTGTGTGTTTTTAGTAGAGACGGGGTTTCACCATGTTGCCCAGGCTGGTCTTGAACTCCTGACCTCAGGTGATCCACCCATTTCAGCCTCCCAAAGTGCTGGGATTACAGGCGTGAACCACTGTGCAGGAGATCTTATCTCTTAAAACAACAACAACAACAAAAACAAAACAACAAAAACCCAAACCCCCGCAGTCTTACTAGCTTGAATTGTTCAGGGCAACCCCAGCAGGTGGCAATAATGGGAGGAAATCCTATCAAAATAAGAGCCACAGAGAGGGAGGCTCAAATTCTGTGCATAAACTATAGTCCCAGCTACTCAGGAGTCCCAGTACCTGTAGTCCCAGCTACTTGGGAGGTTGAGGTGGGAGGCTCGCTTGAACCCTGGAAGTCAAGGCTGTAGTGAGCTGTGATGATGCCACTGCAAGCCAGCCTGGGTGACAGAGTGAGACCCTGTTTTTAAAAAAAAAAAAAAAAAATTCAGAACTTTAAAAAAATCACCCTGAAAAGAAACCCCGTGCCCTTTTATTATTTTTTTCACTTTTTTGACTTTATTATTTTTTCTTTAAAACAATATTTATTCTTTTTTGTTGAGACTGGGTGTCACTATGTTGTCCAGGCTAGTCTTGAACTCCTGGGCTCGAGACATCCTCCTGCCTCAGCCTCCCAAAATGCTGAGATTACAGGTGTGAGCCACTGTGTCTGGCCAAGAAACCCTTTAGCCATCACGTTCCATTCTCTCCATCACCCCAGCCCTAGGCATTAATAATCCACTTTTTGCCTCTATAGATTTGTCTACTCTAGACATATCATAAAAATGCTATCATATATGTGGTCTTTTTTGACTGACTTCTTTCACTTAGTATGTTTTCAAGGTTTATCTATGTTGTAACATGTATCATTACTTCATCCCTTTTTATTGCTGAATAACATTTCATTGTATGAATATACTACATTTTATTTATCCATTCATCCATTGTGGAACATCTGGGTTGTTTCCAATTTTGGGCTACTGTGTATAATGCTGTTATGAATATTTGTGTACACATTTTCTTTTTTTTTTTTTTTTTTTTTTTTTTTGAGACGGAGTCTCGCTCTGTCGCCCAGGCTGGAGTGCTGTGGCCGGATCTCCGCTCACTGCAAGCTCCGCCTCCCGGGTTCCCGCCATTCTCCTGCCTCAGGCTCCCGAGTAGCTGGGACTACAGGCGCCTGCCACCTCGCCCGGCTAGTTTTTTGTATTTTTTAGTAGAGACGGGGTTTCACCGTGTTAGCCAGGATGGTCTCGATCTCCTGACCTCGTGATCCGCCCGTCTCGGCCTCCCAAAGTGCTGGGATTACAGGCTTGAGCCACCGCGCCCGGCCTGTGTACACATTTTCTATGGACATTTAGTTTTTTTTTCTCTTGGGTGTATACCTAGGAGTGGAATTGTTGGATTATATGGTAACTCTATGATAAGCCCTTCAAGAAATTGCCAGAGTATTTTTCAAAGTAGTTACCCCATTTTACATCTTCACCAGTAGTGAATGGGGGTTCCAATTTCTGCATATCTTCACCATGAATCTTTTTAAGAAAACAGATTATTGACCGGAGGTCAGGCATTCGAGGCCACCCTGGCCAACATGGCGAAATCCCTCCTCTAATAAAAATACGAATATTATTGGCCTGGGGTGGTGGCTCACGCCTTTAATCCCAACACTTTGGGAGGCCGAGGCGGGCGGATCACGAGGTCAGGAGACTGAGACCATCCTGGCTAACACAGTGAAACCTCATCTCCACTAAAAATACAAAAAATTAGCCTGGTGTGGTGGCGGAAGCTTATAGTTCCAGCTACTTGGGAGGCTGAGGCAGGAGAATCGCTTGAACACAGGAGGCGGAGGTTGTAGTGAGTTAAGATCATGCCACTGCACTCCTGCATGGGTGACAGAGTGAGACTCCATCTCCAAAACAAAACAAAACACAAAACAAATATTAGCGGGCCATGGTGGTGCATGCCTATAATCTCAGCTACTCAGGAGGCTAAGGCGGGAGTATCGCTTGAACCCGGGAGGCAGAGGTTGCAGTGAGCTGAGATCGTGCCATTGTTGCCTGGGCAACAAAGCAAGACTCTGTCTCAAAAACAAAACAAAACAGGTTATTGATATATAATTCATATACCACACAATCCACTCAAAGAGTGCAATTCAGTGGTTGTGGTATATCATGTTAATTTTTAAAATTGTGGTAAAATACGAAAGTTGCCATTTTAACAATTTTTTATATACATATATATATACATACACGTGTGTGTGTGTGTGTGTGTGTGTGTATATATATTTTTTGAGACGGAGTCTTGCTCTGTTGCCAGGCTGGAGTGCAGTTGCGCGATCTCGGCTCACTGCAACCTCTGCCTCCCGGGTTCAAGCAATTCTCCTGCCTCAGCCTCCCAAGTAGCTGGGACTATAGGCACATACCACTATGCCCAGCTAATTTTTGAATTTTCAGTAGAGACAGGGTTTCACCATGTTGGCCAGGATAGTCTCGATCTCTTGACCTCGTGATCCTCCTGCCTTGGCCTCCCAAAGTGCTGGGATTACAGGCGTGAGCCACCGTGCCCAGCCATATATATATATATATATATATATATAATTTATTTATTTATTTATTTATGTATTTTTGAGACAGAGTCTCGCTTTGTTGCCCAGGCTGGAGTGCAGTGGTGCGATCTCGGCTCACTGCAAGTTCTGCCTCCCAGATTCACACCATTCTCCTGCCTCAGCCTCCCGAGTAGCTGGGACTACAGGCATCTGCCACCACGCCTGGCTAATTGTTTTGTATTTTTAGTAGAGACAGGGTTTCACTGTGTTAGCCAGGATGGTCTCGATCTCCTGACCTTGTGATCCTCCTGCCTCGGCCTTCCAAAGTGCTGGGATTGCAGGCGTGAGCCACCGCACCTGGCCTATATATATATTTTAAATATAGAGATGGGGCCTTGCTATGTTGCCCAGGCTACTTTTGAACTTCAGGCCTCAATCTATTCTCCCGCCTCAGCCTCCTAAAGTTCTGGGATTGTAGAAGTGAGCCACTGTGCCTGGCCCCCATTTTAACCTTCTTTTTTTTTTTTTTTTGAGATGGAGTCTTGCTCTGTTGCCCAGGCTGGAGTGCAGTGGCATGATCTTGGTTTACTACAACCTCCACCTCTTGGGTTCAAGCAATTCTTCTGCCTCAGCCTCCCGAGTAGCTGGGATTACAGGCACCCACCATCACACCCAGCTAATTTTTGTATTTTTAATAGAGATGGGGTTTCAGCATGTTGGCCAGATAGTGCTTGAACTCCTGAGCTCAGGTGATCCACCTACCTCAGCCTCCCAAAGTGCTGGGATTACAGGTGTGAGACACCATGCCCAGCCTTAACCATTTTTTAATGTACAATTCAGTGGCATTAATTACACTGACAATGTGCATAACTATCACCACTATTTATTTCCAAAATAAAAGAGAAACTCTGTTCCCATTAAGCAATTCTCCATTCCCCCCTTCTCCTAGCCCCTGGTTACCTGTAATCTACTTTCTGTCTCTACAAATTTGCCTAGTTTAGTCTAGATATTTCACTTAAGTGGAATAATACAATATTTGTCCTTTTACAATCTGGCTTATTTCACTTAGCATGTTTTCAAGTTTCATCCATGTTGTAGCACGTGTCATACTTTCATTCCTTTGTTTTCTTTTTGAGACGGAGTCTCGCTCTGTCGCCCAGGCTGGAGTGCAGTGGCGTGATCTTGGCTCAATGCAAGCTCCACCTCCCAGGTTCACGCCATTCTCCTGCCTCAGCCTCCTGAGTAGCTGGGACTACAGACACCCACCACCATGCCCGGCTAATTTTTTATATTTTTATTAGAGATGGGGTTTCACCGTGTTAAGACAGATGGTCTCGATCTCCTGACCTCGTGATCCGCCCACCTCGGCCTCCCAAAGTGCTGGGATTACAAGCATGAGCCACCGTACCCGGCCCATTCCTTTTTATGAAATTTAATTTTAATATTAAAGACTATTTCAGTCCAGGTGCGGTGGCTCATGCCTATAATCCCAGCTCTTTGGGAGACTGAGGTAGTCAGATTGCTTTGAGCTCAGGAGTTCAAGAACAGTCTGGGCAACATGGCCAAATCCCGTCTCTACTAAAATACAAAAATTAGCCGGGCATGATGGCAGGCGCCTGTAATCTCAGCTACTCAGGAGGCTGGGGCAGGAGAATCGCTTGACCCTGGGAGGCAGAAGGCGGAAGTTGCAGTGAGCCGAGATTGTGTCACTGCATTCCAGCCTGGGCAGCAGAGCAAGACTCTGCCTCAAAAAAAAAAAAATTATGTCGTCAGAGTCCTAGAAGGAGTAAGAATGTAAGACCAAAGAAACATTCAAGAAATAATGGCAGAAAATTTCTCAAATTTGACAAGAGACGTAGAACTACAAGTTCAAGAAGCTGAGAAACCACAAACATGATAAGCTCAAAATCTATGCCAAGACACGTAATAAATCTAACTCCTGAAAACTAATAACAAAAGAAAAAGAATATTGACCAAGCAGTAAAAAGAGAAAAAGAAACATCAGCTACAAAGGAAAAACAGATTGAACCACAGTAGATTTCTCATCAAAAACTAAAAAAAGGGCAGAAGAGTGGCACAACGTTTTCAAATGCTCAAAGAAAAAAACTATCAAAAACAGAAAAGAAATCAACATATTTCGAGATGAAAAACTAACAAATTTGTCATCTGTAGATCTACCATACAAAAATGGCTAAAAAGGAGGGGCCAGGTGTAGAGACTCACTCCTGTAATCCCATCACTTTGGGAAAACGAGGCGGCGGATGCTTGAGACCAGGGTTGAGACCAGCCTGGCCGATGTGGCAAACAGTCTCTACTAAAAACACAAAAAATTGCCAGGCATGAGGTGGCACATGACTATAGTTCCAGCTTCTCTGGAGTCTGGGCAGGAGAATCAGTTGAACCTGGGAGGTGGAGGTTGCAGTGAGCAGAGATCCACACCCACTGCAATCAGCCTTGATGACAGAACAAGACTTCATCTCAAAAAAAAAAAGAAAGAAAGCTAAAAGGGAAGTTCTTGAAGGCCGGGCGCAGTGGCTCAAGCCTGTAATCCCAGCACTTTGGGAGGAGGCCGAGACGGAGATCCGCGAGGTCAGGAGATCGAGACCATCCTGGCTAACGGTGAAACCCCGTCTCTACTAAAATACAAAAACTAGCCGGGCGAGGTGGCGGAGCGCTGTGGTCCCAGCTACTCGGGAGGCAGAGGCAGGAGAATAAGCACAAACCAGGGAGGCGGAGCTTGCAGTGAGCTGAGATCCGGCCACTGCACTCCAGCCGGGCTACCACACAGAGCAAAGACTCCGTCTCAAAAAGGAAGTTCTTGAAAAGAAGAAAGGGAAATGATAAAAGGGACCTTGGCTGGAGCGCGGTGGCTCACGCCTGTAATCCCAACGCCGGAGGCTCCAGGAGCGAAGGATCCGCGAGGTCAGGACATTGAGACCATCCCATCCTGGCTCACACAGTGAAACCCCGTCTCTACTCAAAATACAAAAAACTAGCCAGGCGTGATGGCGGGCGCCTGTAGTCCCAGCTACTCGGGAGGCTGAGGCAGGAGAATGGGGTGAACCCGGGAGGTGGAGCTTGCAGTGAGCCGAGATCGGGCCACTGCACTCCAGCCTGGGCGACAGAGCGGGACTCCGTCTCAAAAAAAAAAAAAAAAAAGAAAGGCCCTTGGAACATCAAGGTTGAAAAAAGGACACGGAAAGCAAATATATGAGTAATTACAATATGCTTTCCTTCTTGTATTAGTCACCTAGGGCTTCCATAACAAAATATCGCAGACTGGGTAACTTGACCAACAGTATTTATTTTCTCACCGTTCTGGAGGCTGGAAGTCTAAGACTAAGGTGTTGGTAGATTTGGTTTTTCCTGAGGCCTATTTTCTTGGCCTGTAGATGGCCACCTTCTTGCTGTGTCCTCCCCTGGCCTTCTGTATGTGTGTGACCACTCCTGGTGCCTTTTCCTCTTCTTAAAAGGACACTGGGCCAGGTGCGGTGGCTCACCCCTGTAATCCATCACTTTGGGAGGCCAAGGCAGGCGGATCACCTAAGGTCGGGGGTTTGAGACCAGCCAACATGGAGAAACCCCGTCTCTACTGAAAAAACAAAATTAGCCAGGCGTGGTGGCACATGCCTGTAATCCCAGCTACTCAGGAGGCTGAGGTAGGAGAACTACTTGAACCCGGGAGACGGAGGTTGCGGTGAGCCGAGAGTGAAACTCCATCTCAAAAAAAAAAAAAAAAAAGGACACCAGCTGGGCTCGGTGGCTCACACCTGTAATCCCAGCACTTTGGGAGGCCGAGGTGGGAGGATCACTTGAGGTCAGGAGTTTGAGACCAGCTTGGTCAACATGTTGAAACCTCTGTCTCTACTAAAACAGAAAACGACAACAAAAAAAATTAGCTGGGTGTGGTGGCACACGCCTGTAATCTCAGCTACGCAGGAGGCTGAAGCAGGAGAATCACTTGAATCCGGAAGGTGGAGGTTGCAGTAAGCTGAGATTGCACCGCTGCACTCCAGCCTGGGCAACAGAGCGAGACTCCGTCCCCCCCACAAAAAAGGACACCAGTCCTGTTGGATTAGTGTCCCACACTTATGGCCTCATTTAGTCTTTATTTATTTGAGATGAGGGTCTCACTCTGTTGCCCAGGCTGGAATGCAGTGGTACGATCTCAGATCACTGCAACCTCCGTCTCCCAGGTTCAAACAATTGTCCTGCCTCAGCCTCCCAAAGAGCTGGGATTACAGGTGTGTGCCACCACTCCTGGCTAATTTTTTTGTGTTTTTAGTGGAGACAGGGTTTCACCATGTTGGTCAGGCTAGTCTCGAACTCCTGACCTCAAATGATCTGCCCATCATGGCCCCCCAAAGTGATGGGATTACAGGTGTGAGCCACTGCGCCCAGCCCTCATTTAATCTTAATTACATCTTTAAAAGCCCTGTCTCCAATGTAAAGGGGTGAGGGGTTCAACCTATGAATTTGGGAAGACACAATTCAGTCTATAACACTTCTCTTTAGTTTTCTCAATTATGTTTGATGGTTGAAGCAGACTGTATAACATTGCCCAATGTGGTTTAGGAAATATTTAAGACAATTATGTCTTAAATGGGAAAGTAAAAAGACTGAAACAGAGGTAAGAGTTTTATACTTAAGCTGATAAAAATGTGACACCATTTGACTGTGATAATTTATATATGTATAATATGAAACCCATTACAACCACTTAAAAAATCTATACAAAGAGATACACTCAAAAACACTATAGGAAAATTAAAATGGGATTAATAAAAAAAGGTACAAGTAACCCACAGTAAGCCAGAAAAAATAAAACACAAAGACAACAAGAGGAACAAGCAGAAAACAAAAAATGAAACTGCAGACTTAAGCCTTTTATTTATTTACATGCTTACTTTTTTAGCAATGGAGTCTTGCTCCAAGGCTAGAGTGCCAGTGGCATGATCGTAGTTTGCTACAGCTTCGGAATTCCTGGGCTCAAGTGATCCTCCCACCTCAACTTCCCAAGTAGTTGGGACTACAGGCGCACATGCCACCACTCCTGGCTAGTTAAAAAAAATTTTTTGATCTTGCTATGTTGCCCAGACTGGTCTCAAACTCCTGGGCTCAAATGATCCTTCTGCCTCAGCCTCTCAAAGTGCCGGGGTTACAGGCATGAGCTA
Source organism: Papio anubis (assembly GCF_008728515.1). Taxonomy (NCBI): domain Eukaryota; kingdom Metazoa; phylum Chordata; class Mammalia; order Primates; family Cercopithecidae; genus Papio; species Papio anubis. Next base: position 49,644,214 of record NC_044992.1, read on the forward strand.
CCACACCTGGCTTTTAAGCCTTAACATATCAATAATTACATTAAATGTAAACAAAGTGCAGAAATTAAAAAGCAGACTTTGGCCAAGCACGGTGGCTCACACCTGTAATCCCAGCACTCTGGGAGGCCAAGGCAGGCAGATTACTTGAGATCAAGAGTTTGAGACCAACCTCATCAACATGGTGAAACCCCGTCTCTACTAAAAATACAAAAAAATTAGCTGGGTGTGGTGGTGGGTGACTGTAATCCCAGCTACTTGGGCGGCTGAGGCAGGAGAATCACTTGAACCCAGGAGGCAGAGGTTGTGGTGCGCTGGGATGGTGCCACTGCCTCCCAGCAGGTGACAGAGCAAAGACTCCAATCTCAAAAATACAAAATAGGCCGAGACGTGGCTCACGCCTGTAATCAACACTTTGGGAGGCTTGGGGCCCAGGATGGATAGCCTGAGGTTAGGAGTTCAAGACCAGCCTGACCAACATGGTGAAACCCCGTCTCTACTAAAAATACAAAAATTGGCTGGTGGTGGCTCGTGCCTGTAATCCCAGCTGCTTGGGAGAGCTGAGGCAGGAGAATTGCTTGAACCAGGAGGCGGAGGAGTTAAGGTGAGCCAGTGCACCATTACTGCACTCCAGCCTGGGCAACAAAGGCTTGAAACTCTGTCTCAATAAATAAATAAATAAATAAATAAATAAATAAATAAATAAAAATAAAAAAATAAGCAGACATTGACACTGGATTAAAAATATAACACAACAGGCGGTGGTGGCTCAAGCCTGTAATCCCAGCACTGGGAGGCGAGGCAGGCCCGGATCAAGTCCAGGAGATCGAGACCATCCTGGCTAACAAGGTGAAACCCGTCTCTATTAGAGAAATACAAAAACTAGCCCGAGGCGAGTGAGCCTGTAGTCCCAGCTACTCAGGGGAGGCTGAAGCGGAGAATGGCGTGAGCAGAGGGCTTGCAGTGAGCTGAGATCCGGCCACTGCCTCCAGCCTGGGCGTGGAAATGAGACTCCGTCTCAAAAAAAAAAATATATAACACAACAATATGCTGTTTCTTTTTCTTTCTTTTTTTTTTTTTTGAGCGAACCTTGCTCTGTTGCCCAGTAGCGCGATCTCAGCTCACTGCCTTCCGCCTCCCAGGAATAGCCGATCTCTTGTCTCAGCCCCCCTAGTAGCTGGGATTACAGGCACGCATCACCATGCCCGGCTAATTTTTGTATTTTTAGTAGAGACGGGATTTCGCCATGTTGGCCAGGCTGGTCTCAAATCTCTGACTTCAGGTGATCCACCCGCCTCGGCCTTCCAAAGTGCTGAGATTACAGGCGTAAGTCACTGTGCCCGGACAATAATATGCTGTTTTCAAGAATCTCATTTCAGGCCAGGTCCAGTGGATCACATCTGTAATCTCAGTACTTCAAGGGACTGAGCAGGGAGGATCATTTGAGTCCAGGTGTTTGAGTGCAGCCTGTGCAACATAGGGAGACATTGTCTCCATGAAGAATCAAAAAATTAGTCTGGTTTGGTGGTGTGTGACTGTGGTCCCAGCTACTCCAGAGGCTGAGGCGGGAGGACTGCTTCAGCCTGGAAGCTGAAGGCTGCAGGGAGTCATGATTGCACCATTGCACTCCAGCCTGGGCAACATAGCAAGAGAGTCTTTTTAGAAAAAAAGAAATGGGTTGGGTGCCATGGCTCATGCCTGTAATCCCAGCACTTTGGGAGGCAGAGGCAGGCAAATCGCCTGAGGTCAGGAGTTTGAGACAAGCCTGGCCAACACGATGAAACCCTGTCTCTACTAAAAATACAAAAATTAGCCAGGTGTAGTGGTGTGCACCTGTAATCCCAGCTACTCGGGAGGTGGAGGTTATGGTGAGCCAAGATTGCGCCCCTGCACTCCAGCCTGGGTGACAGAGCAAGACCCCATATCTTAAAAGAAGAAAAGTTTACTAAGTATATACTGAATACCAGGTACCAAAATAGGCAGTGAGAATACAATAAGTGAGATACGCAGGGTCCCTTCTCTTGGAGCTTTATGTACTACTGAAAGTTAGATCTCTCCTTTGACCATTGAATCAACTAGATTTCTCTATTAGAATTTTCCAATGTATTCATTCCACGTCTCCCTTTCTTTCTTGAAGTCACTAGAAACCCAATATAGAAACATTTGACAGATTTTCCACTTCAGAAATCTCCAACTAGTTTCTCACTTTCCTGGACAAATATTTCAGGTCTAACGTCGCAGACGTTTCTCGGCCTTGTGTCACTCAGCCCTTTCCCTCGTTCCCATCCCAAGATTTCTCATGTTTTCCAAATTTAATTTCCTTAAAAAGCCTCTTTGCATAGCATTCTTAACTTCCACAACTTAAGAGGCTCACTGCCTCATGTGTCTGTCACAGGCGTCATGAGGATTGCATAAAATGTCACATGCCTTAGGCTCATTTATATCTCCTTGTCCATGCAATCATTAGCAGAGCTTCAGGGGAAGTCTCAAAATCTATTAGGTTTTTACTTTTTACCAAAAGGCCTTTATCTTAAACACTCACAGGCTTTGAAAGTAAAAGCAGAAGTATTTTAAGGAACTCAGAGTAAAGCTGTAAAAGGGACTACTTCTATGGAAACAAACTGCTAATCAACAGGTCACCTAAAGGTTGTAATAGTAGAATTCTCTCAATGAATGCTCAAATCAGATTCTTGGTAGAACAGTTTAAGAATCAGAATCCATTTTCACATAAAAAGAAAACTTTAAAAAATGGAATTTTGGTTGCAAAAAGGAAAATATATGCCAGGTGTGGTGGCTTACGCCTGTAATCCCAGGACTGTGGGAGGCCAAGGAGGGCAAATCACTTGAGGTCAGGCGTTCGAGACCAGCCTGGCCAACATGGTGAAACCGTGTCTCTACTGCCAGGTGCCGTGGCTCACACCTGTAATCCCAGCACTTTGGGAGGCCAAGGTGGGTGGATCACCTGAGGTCAGGAGTTTGAGACCAGCCTGGCCAACATGGTAAAACTCTGTCTCTACTAAAAATACAAAAATTAGCTGGGCGTGGTGGTGCATGCCTGTAATTCCAGCTACTCGGGAGGCTGAGGCAGGAGAATCACTTGAACCCGGGAAGAGGAGGTTGCAGTGAGCCAAGATGGCACCACTGCACTCCAGCCTGGGTTACAGAGACTCTGTATCAAAAAAAACAAAAAACAAAAAACAAAAAAACCAAAAAACCCTATCTCTACTAAAAATAGAAAAAAATTAGCTGGGTGTGGTGGCAGGCCCTGTAATCCCAGCTACTTGGGAGGCTGAGGCAGAACTGCCTGGACCTGGGAGGCAGAGGTTGCAGTGAGACGAGATTGCACCATTGCACTCCAGTCTGGATGACAGAGTGACACTCCGTCTCAAAAAAAAAAAAAAAAAAAATTCATGTATAACGGGGAACCTGTGAAGGTGGCCTTATTTGGAAATAGGATATTTGCAGATGTAATCAGGTTAAGATGGGATCATACTGGATTAAGTGGTGCCCTAAGTTAATGGCTGGTGTCCCTATAAGAGGAGGAGAATTTGCCTACAGACAGAGACACATACAGGAGGCCAGGTGCAGTGGCTCACTCCTGTAATCCCAGCACTTTGGGAGGCTGAGGCGGGGGGATCACTTGAAGCCAGGAGTTTGAGACCAACCCGAGCAGTATGGCAAAGTCCCGTCTCTACTGAAAATACAAAAATTAGTTGGGCATGGTGGTGTACACTTGTAATCCCAGCTACTCAGGAGACTGAGGCAGGAGAATTGCTTGAACCTGGGAGGTGGAGGTTGCAGTGAGCTGAGATTGCACCACTGCACTCATCTGGGTGACAGAGCAAGACTCTATCTCAAACAAACAAAAAAAAAAAAAGGGGGGGGAGAGAGAGAGACATAAAGAAGAAAGAATACCATGTGAAGATGGCGGCAGCAATTGAGATGATTGCATCTATAAGCCAAGGAACACCAAGGATTTCTGGCAACCACCGGAAGCCAGGAAGAGGGAAGAGAAGATTCTTTCCCAGAGCCTTTGGAGGTATCATGCTCTGCAGACACCTTGATTTCAGACGTCTAGCCTGCACTGTGAGAGAATAAATTTCTGTGTTTTTGTTTTTTTGAGACAGAGTCTCACTGTGTCACCCAGGCTGGAATGCAGTGGCTCAATCACGGCTCACTGCAGCATCAACCTCCCTGGCTCAGGCTCAAGCCATCCTCCCACTTCAGCCTCCTGAGTAGCTGGGTCTACAGGCACGTGCCACCACACCCAGCTAATTTTTTATATATATATTTTACAGACAGGGGTCTTGCTGTGCTGTCCAGGCTGGTCTCAAACTCCTGGGCTCAAGACATCCTTCTGCCTTGGCCTCCCAAAGTGCTGGGATAACAGGAGTGAGCCACCACATGTGGCCAATTTCTGTTGTTTTTTGTTTTTTTGAGACAAAGTGTTGCTTTTTCGTCCAGGCTGGAGTGAAGTGGTGCAATCTTGGCTCACTGCGGCCTCTGCCCCCTGGTTTCAAGTGATTCTCTTGCCTTAGCCTCCCAAGTAGCTGAGACTACAGGCGCCCACCACCGCGTCCTGCTAATTTTTGTATTTTTAGTAGAGATGGGGTTTCCCCATGTTGGCCAGGCTAGCCTTGAACTCCTGACTTCAGGTGATAGGCTCGCCTCGGTCTCCCAAAGTGCTAGGATTACAGGCATGAGTCACCATGGCTGGTCTGATTTCTGTTGTTTTAAAAGTTACCCAGGTTGTGGTTATTTGTATGGCGGCCTTAGGAAACGAATACTGGAAGCCTATGGAGAAGACATTGGAGCAGATATGTATTTCAAAACACTGGGCTTAACGTTAAAACTCTCCTCTAGGCCCCATTATCCTCTATCCCATCTAAGTGGGATAAGCTAACATGAGCTAGCTGATTCTTTACTGGTGGAAATTTGGACAGTTGACATGAATTCAAACTAAAAATTAAACATAAACAAAAACCACATTTAATCATTTCACTACAGCAACAATTGTCATAACTTTTTGAGACTCTATCAGTTAGATCCCTACCTCTGTTCTATTCTTTTTGTGGTAGTGAAGAACTAATCTTTATAATTTTTTTTTTTTTTTTTTGAGACTGAGTTTTGCTCTTATTGCCTATGCTGGAGGGCAATGGCACGATCTCGGCCACTGCAACCTCCCCCTCCTGGGTGCAAGTGATTCTCCTGCTTTAGCCTCCTGAGCAGCTGGGATTACAGGCATGCACCACCATGCCCAGCTAATTTTTTGTATTTTCAGTAGAGACAGGGTTTCACCATGTTGGCCAGGCTGGTCTCGAACTCCCGACCTCAGGTAATCCACCTGCCTCAGCCTTCCAAAGTGTTGGGATTACAGGCGTGAGCCACCACACCTGGCTTTAATTGTTTTTTAGCCATTTTCACAAATGCTAGAGAATAGCTTGGTTTAGATACTCAGAACTGTGTCACCGGCCAAGCCTCATACGGAATTGCTCGTCTTCTAGGGCTGTAGGTGTGGTCAACAGCATTTTAAATTTGATCTTATTGGACATATGCCTCAGTTTTACCATATCATCTGTTAAGTGGGGATAATAATAGTAACTGCCTCCTAGTGTTGTTGTGAGGATTAAATGAGTTCGTATTTACCAAGCATGTAGAAAAGTGCCTGGCACATAGCAAGTATTAATCATTGGACTCCTCTCTCTCTTGCCATTTGGGAAGTTTATTTCTCACTGAACCATGAGCTCTTCTAGGATAAGAAGCATGTCTGTTTCATTTTCCGTCCCCAGCACCTAGCACCCCTCTCTGGCACATAGTAGGCCCTCAGCAAGCATCTGCTGCCTAAAAGGCACTATCCAGCAGGCAGTATGAAATTCCATTTCTGAGTCTTGAAGAATGGAGTCAGGTGGAAAAACAGATATGAGTTCTATACATAAACGTTTAAGCTTGACAACAGGCAAGACCATCAAGGAAGAGAGCATGGAGGGAAAATAAATAGAACACCAAGGAAGGATTGATGGCAGGAGGTGGAAGCAAACAGAAAAGGAGTTCTGAAACAATATTCTTTCAAAGAAGCTATGAAAAGAGTTCAAGGGAACTGAAGTAAGTCCAGAGGAAAGGCTGTCTTAAAAGTGGAGTGTGAAAAATTTGTGGTTAGCAAGCAGCTGACTGAGGTTAATTTTTTTTTTAACTCTCAGAGGAAGGAAATGACATTGTGTAATAGTTTTCTCTAACTTGGCAGGCTTTCAAATGTGGGTGCCTATCTGTCTTGCCAGAAGAGTTGACAGCTAGGCAGCAGGGAGAAGTAGGGTATGGCTCTAAGACTCTGTGTCTTAAGATTGTATCAAAGTCAATTTATATCTTCGCTCACAATATGAGACAATAAATTCAAATAGAACATCCATTTTTGCCCCCTTATTATTTTGTTTAGGTTGGTAAAGCAGGTTTGATTATTATTTTTTTTTTTCAGGTTGACAAAATTATCAGCAACAAGTTTTTATCTGGAATATCTCCCTCATCACACTTGAATTTCAATAGGGTTCCACCACCCAGGGAGACTGAATAACCGGTTTTCTGAGTTTTTCCTGATTCTGGTTATCATAAACGATTCTGGTTATCACAAATGACCTGAGATCCCACTCTTCCTTAAAAAGGCAAGAAAAGGGAATCAGTATCAATATTTGATAATGGCATTTAAAAAATAACAGGTATCACTTCAGAGTTTAAAAACGTTTTTCGATATTTAATTTACAAGAGTACAAGCCATAAAAAATGTTTTTAAAATAAATTTGAGGAATTGAAAACTCTTAAGTGGTCAAATGAGCCCACATGAATCTACCAAACAAGACTGAAATGTACTTTCACAACATATGGTCTGATGAGGTTTTTCCTGTTAAATAGAGAAAAATAGACCCGGGGAAGTTGCTGGAAGACATGAACCATGTACCATTTAAAGACAGGTTTTCCATACTTATGCGAATGAGACCCCATTAAATACTCCACTACAGGATCTAAAGCTAGCCTCTCCCCGGTCTGGGGCTCAAATGTTCTCATCTGTAAAATAAGGGAAAAGGGAAAGGGTGGGGTGTGTGTGTGTGTGTGTGTGTGTGTGTGTGTGAATTCCTTGGATATGAAAATAGAGAAGACATTAATTATTTGGGTATGTGTGAATTCATTCTTTCGATATGAAAAATAAAGAGAGGGCTTGGCGCGGTGGCTCACACCTGTAATCCCAGCACTTGAGGGCCGGGCGCGGTGGCTCACACCTGTAATCCCAGCACTTTGGGAGGCCGAGGCGGGTGGATTACTTGAGGCTAGGAGTTCGAGACCAGCCTGGGCAACATGGCGAAACCCTATCTCTACTAAAAATACAAAAATTGCTGGGCGGCGTGGCACGCGCCTGTAATCTCAGCTACTAGGGAGGCTGAGGCAGGAGAATCGCCTGAACCCGGGAGGCGGAGGCTGCAGTGAGCCGAGAATGTGCCATTGCATTCCAGCCTGGGAAACAGACCATCTTAAAAATAAATAAATAAATAAAAAATAAATCCGGGCGTGGTGGCTCACGCTTGTAATCCCAACACTTTGGGAGGCGGAGGCGGAGGCGGGTGGATCACGAGGTATGGAGTTCGAGACCAGCCTGGCCAACATGGTGAAATCCCGTCTCTACTAAAAAATACAAAAAACTAGCCGGGCGAGGTGGCGGGCGCCTGTAGTCCCAGCTACTCTGGAGGCTGAGGCAGGAGAATGGCATGAACCCGGGAGGCGGAGCTTGCAGTGAGCTGAGATCCGGCCACTGCACTCCAGCCTGGGGGACAGAGCAAGACTCCGTCTCAAAAAAAAAAAAAAAAAAAATACAAAAATTAGCCGGGCATGGTGGTGCGTGCCTGTAGTCCCAGCTACTTGGCGGAGAATCGCTTGAACCCAGGAGGTGGAAGTTGCAGTGAGCCGAGATCACGCCACTGCACTCCAGCTTGGGCAACACAGTGAGACTTCATCAAAAAAAAAAAAAAAAGAAAAGACAACCTTGCCTCAGTACAAGGGGTAAGGAAAAAGGATTCAGGGAGGCTCAGAAACTTAAGGCCTCAAGCACCTGCAACTCCAGCCCCTCCTGCTAACCCTCCGCAGCCTGGAGACACAGCACAAGGGCCAAGATGGCGTCAGCTTGCCGAGTCTCGCCTGCGATCCGCGTGATTTCGCACCGCTGCAGCCCAGGCAAGGCCGCGCCCCATTGGCCAACAGCAATGAGGTCATTGCGGGGGCGGGGGCGGGGGCCGGCGGCGGCGCAGGGGCGGGGCTTTGCGGACGCACGGACGTCGAAGCGCTGCTCCCGGAGCCGCGGAGGCTGCGGGCTTGGCTGCGGCGGTTGCTGTGGCGGCGGTTGGAGGTGAGTTGGGGCTATAGGTTTAGTGCAACAGGGAGCGGCCCTCGATGGACGTAGGAAATCCTTCTAAGAGCCCCCTTGATTGTCAAAGGAATTGGCAGGGATCTTAAGTCTTCGAGATAAAATGGGGGTTCGCCTCCTCCTTGGGCACCTCTTCTGTCCTGAGGAACCGGAGGCTCACTGCCCTTTGGAAGCCCCGAATCCCTTCCCTGCTTCAAGGGGTAGGCGGAGGAACGGGAGGTTATTGGATAGGCAGAATAATTTAGGGGGCTTCTTAAAGGGTCTCTCAGTTTGGGGGTTTTCTTCTCCTTTTTTCCCATCCCAAGGTAGATGTGCCTGGGTCCAGAGAATTCCTGCTCATTGGGTAGACAGGAAATGAAGCAGGTGAATACCGTGGGAGGAGGCGAGGACCGGATGACAGGAGTGAGATTCTTCGAGGCAGGGCGCAGGGGCGCTGTAGTTGGACTCATCTTTTGCAGAATTGCTGTTTCTTCGTATTTTGTTTTGTGATCGTCCAGACTACTTTGGCCTAATTCGTTTTCTGTTAGCCTCCATTGCTATAGAGATACTCTTGGGAGACCTGTGATCTTTAAAGAGCAGGAGGAGGGAGGCGACTCATTGGAGGCTTATCATTATCCACAGCCCCAGAACTCTGCTGATCAGGCCTCATTTTATGTGTTTAGAGGTTGTAGAATCTCTCTTTGTTGAAGGGTGGTGCCGGTAACAGCTGATTTCGATGATTCAGATGTACAGAATCTTAGCGTCAACCTCCATATTCTCTTGAGAAGTCCTTGCTTATGTCTGAGCGTGTGTTACTGTCTTGAACATCACATGCACAAAGGTTTGTTCGTTCAGATTTCTCAAAATGTCTCCCATCCTTCTAGAAGAGTACATCTTCCTTTGATGTCAGACTCATCTGTCAGTACTCAACATAGATGCCCTTATGACACTAAAAATACTGTACATTTTTCTGAGTTTGGATACTGGACAGGCTGTGCCTTAAACATTAGCTGATAGAGAATAAATAATTGCAGTTTCAGGACCACTGATAGCGCCAGTTGTCTCATACCCGGCTACAGTAAGACAGCCCTAAAACGAAACCTATATTGGCTCATGAGATTTGACAGATGGAAGAATGTAATTAATCTTGAAGGTAGGGATGAGAAAGAGAAAGCTGCAGAGGTAGAAGGCTTATTCTTTGTGGCTTGATAAAACTGCTTTGTCATTACCAGTGTGTTCCTGTCATGCTTGATTTGAAATTGAGCTTAATATGCAAGCTGGTTGCTTTTTCCAGATAATAGTTATTTGTTTGAATTCCTAAGGGGGAAACACTATTTTCTGAGGAATCTGGAAGATTAACCCCTTTAGTGTAGCCATAGCTTTAGGATAGTGCCAGAACTTTGGGCTTTTAGAAATGCGCATTGTCAGTAGAAGGGAGAAGGATAGTTACAAGGCAGACATCTTTTTTTTTTTTTTTTTTTTTTTTTGAGACGGAGTCTCACTCTGTCCCCCTGGCTGGAGTGCAGTGGCCGGATCTCAGCTCACTGCAAGCTCCGCCTCCCGGGTTCACGCCATTCTCCTGCCTCAGCCTCCCGAGTAGCTGGGACTACAGGCACCCGCCACTTCGCCCGACTAGTTTTTTGTATTTTTTAGTAGAGACGGGGTTTCGCCGTGTTAGCCAGGATGGTCTCGATCTCCTGACCTCGCGATCCGCCCGTCTCGGCCTCCCAAAGTGCTGGGATTACAGGCTTGAGCCACCGCGCCCGGCCGCAAGGCAGACATCTTTATGAGAGGTAATCAAGGCCTCTTCTGTTTGTTTCCTGCACTAGCAAAAACAGATTGAACAGTGTGAAAGTCACTGCCTCAATATTGTGTCCTGGGTATTTAAAGAGTTGTTTGAGGTTCTCAGTTCCTGTCTTTAATCTGGATACATTCTTATATGTTGAGTTGCCCAAAATGTTGTCATTTGATCCTGATGTTGACTGGAACGGAAGTGACTTTTCATCTGGCACCCTGTGGGACAGGATTCAGGAACTGCCCTTGCAATTTCTCCTTTCCATCTTTCTAGATAGGGTGTCAAAACAGTTGTTGACCTGTCCTCATGGGGTGGAATAAATGTAAATGCAAGAGCCTTAGTGGGGTGTCATTTGCTCTTAGCCCTCGTGGTAATTTCCAAAGTTATGTCATTTCTCTTTGCTTCAGATTGGAGAGAAATCCAGGTACCCACTTGACTGGTACCTTCTGCCACCATGGGGGAGCTTTTCCGGAGTGAAGAAATGACACTGGCCCAGCTTTTTCTACAGTCAGAAGCTGCTTATTGTTGTGTCAGTGAATTAGGAGAACTTGGAAAGGTTCAGTTTCGTGACGTAAGTAGTTGTGAGGCTGCGACTTGATTACTGCTGAACTCTGTTGTTATCATGGTCAGATGTCTTATGATGAATGTTTTGTTTTTTTATTTGCAAAAATAACATTATAGCACTGGCTTCCTATTGGCAGAATCCACATTTTGAGTTGTCTTTCTAAAGGTGAGAATGTTTTGTGCCAATCCTTCCATGCTTTTACTAGCTCTTACTTTCAGAACAATCCTAAGCATTCTCCAGGTAATTGGGATGCAGGGAGAGGTTACCAAACTAACCTGACCAAGGCTTTCACTTTGGTTTTGGGCTCTTTAACACCAATAGCAAGGTATTTAAAAAATATATTGCAGTTTTTCCATATAGTAGTACATTTTAGCAAAACAAAATTTGAGGTATCCAGCTATAGATATGTAGTATATAAATAAGCATATATTGAATATTCATTATTTTGGAATATTATACTGGGCACTTGGAGAAGCTATCTAAAGAATATGGACAATCTAGGCTGGGTGCAGTGGCTCACGCCTGTAATCCTAGCACTTTGGGAGGCTGAGGTGGGCAGATCGTGAGGTCAGGAGTTTGAGACCAGTCTGGTCAACATGGTGAAACCACGTCTCTACTAAATAAATTTAGCATGATGGCACAGGCCTGTGATCCTAGCTAGTTGGGAGGCTGAGGCAGGAGAATTGCCTGAACCTGAGAGGCAGAGGTTGCAGTGAGCTGAGATCGCGCCACTGCACTCCAGCCTGGGCGACAGAGTGAGACTGCATCTCAAAAAACAACAGCAGCAAAAAACTTATCATCCTTAATTTGCAGTTCTTCATCTGGTCCTATGTTGTCCCCCTTCTTAACATCTATTGGCTCTATTCAGCCTTCTTTCCTTTTGCTTATGCTGTACTTCAGTCATACAGAAAAACGAGATGGGGCCAGGTGCAATGGCTCACACCTGAAATGCCAGCATTTTGAGAAGCCAAGGCAGGAGGATCACTTGAGCCCAGGAGTTGGAGACCAGCCTGGGCAACCTAGGGAGATCCTGTCTCTGCCAAAAAAAAAAAAAAAAAAAAAAAAAAAAACCTAGCTGGGTGTGCTGGCACATGCCTGTGGTCTTAGCTACAGCTACTTGGGAGGATCACTGAAGCCTGGGAGGTCGAGGCTTAGTGAGCTGTGATTATGCCACTGCACTCCAGCCTGGGTGACAGCATGACTCTTGTCTCAAAAAAAAAACAAAAAAAGAGGTGGGGGGAATATTATAATGACCACCTGTGTTTCTACTATCTACTTAAGAGGGAAACATTCCATGTATAATTGAAACCTCCAGTGTCTCTTTCTTCCCAGAGGTAACCCGTACAGTTACTTTTTTTGCTTTTATTTCTCCTATGTGTGTTTTTTGTTGTTGTTGTTGTTGTTGTTGATTTTCTTTTTGAGACAGAGTCCGCTCTGTCGCCCAGGCTGGAGTGCAGTGATGCAATCTCAGCTCATTGCAACCTCCGCCTCCTGGGTTCAAGCAATTCTCCTGCCTCAGCCTCCCGAGTAGCTGGGACTACAGGCATGCACCACCATGCCCAGCTAATTTTTGTATTTTTAGTAGAGACGGGGTTTCACCACATTGGCCAGGCTGGTCTCGAATGCCTGACCTCAGGTGATCCACCTGCCTTAACCTCCCAAAGTGCTGGGATTACAGGCATGAGCCACCACACCTGGCCAACAGATATTTCAGTTTCTTCTAGTTCTGTTAATTTTTTTTAACATTAAGAAAAAAAATAGAGATAGGGTCTCGCCATGTTGCCCAGGTTTGTCTTGAACTCCTGGACTCAAGCGATCCTCCTGCCTCAGCCTCCCAAAGTCCTAGGATTACTAGTGTGAGCCACTGTGCCTGGCTGAAATGTACACATCTTAAGAGTACAATTTGCTGAATTGATAACTTTATACACCTCTGTAACCAGCACCCCAATCAGGATATGGAACTTTTTTTTCTTTTGGAGACAGAATCTCGCTCTGTTGCCCAGGCTGGAGTGTAGTGGTGCGATCTCGGCTCACTGCAACCTCCGCCTCCTGGGTTCAAGCAATTCTGCTTCAGCCTCCTGTGTAGCTGCGACTACAGGCACACGCCACCACGCCCGGCTAATTTTTTTTTTTTTTATTTTAGTAGAGATAAGGTTTCACCATGTTGCCCAGGCTGGTCTCAAACTCCTGACCTCAGGTGATCCACCCCCGCTCGGCCTCCCAAAATGCTAGGATTACAGGCGTGAGCCACCAGGCCCAGCCTGAACATTTTCATCAGTCCAGAAAAGTATCTTGTGTCTACTGCTAGTCAGTTGCTACCCTTAATAGGTAACCTGTTTTGATTGCTGTCGTCATAGGATTAGTTTTCCCTGTTCTTGAATTATATGTAAATGACTCATAATTGCAAACTCTGATGTCTGACTTCTTTTACTCAACCTCTGTTTCTTGCAAGTATCTGTAGTTCATTTTTTAAAATTGCTGAACAGTAAGTAGTTCATTGTATGAATACAGCACAATGTTTTCATCCTTTCTTTTGTCATTACTCATTTGGGGCTATTATGATTAAAGCTGAAGTAAACATTATTGTAAAAGTCTTTTTTTTTAATTTACAGGTTTTGATTTTTCTTAAGCAAACCCAGTTGACCCTTGAAAATGCAGGGGTTAGGGGTGCTGATCTCCCCATGCAATCAAAAATCTGCATACAACTTTGACTTCCGCCAAACTTAATTATTGATAGCCTGCTTTTGACCAGAAGCCCTACCAATTTCATAAACAGTCGATTAATAAATATTTTGTATGTTATATGTATTGTACACTGTATTCTTAGAATAAAGTAAGCTAGAGAAAAAATACTGTTAAGAAAATCATATGGAAGATAAACTGTGTTTACTGGAAGTAGATCATTATGAAGGTCTTCATCCTTATTGTTTTTACATTGAGGGAGGCTGAGGAGGAGGAAAGGGAGGGGTTAGTCTTACTGTCTCAGGCTGGCGGAGGTGGAAGAAAATCTGTGTATTAGTGGACCAGCAGAGTTCAAACCCACATTGTTCAAAGGTCAACGGGAACTGAGTAGTGGCATGCTCAGTCATGGGTTGGGTAGGTGTATGTTTAACTTTGTAAGAAACTGCCAACAGTTTTCCAAATCTTTTACTTCATTTTTAATAGCATTTATCACAACAAATTGTAATAATTGGTTTGCATCTGTCTCTTCTATAGAGCTGAAGACCAGGACATAGCTTATTAATCTTAATCGCTAATAAAAATTTTTGCCTTCGATTCCTCTAATATTAATATATTGAGTTCTTGAAGAGAGAACTGTTGAATGCATGGATATGTATGTGTTGTGTGTTTGTATTTTTTTTTTTTTTGAGACTGAGTCTAACTCTGTCACCCAGGTTGGAGTGCAGTGGCGCAATCTCAGCTCATTGCAACCTCCGCCTCCCAGCTTCAAGCGATTCTCCTGTCTCAGCCTCCCGAGTAGCTGGGATTACAGGTGCCCGCCACCACGCCCAGCTAATTTTTTTGTATTTTCAGTAGAGACAGGGTTTCACCATGTTGCCCAGGCTGGTCTCGAACTCCTGACCTCATGATCTGCCCGCCTCGGTGTCCCAACGTGCTGGGATTACAAACATGAGCCACTGTGCCCGGCCAATGTGTTTGTATGTTTCTGTGTGTGTATGCATATAATATATATACACATATACATGATTAAGCTAATAAATTGTGTTGTTCGACTTCAAAGCTAGGACATAGCTTATTCTTTGTATTTTCCCCAGTGCCTAGTTCAGTATCTGACACATATTTGGTGCTTCATAAATGTTGACTAAATATAGTTTTTTCTTTGTGTTACTTTTATGGAATTTATCACATGCTATTTTATTGGTTGGGTTCACCTTCTCTATTAGATTGCAAGCTTTTTATTTAATTTAATTAATTTATTATTATTATTTTTTGAGACAGAGTCTTGCTCTGTTGCCCAAGCTGGAGTGCAATGGCACAATCTTGGCTCACTGCAACCTCCACCTCCCAGGTTCAATTGATTCTTGTACCTCAGCCTCCTGAGTAGCTGGGATTACAGGCATGTACCACTACGCCTGGCTAATTTTTTGTATTTTTAGTAGAGACAGGGTTTCGCCATGTTGCCCAGGCTGGTCTTGAACTCCTGAGCTCAGGTAATTCTCCTGCCTCCGCCTCCTAAAGTGGTAGGATTATAGACATGAGCCACCACGTCCAGCCTATTTATTTTTTTGAGACAAGAGTCTCACTCTGTCACCCAGGCTGGAGTGCAGTGGCATGATCTTGGCTCACTGCAACCTCTGCCTCCCAGGTTCAAGCGATGCTCTTGCCTCGGCCTCCCGAGTAGCTGAGATTACAGGTGTGCGCTACCATGCCCAGCTAATTTTGTATTTTTAGTAGAGATGGGGTTTCGCCATGTTGGCAAGGCTGGTCTTGAACTCCTGACCTCAGGTGATTCGCCCACCTTGGCCTCCCAAAATGCTGGGATTACAAGTGTGAGCCACTGTGACTGGCCAGGTTGCTAGCTTTTTAGTGAGTAGGTACTTGTTTTGTTTTTATTTGTATATTCCTGAACATCTGTCATATTGCTTTGAAAATTACTTATGGTGCCAGACATGGTGGCTCATGCATGAATCCCAGCACTTTGGGAGGCCGAGACGGGTGGATCACCTGAGATCAGGAGTTCGAGATCATCCTGGCCAACATGGTGAAACCCTGTCTCTACTAAAAATGCAAAAAAATTAGCCGGGCATGGTGGCGTGTACCTGTAATCCCAGCTACTCAGGAGGCTGAGGCAGGAGAATTGCGTGAACCTGGGAGGCAGAGGCTTTGGTGAGCTGAGATCACACCACTGCACTCCAGCCTGGTGACAGAGCAAGACTCTGTCTCAAAAAAAAAAAAAAAAAAAGAAAAGAAAAGAAAAAGAAAATTACTTATGGTATGAATGAAAAAACTAAAGCCTGTCACTGAGAAGGTGAAGACCTTGGGACAGAAAAACAAGAGAAGTTCCTCTTCTGCTTGGAAAGAAAGAGAG